>NW_026068083.1:2534450-2633860 GCF_014885135.2 Alexandromys fortis
AACGCGGGGGGGAGAGAGAGGGGGGGAGGGAGGGAGGGAGGGAGGGAGGGAGGGAGGGAGGGAGATAAAGATAGTAAGAAATTAAGCCACATTTTGAAACATCCCCAGGTATTACATTTTGAAGTTAGGAAGTCAAAGTTCTATTTCCGAAAAGCCATTTCTTCCCCAGAATCACTGGGGTCCTGGCTGGCTTGGCTGTGGAGCTTGGCTGAAGTTGGAGGAGGGGGACCCCTCTGTTTCCCCAGGCCCAGGCTCTGTCCCTCCTCCCCCAGCAATTGTTCCAATTGTCGACTCAGCAAAATGGCCACCCACTCCCTCCCTGCTCCCATGGAAGGCGATTGCCTGCTAGCCAATTAATTCTGATTTAATTGCTTCACTCTGAGATGCAGGCCCCAACAGCTAATCTGGCAGGGAGTGGGGGGTGGTTAGCCTGGCAGATGTTGCCCTATAGCCCTGGGGAGATGCTTGGAGAGGCAAGAAAAACAAGTCCACTCTGCAAGGCCCTGGGGGCTCTGGAGGGCCCCCATCCTGGTCATTAGGGTAGTGCCTGTGGCAGGGCCCAGGGAGACTTTTTACAGTGTCATTTGGCACTGTCTTAGGGAGCTTGCTTCCTTCTGGAATCTTCTATCTTCCTCCCAGCTCAGCAGCTTGAGTAGGGGCCACCTATCTAAGGCTGTGGCCACAGGTCACCCAGGGATGGCCTGAAGCAGGTGCTCACTAAATAGTGGCTGACTTAATGAACAGTGTGGCTCTACCCAGACTCCTTGTGGCTGCCACTGCAAGGACTAGCAGGGGTGGAGGGGAGACTGAGGGTTGCCAGGGAAAGGGTTGCTGGCTGGCTCGGGCTAAGGAATGTGTTCTCTTTGGACTGTTGATCCTTTCAATCCTGGCACCTTCTGCATTTGCCCACTACCTGCTCTGTCCTGCCAGAGGGGACTGGAGATGGCCCTCAGGCTCAGCAGTTCTTCCTGCAGAGGGAGCTTGGTTTTGTGTATCTGCTTTCTGACTCCTGGTGCACCCAGCCATTAATAAGGGTTTCAGAAGGCTGGAGAGGGGCTTAGGTCCTGGCCTGATGGTCTCCACCTCCATGGGCAACTGGGCTACCAATGACTACAGGGTGGCAGGGGAGCAGGGAGTCAGACAGAAAGACAATGGACGGGTGGGTGACAGCCCGTTAGGGTGGAGGGGAGAGAAAAGAGGCTGAGCAAACAAAGGAAGGAAAGAAGGGAGGAATCTGGATTGAAACAAAGCCAGTCAGGGAACAAAGGCTGAGAAGAGACACCAAAGACAAGGCTTTAGGAACAACAGTGGGCTAGGGAAGCTTCCAGAATGTTTTCTGCTCATCTGACAGTTGAGCTAAGCACACAGCAAGTACCCAAGCTTTGCCTGGGAGGACCTGCAGCCCAGAGATGGTACCCGCTGGCTCCCCGGAGCCTGGGGCAGACAGCTGGGCAGCATCTCCACACAGCACCACTGACTTTGATTGGCCGGTCAGGCACCAGCAAGGGCCACGCCCACCCATCTTTGATGGCAGAGGCCGAAGCCCTGAGAGTCCCTAAGCACTTGAGCCTTTCCTGGCTCCTCCCACCTAGGAAGAGGGCCCCAGAGGAACAGCCTACAGCAGCCTCAGCAAACACCTATTGCAACCTGTCTCTCATTTGCATATTAGCAACCTTAATTCGGAGAAAATATGCAAATGTATGCAAAATGAAATTCATCTCTTAATGACACGAGGCGATTAAACAATTTTTATGCTTAAATATTCTGTTTAATGAAATCAAACAGACCTGCGTGCGTGACATCTCCTCCACAGCACAGAAATTAGTGTTGAGTGTGGACCGCGGCTGCCGCACCCTCTGTGTGCCCCAGATTCGCTGGGCCTTTTTGGTGAGAAGAAAGCGGGAGAAAGGCGTGTGTTTGATAACCAAAGGAACTGAAAATTAGATTACTGGAAACTGCGAAAAGTTAGATGTGCTCTGCCTTTCTTTCAACTCCCTAGAGCACCACAGTCCCCATGAGTCACAAACATGCCTTTGGGACCAGTGCCCTACAGGCTGAGGAGGGAGGCAGCAGAATTCTCAGGGGACCAGGAAGTGGAGCCGAGAGTCCCTGGGGCCCTAGCGGTGCCCTTTTCTAGAACTTTCCTGTTTTGCTCATCTGTGTGGAACAGGTTCTTGCTTGGCTACTGTAAGAAAATGGGGAGCTGTTTTATTCTTAGCTCTGCTGGGCAAAAATAGTTTTGATCTGTACCTGGCAGGCAGGGGGATGAAGGGAAGGGGAGGGGAATTAAGAAGAGAGGAAAGAGGAGAAATGAGACCAGGGAGCTTACGGAAGGAAATGGGCCTCATTTCCACCAGATCCATGACCCCAGTGTGAGCAACAGGGAGCTGAGGTGCTACACAGAAGGCAAGGAGCCTTGCAGTCAGACAGTCAGACCCTGAGCTTGGGGGAGCCCGAATTCCACAACATCACCAGGTGTGTGTGTGTGTGTGTGTGTGTGTGTGTGTGTGTGTGTGCAAAAGCTGGAAGAGTCAAGTCAAGGACGTGGGAGTCTACTCCCACTCACCTGAGGGATTCTGGGACATCGACAAATCCGCAGGAGTTTCAGGCTCCTGAGAAAATTTCTGCGGGGGGACGGGCGTTGTCCTCACCAGAAGGGTTCAGATCCATCCACATCAGGGAGTCTTGCATGAGCAGCTTTCCCAGAAGGCATGGTACATGCTCAAACAATTGGCCTTTGGTGCCTACTTGACAAGGTACTTGGCTCTGGAACGCTCCAAAAACCGCTTGTTTTTCTGTCTTTGCTTTTGGAAGTAAGGTCTTCCCCAAGTACCTGGCAGTTTTCTCCCAAATTCCAGGGAGTCTCCTCCCTCAACCCCTGCACACATTCATTCCTGGACCAGGTGATGCTGGAGCTGAGGAGAAAATACATCCTCGAGGCAGAGGTGGGGGCGGAGGTGGTGATGGGAGCAGCGGCAGGGGTGAAAGGTGTTGGGACAGGAAGACATGGGAGAAGGCACACAGCGCCTCAGGCACCTAGGATGATGGGAGGCCAGAGAAACTTTGGTTTTCTCTGGGCTGTGACCTCAGCCGATGTCTTTGCACATCTGCTCTGCTGAGCATGGGAGAAACCTCCTTGACTCCTAAGAGTTTAAATGGAAGCTCCGCCTCAGTCCATCTCTCTCTCTCTCCAGACCCTGCCTTCAGAAGCCCACCAAGCATCAGCTCTTCCCCCGAGATGCCCCAGATCACACCTACAGGGTAGTTACAATCCATCTCCTAGACCTGCCATGTGATTTCTCTCCTGCTTCCCTGAGAGTCACCCAGGAGTTACTTTGCTCTGTTTATTAAACCTGATTTTATTAATTCGACTGGATTTGGCTTATTGCATCGGTGGAGTAGCCCACGACTGGGGATTTCAAAGTACTTACCACTAAGATTTCTTTTAGTTCTAGTTTACAACCTCAGCCCCCAAAGATAATACAAGCAGTGATGGCGCATGCTCAGCTGTGAGTATATTCTGCGGTCCTCTGCGTGTCCCCTCACTTCGCCCACACATCAGATATGGGTGGGAGGACTGTTCTCCTCCTCTGTTAATGCAGCACTCAGAAGCTTTGGCTACCTGCTCCTTCACTGTCAAGGGCAACTGGGGCTCACATGAGCCAGAAGAAACAACCACCAGGTTGCCATTGCACCAGCCTTATCCTGCAGCTCCCAGGCCCCCGGTACATTGATTTTCATGTTATGGTTGGAGACTGACATCAGCAGGTGGTCATGGTCATATTGCCAGTGTTTGACTGAAAAAATAGGTACAGTGTGGTAGTTTGGGGCCAGCATGTGGCAATAACCTTGAGTCCCCAAAGCAATGCCCTAGACTTCTTGGTGCTATGTGACATCTCAGACTCCTGACTGAAAGATTTTGAGACAAGAGTATTTCATTAGAAAATTATATGAAATATTTATAATTGAGACTTCAATTATAAAAGACCCTGTGGAGGACCTATCAGCTTCTTTATGGTGCAGTGACAGCCAAGGGAGAGGTCAGGCCACTTTATCATCCTTCCAGTGACCACAGTACTGGAACAGAGAGCAGAGTGGGGGTGGGGATCCTTGGATGAGTCCCGAGCCTGTCTCTCTGTAGACTGGCTGCTTAGTCTGAAGGCTGCTGCTCTACTGATGGAGAAGTCATGAGAATGACCAGACTTCGATGCGTTCATTCACTCACTCAGTAAGCTCTAGCAGAGTCATATGGATGAGGAACAGCAGCTGCTACAGCCTAACTGCTAAGAGGAAGGGATATTGTGTGTGTGTGTGTGTGGGGGGGGTTACAACAATAAACGTAACCGGAACAAATCTGGTGTTGCAGCTGTGGGCTTTCTAGTATTGCAGAACTAAATCTCCAACTGAAGCTGAGATTCACGGGAAAGGGAAGAGTGGAAACAAGAGGTCAGAGCCCAGAGAAAGGCAAGGCTATGAGGATGCACAGGATTGCTGTGCTCAAGATGGGGCCAGGTAGAGGTACAGAGGAGTCAAGGGAGCTAGGGCTGGATGCCGAGAAGTCTGCATGTCCAGCTTCCCTCCATTGTGAGCATCCATGGGACACCCTGGAGAGTTTCCCACACGCAGGGCCCATCTCACAGTGCTTGGCTGTGAAGACAAGTTAGAAGCTGCTGTGTGCATCCTGGAGTCTGATCAAGATCTCTGTCCTGGAATTCTGTGACTGAATGACTCTAATACATGGAAAGAGGAAGATGGAGACAGGAGCAGTGAGAGGAATTGTCCCTTGCTTAGTATCCTGATCTATTTGATTCTGTAGAGACAAGAAACAAGTGGACAGGTGGGAACAAGACCACACCCATCCCCAAGAGACTATGCTTCTGTGTGATCTGTCTGCCCACACTTGCTTCCATACACATTGAAAAACAACAATTTTACAGAAACAAATAAATGAGCATGGTTTCCCAAGGCCATGTCGACTGTCATCTCAACACAACGCTTCTTTTTCCTAAGCGTCCGTCCCCTGCTGGTACAGAGCAGTGAGTGACACAGCTGGACTTTATGCTCTCTGTCTCTCTCTCTCTCTCTGTCTCTCTCTCTCTCTTAGCAGTACCTGCTATGGGACTGGGCCCCTTGACCCTGAGCCTGCAAAGTGATGCAACAGTAGGGGTGAATCGTCCTCTTCGGGGAGAGATGCAGGGAAATTGAAGGAATTACTCCTCCACTGCAGCCACCCTGTGCTCCCACCCACTCTTCCCACACTGCCGCTCACCCAGCCTCCCATTCTGCTAGGACTATTTCACATTGTTTAAGATCCTGCTGCCTGTGGAAGTGTGTGAGAACCGGCCAGCAGACACCCCTCCAATTACCCTCCATCCCACACCACACTAAGGCTGCTTCTCTGGCTGAGACGCCACGTTGAACTTACCCAGAGTTTCTTCATGTCTGGTCAGGCCTGGGGCACTGCAGTGGGAAAGGCTGAGTCCCAGGCCCTGCTACCCCTGGTCCTGTGGGCTTAATGACCTGAGCAGGCCATGTTTAGGGTGGGAACACCCCATCCCAGCCCTGGAGGACTCACATTCTTTGCTTTCAGTCCCCAATGATATTCCAGAAGTTTGAGCACACCCAACAGGTGATTACACTTCCCGGCAGTGAATAATCTACAGCCTTGCTTGACCCCGAGGTGCCTCTCTGCATATTGACTTGGGGTTATGGGGATTTTTGGACTCTGGGCCTCTCGGGGGTCACAGGAACTGGAGGTCAGACCAAAAAAGGGGAGGAATGAGCTCAGTGCATCCTTCAGGATAGGGGCTAGCTGGGCCTTATAGCCAGGTGTCCTGACTCCCAGCCCTCAGTCCTAGGTGGACTCTGTCCTCTCTGACACCCAGGACTCAGTCCTAGCTGGACTCTGTCCCTTCTGATGCCCAGGACTCAGTCCTAGCTGGACTCTGTCCCCTCTGACACCCAGGACTCAGTCCTAGCTGGACTCTGTCCTCTCTGATGCCCAGGACTCAGTCCTGGTTGGGCTCTGTCCCCTCTGATGCTCAGCCCTCAGTTCTAGCTGGGCTCTGTCCCCTCCGATGCTCAACCCTCAGTCCTGGTTGGGCTCTGTCCCTTCTGATGCCCAGGACTCAGTCCTGGCTGGGCTCTGTCCTCTCTGACGCTCAGCCCTCAGTCCTGGCTGGACTCTGTCCCCTCTGACACCCAGCTTTGCATTCTTCCTATCACTCTTCCCTCTCCCACACACTGCTCCAGCCACAACCCACACTTCCATTGTCGGCAAACTCATAGTAGCTCCAGGGCCTTTACATTGTTGTCCCATTGGCCAAGACAAGCATTTCTTAGGAAACCTCTGCTAACTGACCGCTGAAAGCGCATTAGCTGAACCTCAGGAAGGTTTGCTTCAACAACAGCCCGTGTGTCAGAGAGGCCCTAGGGGGGCCCCAACAGTTCTCTCCTAGTGTGACCACTTTTGTGTAATCTCCTTTTGAGTGGGGGTGGGACCTATGGCTTGATACTTAGCAATAACTATGACAAAGAAGGCTGTGAGCTACCCCTGCAAGAGGCTGACGGTGTGCTATGGTGAGGGCATTCTGAGTAGGCCTGGGCCATCAAGAAAGAGCCCTTAAAGCAGGCTCTGGGTCCCGGCGGCTGCTCCTCTCCTTCAGGCTATTTCCAGGAGCTGGTTGCAGCGAGTGCTGTGTCTGATGGAGTCACAGCAGGCGGGACCACAGTGAGTGCAGAGGTGGACCTGGGGCAGGTGGCACCATACAGATGTCATGGTGGTAGATGCTGCCATGCAGAGTGGCATCATGGTGGTGGCATGGTGGAGGGAACCAGAGTCGGGCACTGTGAGAGTCTGTGGAGACAGGACGTGGGTGGTGAGAAGGGCTCAGGCCTCTCATAGGAACAGTGTCTCATGACACAATCACTGGGATTCCAGGACCCCCACTCGAGCTTTCAGAGCACTGAATCTTGCAGGACAGACTCCAACTCCATCCAGACCCAGGCCCCGGCAGTGAGCAAATTCCCTTGAGCCTTTTGGAAGGGAGTGGGGGCCCTCGTGAGCCCTCGGGGCCGTTTCCTGTGGACCAGAAAAGAGCTTTCACTCCAGGGCCCACAAGTAGCTAGACTCTGCAGATCACTTTAAAACACTTGGCAGTCAATGCCTGTCTCATCTTCCATTGAGTTTCTGGATAAAGACAGCACAGCCCACAGTGACACAGCTAATGGAGTCCCTGTGATATCAGCCTTGCCTCTTGACAGCCTCAGGGTGGATATGACAGCAAGCAGTGGTCCCCTCTCCCGGTTCCCACATCCCCTGGTGCTGGACTTATTGCTGTGCTCAGACCTCTGAAGGGACGGGTGGCCACAGGTGTGACATGCACGCCCTTTTGTCCCTTCCCCTGAGGCCCAGGGCTGCAGATGGGCAGGATTTATCTGACTTGAGGAGTTCAATGTTCCTGCAGACAAACAGGTCACAAATGAGGCTGTAAAAGTGGGACATGGAGACGTTGGAAGGAACATTCCACATTCAACAAAATATTTAAAAAGCTGCAAAGCAAAATCCATGTGAAAAAGAAAAAGAGGGAAGGGGGAGACTTGGGAAGTGCTTCAGAATCCTATCCCCAAGAGCCTGGTTGCTTTGCTCTAAGGAGTAGGAGTATCCTGGGAGCTGCGGGTCCTAAAGCATGCTGAACACCACAGGCCTACACCTGTGCGCAAGCAGCAGAAAGACTCCACAGAGGCGTGACACCATGGTGGCCAAGGCTGTCATAAGTAGAGTGACTGGGCAGCACAGGCCAGGGGAGCAACATGAAGTTTATATGGGTCCTGGTTCCTGCTCCTGCCTGAGTCCTCACACAACATCCTTCTCCTTTGAGGTCCCTTTTATGATTCAGCTTGTCTCAAATAAGGACAGCCTGGTTGCTTGACAGCAAGCTGAAGTGAGTCCATCCGAGGGTCAGAGAGGACCACTTCCCACTTCAGTTACCCTTGACTGCAGCATAGAACCGATGTGGGTTCCTATGAGGGCCACAGTCCTAAGTTCACTGGCAGGGGAGGCAGGAGCATGCCCTAATTCAGCTGTGCCTGGGATGAGGGTTTGGGACATGGGACAGTTGTGTGGTGAACACTAGGCCACAAGGTTTCAAAGGCAGACATTTAAATAGACCGATGCCAGCCAGTTGCCATGATTAAGGAGTCAGTCACCAGCTCCTGGGGAGTCAAGCCGACTGACTACCTGACTACTCTAGGTTTGGCTGCAGGGACAGAGCTGTGAGAAGAGCCAGCAGTTGTGACTCTGGTCAGAGTCTGGGACAGCTACCGGAGGAAGGAATGGCCAAGGCACTCAAACACCGAGAAGAAACACCTACTGTATGACGGGCATGGGCTGGCACAGGCAATAACTTGGTAATCAGGTAACGAGAGCAACCACGTTGTCCATGGTGACCACCATCACTTCCTGTCTGGATCATGGGCTGTTGACAAGGCCTCTGTGTTCAGCGTTAGCCATGGTTGGCATATGAGGCATGAAGTGTTTTTGTTGTTGTTTTGTTTGTTTGTTTTATTTTCAAATCACATCAGATTTTATAAATCACTGTACACAAAATCTTCCCTGGGACTGAACCTGTTACCAAGTCCTTGGGAGACTGAGACAGCAGGATCCCAAGTTCAGGGCCTGCCTGGGCTATAGAGTGAATTCATGGCGGTGGCAGGATGCTAGGCTAAGCTTCCTGATAAAGCACTTGCCAGCATGCGCAAGGCCCCCCAGGGGTCCATTCTCCTTGACACCTATCTCAGAGAAAAACGCCAAGTGTTGTAATGACAGCTGGTCATACCTAACCTGCTCACAGCTCCTGATATTGACCCACATCTCCCTTCCTGCAACACCCCAGGGCCTTTGCCCCTTCTTCCCAGTGATTCCTGCCTTGCTCCCTCACACCCTCCCTGAGGCCTCAGCCAGACCCCTCCACCCCCTGCCTCTACACTGCCAGTATTTTCCCAGAAGCATTTCCTGTCAAAGGTTTGAAAACCCACTAGTTCCCTGTCTTCCATTTGCAAACTCCATGAGAGTTAAGTTGCCAGCTAAGTCATGAGTTCCTAGAATAAAGGTTGGCACTTATTAGGTGCCCCAAACTTCTGCTAAGCATGGATGCCACTAAACAGATTTTCCTTACCTGAAGTCCTGCTTCATGGTTTCCCCCCTGCTACTCCTGGGATCCCCACTGCAGACCAGAGTGAACACTTTTTCTGTCATCCATGTTTTACAGGTGAGGAAGCAGGCCCAGAGGGGTGAAGCCTGCCGATGCATGCAGTACCCTGCGGGGATGCTGATGCTGTCTCTCAATGACACACCCACGGCTGCTCAGTGTGCAGTCATTTCAAGTGGACAGGGCGATGGGACACCCAGAGAGACCTCTCCTCAGAGGCCACACAGCAAGCAGGACACTCAAGTCAGCCTGCCTATCTCTTCAGCCTTACACCCTGCCTGGCCCACAGAACTCCCAAGTGGCTCCCCAAGTCACCTTGTATGTCAGCCAGCTATCCATTGCTGTAACAAATCCATGAGATAAATTAAAAAGAGAGAAGGTGAATTTTGACTCAGAGATATTCAGTCAAGGGTTGATTGGCTCTGTTGCTTTGGACCAGTGATTTCACATTATGGTGGAACCACCATGTGGCAGAAACTCCATCATCCCATAGCTAGTACAAAAGACGAGGGTCCTGCTATCCCCTTGGGCACAGTCTCCAAGGCCTAACTTTCTTTCACTGGACTCTGCCTCTTAAAGGTTCCACTGTTTCTTCATAGCACTAGGCTGAGGACAGCACCTGGCTTGAAGAGGTGGAGTAGTGGGGCTTTGACTGACTGCATGCCATGAATGTAGGACATAGAACTTCCTGGGACCTGTACAGGCCCTTCTGTTGTGTCCAAGTTGAGACCCCCAGAGAGACCACCACCAAGTCCAGTCAAGTCCAGAATGCAAAAGCAAGGTTTATTCAGCCAGGTTGGGGTCTCGTCCACTTCTTACGACACAGCATATGCATGCCATCCTCTGTGGCCTGGCCATGTATCTGTGGGCTGGGGACCTATGGCCTTCATCTGGGTTCTTTGCATGATGACACACATACGCACTGAGTGGGGCATCACCTGTGGAATGGCTCCTCTGGCTTCATGAGCCATTGGACCAAGAGCCTGGAGACCCTGAGGGCCCCCTGGGAACCACAGGGACTTTATCCAGACCTCATTACACACTTGCCCCTTGAAATCCGTTAAAGAGGTGTCTGCGGAATTGACGCCCATGTCCATCCTGGAGTCTGGTACAGACTATACTTGTCTCCTTTGGCCTTAGTACTCAGTGGATGTTGGGCTTGTGTTTCTATGAATGAGTTGTCCAATAAAAAGAATACACCCTCTGAAGGCATCTGTTTTCCAGGCTGTGTGCTAGGACACTTGGCAGGATTGACTGAGAGCTCTGAGAGGAGACTATGAGGCAAGTTCACAGCCATGTCTATGACTGAAGACACGGAGGTTCAGAAGTTGAAGCACCAGGTACAGGATCCCATAGCTGGGAAGGGTACTCTGTCATATCACGAGTCTGACTTTCAACCACAGCTTCCTGGTAGCACCAAACCATAGGCTCTTGAGCATGCTGTGGAGCAGGCTTCAAAGGTGTCTCCAGAGCAGAGGCCTTGGCACAGCTGCTCTGACAGATGACCTCCATCCACAGCTCAGCTGGAGGAGGCCGTGCCCAGGCCAACATTATATTCTCTGGATTAAAGGCCATTTGAGAACTGAACAGCTAAGCACAAATCCAGTTCTATGCTGTGCACATTAAGAAATCCACATCAGGGAGTCTGCCCTCATTCTTATTTTTCCATCATAAAACATGATGTCAGCAGGTGGATCTCCTTTCCTCCACACCATCAGCTCTTGCTGCCAGCAGGCCCTGGGCTCAGGGAGCAGGTGGCTCATGGAATGGTGCTTCAGTGTAAGACATTATCATGTGATGTCCCCGCTGTGAGATGCCTGTAGTAGGGATGTGTCTCTTGCAAGACCCCCAATAAAAGCAGCTTAGCAAGAAATGTTCTAATTCAGTTTGAAAGTATGGTTTGGCAGGGAAGGCGAGGCATCAGGAAGCTGGCCACATTGCTTCTATAGTCACGAACCGGAGGGATAAATGCTGGTGCGCAGCTTGCTTACTCCTTTGTGCACAGTACCAGATCCCAGCCCATGCAGCAGAGTTGCCCACATTGAAGGTGGGTCTTCCCATCTCATTTAACCTAGTCTAGGAAACTCATTTACAGATACATCCAAAGGTTTGCTTCCACAATTACTCTAAATCCTACACAGTTAACAATCAAAATTACTCATTGCAGAGCCCTGCCTTGCTCTCCAAGTCCCCTTACCCCAACTGCTCTTTGATCTCATAAGTGCTTTTGGGAAATCACTCAACAACCTTTGAATGTCTTCCTCACCAAGCACAGTGATAGACACATGCCAGCAAATCCTCCAACAGAATCACTGCAAGATACAGTTGGAGATGGGCAGTCTCAGCAACTTGATCACTGAGAAATTCCTTGGGCACACAAGGCACACCTCTGTGTGTATATAAAGCATTTCCTAGGAGGATAGCCCTTCCAGGGTGTGAACAGTGGCTGGAACCATGACCAAATAAAGAGGGACAGGAAGAAAGTCAGGCATCCAGTCTTCAGGCTCACACTCTGCCCCTGGCTGCTACGAGGACAATGACTCTTCCTGCTGCTGTGAGGCACAGTTTTATCACAAGACAAACACAGAAACTACAAACTCAGGATCAAGCCCTCTGAAACAGCGAACCAAAACACACTTGTCCTTTCCTAAGTCACTGGCCCTGTCCTGAAATGCTGTCTATCTACCAATATAGCCATTTCTTCATATATTCCTCCACCCACCCTCTCATCAAGGCCTTCACTCACTTATCCAACCACCCACTCATCAACAAACCCACCCATCTATCAAGACACCAACCTATCCATCTACCCACTCATTCATTAACCCACACATCAGTCAATGTACTCACCCTCCCACTCACCCATCCATCCACTCATCCATCCATCCATCCATCCATCCATCCATCCATCCATCTGCTCACCCACTATCCAATCATATACTTGTATGTTCAACACTCATCCATCCATCTGCTCACCCACTATCCAATCATATACTTGTATGTTCAACACTATGGTAAGGCTTTTCTGAAATTGCCTGGTTAGAGACCGACAATGCCCTAAAGTCTATGTTGTCATTACCGATTTTGATCATGTGTTGCCCTATAAGAGACAACCCCCACCCCAAAGCCTTAAGTAACATTCCTCTTCCTGCCATTCTTCTCTTCCTGTTTGTGTTTTCCCCAAGCTTTGGCCATAGTGTTTTCTGTGGATAGTCCTTACTCTACTCACCACCCACCCCCTACTTCCTACTGTATCTCTAGAACTCAGGGTGATCCTGGTGCAGAGAGAGTGGTGAACAACGTGCAAAATAGAACAAAGACACGGAAGGTCTCAGAACCTGCAAGGGGAAGAGCTGTGCTGTTTACCCACATGAGATTAGAAGGGGTTGCTTGGGCAACCCTGAGATGCTGACTTTGACATCCTCCAAGGTGGGTGGTCTCCCCTTCTCAGAGATAAGCATAGCTCCTGGCACACTCTTCTCTGGTTCTTGTCATCTTCTTCTTTTCAGTTCTTCCCTACCATGGAAAGGGCATTTCTTCAGTTCCTGCCCCTCTCAAGTCGTGACACCTCTAAAAACCCAATCTGCTTCATGAGACAAAGAAGGGTACCCAACTGAGTCTCCAATTATTGATGGCCAAGATCCCGTACCTCCTAGGTGTCTGCACTGGGACAGGGATTAGATGCTTCTAGAATCTGAGGGCAGATACCCCACATTGTCTCACTTCTGACAGGAAAGTGTCCATCAAAGAAACCTACTTGACTACAAGAGCAGGAGGGCCAGGAGCCATGCTCAGCATTTTCCTGATGGACTGCATCCTCCCCACACAGAGGAGGGAGCAGGCTGAGCATCAGTCCTGGCCTGAGGCCCTCCGGACTGCCTCTGCTACTAAGCCACTTCTCTTTGGGCATCACTGCCAAGGCCATGGTTGGGGTGCTCTTCAGTAGTCCCAGATGCATCTACACATGGCCCAGGAAGGAACCCAAGTACCATTTGCCGTGGATAATAAACACTATCCAGAGGCCTTGAGCCATGTGACTCCCTTAGATTGGGAGCACCAGACCATGAAAAGCTTTTGATAAAATCCTTTTGCCTCAAGAGGCTGACTCTGAATTACAGGCCATCGTAGGCACTCTACCTGCTTGGATTGTTATTTTTCACACAGAGCATGGGGATGGCCTCCTCTGCTTCCTTGCGAGTTCTGTTTCCCGAAGAGCCAGTGGACATGCGAAACCTCCTTCCACTCTACTCCTCATGGCTCCCGATCACGCTTGTTTTCAAAGATCTAACCTCCTGAGTACAGTATCATGGACCAGGCTTGAGTAGGTTGAACAGGCTTTGTCAGCTGCATCTTGTGAAATCAGGGTCACTATTGTACTTGTCTTCTTGAGAGGAAACTGAAGTATCTCAGGGGTCTGAGGTGAACTATCCTCTGTATGGCCAGGAGGAGCATATTGAGTGCTGTGCAGATTGGTGACTGAGGAGCTATAGGTAGTTAAGTTTGGGAAAGCTGGAGGCCCTTGGAATCCTGGGCTCTCAGTCTGGCCACCCACCATAGTTCCCCAGTGCCATAGTGCAGAAATGATGGAAGCTACTCAGCATGGAGTCTTGAGAACATGGTCCTCTCTTGTCTCCCTGCTAACTTTATTGTATGTATTTGTGGGGCTAATTCCATGTGCTAACTTGACTTGGCTACCAGGTACCCAGACATTTTGGCTAAAAAAGTTTTCTGAGTGTATCTGGGAGGTTTTCCTGTGGTAAGGTATGGAGGCAGGACTAAAAGGCAAGCTGTGGGTAGAGAAATGCAGGTTGTCTTCCTCCAGTGAACCACATGCCCCTGTGGACATCCTCCTACTATGGACCACATCCCCATGTGAACCACATCTCTCTATGAACCGCATCCCTTTGTGCATCTCCTTCCTCTACAGACCACATCCCTCTGTGGACCTCACACCTCTGTGGACCACATCACTTGTGATTCAGATCTCTCTGTGGACCACATGTCCCTGTGCGCCTCACACCTCATGGACTGCATCCTTCTGTGGACCACATCACTCTGTGTGCCTCATTCCTCTGTGAATCACATCATTCTGTGGGCCCTATTCCATAGTGGACCACATCCTTTGTGGACCAAATCTCCTTGTAGACCACATCACCTGTGAACATCATCCCCCTGTGGACCACATTCCTTCATGGTACTTGTAGGCCACATCTCACTGTCAGCCACATTCTCATGCACCACATGTCCTCATGGGCCACATCTCCTCATGGGCCACTTCTCCCTGTGAGTCATGCCCTCATTGACTACATCTCCTGGGTACTCCCATCCCCACCCCCATGGGCTTCAGGCAAGTTGCTGTCTTTTGTGTTTCACTGGAGACCCAGACCAGCTCCTTGTGTACACTGGCTAAGTGCTGTACGGTTCCCCAGCCTGGCATCACGCAGGCCATTGAAAGCCAAGATCAAGTGCATTCCTTCTCTCACTGTCTTTGAACTGGGACCTCAGTTTTAAGTTTTGCTTATCTCTGTGGGTCTTTAGATTCTGGACATGGGACTACTTGGTTTCTTTTAGCTGTTGGTTGACTCCCTGAGAGTAGCTCTCAGCGTCTGTGGAAAAGCCAGGCTAAGGGGGAAAATTAGGCTCTGGCACTACTTGACTGTGTGGTAGTGGCAAGGGGTAATAAAAGAACTCAGATCCTAAGGGGCCAGTTTGGTTGTCCTTGCTTGAGGGGGCCATGTAACTGGGCCATCTAAGACACTAAGGAGTGAGTTTGTCAAGGATGGGACTTCCATGTGGCTTTTCAGATCTCCACCATGGCCTCAAGGGCCTTCTCTGCCTCCATGCTTCCAGACTTAGCTCTGACACTCAGCCCTCTGTGACCATGTTTTCCGTGCACAAGCTGTGGTACAGAGTCCTGCCCCACCCCCTTGACCTCTGAAGTCCCCATGGTCGCACAAACCTATCTCCTCCTCCTCTTTCCCCTCTTTTCCCCCCTCCACCTTCCTTCCTCCTCCCCCTCCTTTCTTCTTCCCTCTCCTCTTCCTCTCCCACTCCTCCATCTCCTCATTCTTTCTTCCTCCTCCTCATTTCCTTATTCTCTTCCCCTCTCCAAGGTGAGATACACTTCCTCCCAGAAACCTTTGCTGGTCCCCTGTTCTATTTTGCTGCTGCAAGGCTGCCACTGAGTGGGCTGACAAATCACTCCCTTCCTTGGGATGGGGGGTCTGAGAACACCAATCTATTTGTCCAGGAGCAGCCTCCAGGCACTGTTCGGAGAGTCTCGTCAGGAGGAGGATCCTGGTTAGAGGACTGAGACCAAGCAATAGGCTAGGCTGGTAGTGGGCAGAGCCTGGGGCCAGCATGGGATCCTGCCTTAGCAGAATAGCTGGCCCTAAGCAGTCTTGGTATATAGGTACCCTTTGTGACGTGTGTGTGTGTGTGTGTGTGTGTGTGTGTGTGTGTGTATTGGGGGTAACTTCTGGGACTTGAGAGTGAAAACTCAAAAAGAAGCTGGAATGTTTCAAGGAGAAAAACATCCCCTCCCCCAAACCTCTCACCTCTGAGGAGGGAGACTCACAGGCTTCATCCGGGAACAAGAATCACATGATCAGTGGAGAGCCAGGCCTCTTCCCAGTGTTTTTAGAAATAAACCATGTGTCTGTACTACCCCAAGCATTGTCCCCTTTGCTTCTCTGGCAAACCTTCCAGCTACAAGCAGGGGAGGAAAGTGGGACTTTGGGGGTGGGGGGCAGGGCACCTGCCTAGGCAGTGGAGGCTTCCAGGGAACATCACAGGAAGGTATGGGGCTGGATGGTGGCATAGTCAAATGAGACTGGGGGACATCAACCTTCAATGTGGCTATAGTGTCCCAGGTCTCCTCTGCAGCCTGTCATCACCACTGGGGTAGGACAGGCTTGGTGGCTTCCTCCCTCAGAGGAGCCAGTGACTTCTCTGTGTCCCATGAGGCAAAGTGAGGGACAGGTCAGGAGACAGTGGACACTCTGGGCAGCCCAGACTGTAGTTCATGACAGTCAAGGCTCCAAGGCCTCACTGGGGACATGGTCAACAGTGCACACTTGCCTACTCTCGCTTCCCTAGCCTCCCTAGGGCCCAGCTATGCGCCACCTCCATGAAGATCATCCCCCCACAGCCTTAGTGATCATGATGTCAGTGGGACATTCAGTCAGGGATGGGCATATTCATGGGATGGCCAACACTCAGAGGTGCAAGCCTCTTGGGTAAGGCCATGCAATGAGATGGGATGGAGATGGATTCAAACTCCCTTATCTGTCCTTCTTGGGCTTAGAGCATTTCCCCAGGGAGTTGCTGGAGCAGATGGTGTCACTGCTGTTGAAAAGGCACAGCCCTGACAGATTTTTCCGGCAGGTACTCAGAGCATCAGCACAATGCCTGGGAGCTTGAGGAAATCATCGAGATACTGTTACTCCAGATACCCCAGATGCGCCAGATATTCCAAACACTATTACTCCAGACACACTGCAGCACACTGAAGATACTGTTACTCTCCCTACCTACAACTGAAGACTCTGACACCCATAAAGAATAAGAGTCTTCTTCTTCTTCTTCTTCTTCTTCTTCTTCTTCTTCTTCTTCTTCTTCTTCTTCTTCTTCTTCTCCTTCTCCTTCTCCTTCTCCTTCTCCTTCTTCTTTTTTCGAGACCAGGTTTCTCTGTAGCTTTGAACCCTGTCCTAGAATTAGCTCTTGCAAACCAGGCTGGCCTCAAACTCACATAGATCTGCTGCCTCCCGAGTGCTGGGATTAAAGGTGTGTGCCACCACTGCCCGACTAAGAGTAATATTCTTATGTTTTAAGGTCACTCAGCGTAAGGTAGCGGAGACATGAAGTTTGAGCAGAGTCCCCGTTCCAATTTATCACGTCTTTGGTACATCCTGTGGGGACTCCACCGTCCCTCAGTGTGGCAAAGCCAGGCTAAGAGCTGGTGAAGAGGAGACCTCCAGGGCACCCACAACCTGACAGGCACCAGGACTTCATCTATGAGTGCCATCACTGTCGTGCCTGCGGTCCAGACCCAGCCTCAAATCTCAACTCTTTTGATCTTCTTTAGTGACAGTAATGGAATCTCAAGACCCATCCTCCCAGATCTGACTTTCAGCAGAGGTGTGAGCTTGGGAAGGTCATTTACCCTCCCTTGTCTTTACATTGCTTATCTATAAATTAGGAATCAGAGATATTTGACAGGCACCCCTGAACCAGCCGCGGTTGGAATGTGAGGGGAAGGGAAGCTTCGTGGAAGCAAGAACTGGAGTTACCTGGAAGGGAATGATGAGTCATTGAAGATGGCAGGCAGGAGAGGGCTGTGGAGCACAGAGGGCAGCTGGAGGTGGGTTTGTCCTCCTGTTCTTTAGCAGGAAGGGACAAGGTCTATCTGACTGCTTAGCAATACCATATTTCTGGGGGAGGGGGATTCCTCGCATGGCTGAGGCTGTCTGATAAGCAGTCTATGGGAGGCAGGATAAGTCAACCTGGTGTAAGGAGTTACTGATGATTTGGGGGTCCTCGGGAGGCTTGGGTGGGGGTGGAAACACATGGCATTCCTCACAGCGCCTCCCTGGAGCCTCACTGGCCAGGAATGCCGGGGTGGTGGCGGCAATTATCTCTCTCCCAAGCATCCTAGCAGGCCGGCTATCATAAACTAACTGCCCAGTTGGGTCTTAAATCCGGGCTCCTCCCTGTCCAGCCACAGGTGATGCAGAACCAGGACCTCTGCCAACTCAGACACTAGGGAGTTGGAACATAAGCAAGCAGTCACACAAACTAGTGACTGCCCAGTATTGCCAGGGGTGGCTGCTAACAGGACATCATGTCACAGCAGGGGCCAACATGGACTTGGACAGGCCTGGATTTGAGTTTATCTCAAACCTGCTTCAGTTTCCTCATCTCTGAAGTGGCTTCTCTCGGTGGCAACAGGACCGCCAGCCCTGGCCCTAGCAGATCTAGCCATCATAACTGCGGCATGCTTCCTCCTTCCTGATTGCTTCCTGCTTCTTGCTGCATGCTTTCTCCTTCCTGCTGCATGTTTCCTCCTTCCTGCTGCATGCTTCCTCCTCCCTGTCTCTTCTGTCTCATTAGATGTGCACACACTCATGTGGAAGGGGCTGTCTGCTAGGGGTGCTGCAGCTGCCCACAGCTTTGCCCAGAACCCACATCTTCCTTTCCGCCAGCTCTCTGAACATTCTAACACCTTTCTCTGGCTTTTCCAGCATGGCTAGAATCCATTTATTTTGGGATTTCCTTTCTGAAGAGTGTTTCGGTCAAGAGGAGGACCCCTGCCTCCCAGTTCTTGAAATATAGCACCAGGTCTTCCCTTCTTTCCAGCCTGATTTCACAGCCCCATGCAACACAGAAGTTATAAATAATACACCATACAATACGTTAGAAGGTGCTAAGTGTTATGGGAGAGAAGCAGGCAGGGAGGGGAGGGAGGTAGGGTGTTGTGGGGGTGGGAGAGGGTGCTGGGATTTTAACAGGGCTTCTATATATAGTCTTATCTCTTCCTGTAGGAGCCTCCAGTTTGACGTCTGTCTGATGATGTGCACCATCCTGCTTGCTAAGCACATAAGCACGTTCACATGTGTATATGTGTGCATGCATTTTTAGGGTGTGTGTGCAAACAGCCTGCAACCCCTTAGTGTAAAGACTCCATCCCACTCACAATATGACACTGGAGCAGGGGTATTCAGCACACTTTTGAGGCACTTTCTCCCCAGACACCACTCAGCACTTCCCAAATTCTCTATCTCCATCTTAAAAACAACCTATTTATTCTCAGATGGGGAAACCAAGGCTGTAGAAAGCACGGGGGGCTCACCCAGTGACACTTAGCTTGAGGGAAGCTTGGCAAGAGGCAGAGCTCCTATTCTGAGACTCCCAGTGTCCTTTCCATAGAGCCAGGCGGTGGAGACACGGGGAATAAGACTGAGGCTTGAATTTTTCTTCCTGTCCCTCCCACCCCGAAGGCCACTTAAACAGCGTTTAACTACTCTGTGATGTATGGAACTCTCTGGCCGCGCATAAGCAGAGGGTCACACGCCAGGCAGGAATGCCCATGGACTTCTTCCCATCCTATGAAATACGTGCCTCGTTTGACTGGGGTTTGTTTTATTAGACCCGTGGCAGTGAGGGGCCTGTGTAACCAAGCCCGCTTCCCATCACTCCCTTCTCCTGAGAAAAGGAGGCCTGGTACAAGGAGGGAAGGCAAGTCCTGCTTCCTCTGTCCTTCCTCAGCACACGTCCCCAGAACTGAATCTTCTTGGCCCAGGACAGGCCTCACTCAAGGCGAGCCACTTGAGGTCTTGTGTCTGGAGAAGTGGCATTTGATATTACAAGAGGGCCATATCAGTGCATTCTGCTGACTGGAGGGAATGAGTTTTGATTGTCCCTTGAAATTGCTTCCTACTAATTAATTAATCCTGCACCAGGCCTCTTGAGGCCTCCTTGTGTGGAGAAAGACGTGCTCGAGCCTTACGTCTCAGGACTGGGAGATTCCTCTCCCACCTGATGTCAACACCCGAGATCTGGGACTCCGGGATGCTCTGGGTGGGGCTTGCTTCCATGGGACCTTGTCACCCTGGGGTTGGGGGCGGAGCTGCCTTGTGGCAGTTCCCTGGGGAATGTGACATGATCCTGACTGAGTCAGCCTGTGCAGAGGGAGAACTGTGGCCTTGAATGCTCCAGGTGAATTTGAGTGGCAAAGGAAAATACAGCTTAGATCTTCCAGTCGACCCACTTTGCTCTCCTTCAGAAGAGGGTTAAACCAAAGGCCTCGAGGTCAAACTGGACCTGGCTTCAAATCCTTCCCTGTGTGCCCCCAATTTACCCCACCAATCCTCTGGAGTCAGCACCCATGCCAGCACATGTACAATAGCACCACCTGCATCTCAGGGGTTCTGGGTGACTCACACAGCCCTGTGCCCAGTGCCTGCTGCCCCAGGGTGCTTGCCTATTATGGCTCTAGGGCAGTGGTTCTCAACCTTCCTAATGCTGCAGCCCTTTAATACAGTTCCTCGCGTTGCGGTGACCCAACCATAAAATTATTTCTGTTGCTACTTCAAACTGTAATTTTGCTACTGTTATAAATCGTAATGTAAATATCTGTGTTTTCCTATGGTCTTAGTCAGCCCCTATGAAAGGGTCATTCAACCCCAAAGAGGTCGCTATCCTCAGGTTGAGAAACACTGCTCTAGATCAAGAGACCTAGAGACTGCACTAGGAGTCAGTCACCAAAGTAAAACATTATGCAAATGAGTGGGTGTGGCTGTGTGCCAACAGAACTTTCTTGTCTGTGCTCCTGGGAACTGAACCTAGGTTTCCTGAACTGAACCTAGGCAAGCACTGGTCACTCCCACTGAGCTGTCAACAGGCTTCTAGTGCAGGCAGTTCTCCAGCCTGGACCTCACCTCCCAAGTAACTCGGTGTGAATATATTTACAGAAATAAGTATCATGGTGGGATCTGGGATGCGCGTGGGGTTTCACTGCTAGGGCGAGGCTGTGCCAGTGTGTCAGAGTGGCTGGGAGGGTCTCATAGTCTGACTTTCTTCTTGGCTGTGGCACACGGTCATGAGATGCTGTTTGAAATAGCTAGCGCATGCTAGGAACTTTTGTCAAGGATCTTTTCCAGGGCTTCAATCCCTTCTCTCCCAACATGCAGACCTTCAAGAAGGATTGCTAAGAGTTTGTGCAGCTGGATGTCATCTGTCATCTACGAGGGAAGAGTCCAGGACGTGTAGGAAGGCAGTTTCATCTCTGTGTGGAGGTCAGAGTGCCGTCACAAAAGTTAAACGGCTGCAACAAGGTATCCCTGCAGTATTTAAGGTTATGGCACCTGCTGTGACCTCTCAAGGGAGCTTTTTAAGGTCACCCATTGCCAGAGCCACTGTTCAAGGAGCAAAATGGACTTTAAGGGGTGTAGAGACTTACAAGATCACACAGAGGTGGGAACTGAGTGCTCTTGGTCCAAACACAGGCATCTGCTTCTCCATCCTTCCTTCTTTTTGTCTGCAGAGGCAGGCAACGTGGGTATAGACAGCTTCCTTGGCCAGTGTGTGTGTGTGTGTGTGGCTGGAGGACATGGACAAGTAGCAGCAGCCGGAAGCAGTCTGACTCCTTTTGTTCTGCCACATGATTCTGCACAAGGCCAGGGCTTCCCCACCCCTACGTCTCCAAATCTCAGGGAAACACCGCATTTCAGAGTCTCTCTCCTCGGCCCTAAGTGCTTTCCCTTGCCAAGGGCCCCTAAGGAACCCTAGAGTGGGAGGTATGGTTTATCAAAAGGAGCTGGCCTCAGGCCAGTTGTTTCCTGTCTTGGCCAGTGAGGTGGAGTGCTTAGACAGATATTCCCACTTTACCACACCCTGTCTTCCTCTCCACCATCTGATTCTTTGTTCTGGCTTTATTTCCTCAAGATGTGAGATGCCCTGAGGAACTCTGTTGTTTTCTTTGAAGCTTTGAAAATCTGAAGCTGCCACCACTTGGGCCAGTCTCTAATCTCCCACAGCACCAACTAGCTGATCTGGCCAGGATGCTGAGAAACCGGGTAACAGAGAGGCAACAAAAGACAGTGTAATCCAAGGGGTGAGATTTGGAGACCCAGTTCTGGTATGGGGACTCACCCAGAGGCACCAGTGGCCACCCTGGACCTTGGCTTCTCTTCTCTGAAGCGCCTGCACTGGATCTCCTCATTCCCAGTAAGGTTTTAAAGTTGCACTGTGGTATGTGACCTCCTTGAAGGCAAAGATGCTGTCTTTAGCTTTAGTGTCTCAGGTCCCCAACCACCCATTCCCAGTCCCTGCCCACCCATCAGGACATTTGTCATTGTTTAGTTCATGTTGAGTAGGTTTCTGCATTAGAAGGCTCCTGTCCCTTTGTGCATGACAAACATGCCCTCCCCCAGGTGCCATCTTCCCAGGGTCCAGCATTCTTCTTTTTGGTCACTACAGTGGCCTTCAGAGAGGCTTCTGACTCTATCTGAGTCCATTCCCCAGCCCGTCCATTTTCCTATGAACACCCATCACCTCATGATCGAGTTACAGGATAGCCAACCAGGGCTGGTCAGAGACAACCAACACCTACCATGTAGTTAGTTTTGTTGGCATGCAGCCCGGTTTGAGGTGTCAATCCAGGAACTACAGATCCTCCCCAGCCTCAGTTTCTCCACCTTGAAGTCTATCTCTCATAAACTTAGTCAAACACATGATCATCTTTGCACCTTCTTCCCTTTGACTGTTGTGTGACCTTAGATGTGTCACTGATGTCTCTTTATATGCTGAATAGAAGCAAGAACTATTTTTCTTTTCTTGACACAGGGTCTTTCTATGTAGCCATGGTTGTCCTGGAACTCTCTCTGTAGAGCAGGCTGACCTTGAACTCACAGAGTCCACCTGCTTCTGCCTCCCGACTGCTGATACTCAAGATGTGGTCAGTATGCCAGATGCACACACTATTTCTAAAGCTCTGGTAACCATGGAAGCAGAGATGATCACCATGGGACAGTAGACACAGAGTGCCCCCTTCAGTCACTGCTGCACCGCAGACGCGAAATGAAGACTTCGTGGTAAGCTGTGGGACCTCTTAAAAGGTCACTCAGAAAGCTTCGGAGGATTTCTTCATGAATCCACCACCTCTTCTTTCTTTCTCTCTTCCTTTCCTCTTCTTCCTCCTCTCTTCCCTCCTCCCTCCTCCTCTCTTTTTAGCCTAATAAGTGAGCTTCAGGTTCAGGGCAAGGCTTTGTCTAAAAAATAAGATGGACGAGTCTAAGGAGATCGCCCAACAGATAACCTCCTAACATGAGGACTGCAGTCTGGAAGCTCCATGAAGTGTAGTGGCCTGCCTATCACCTCAGAGCTCTGGAGGCAGAGACAAGACATCCCTAAGGCAAGCTGGCCAGTCAGACTAGCACAATCCATAAGTCCTGTGTTCAGCAAGAGAACTTGCTCCAGCAAACAAAATGGAGAGCAACTGAGGAAGAAGTCTTTGGTTCTCCACATGCATACACACATGCGTGCACATGGATCCTCCCCACATATAGACACATACACGCTAACATACATACATATTAGCCATCAGCACTTGTGGGTGCTGACATGTGCAAGCGTATAGGCCCATGTGCTTGCAGAGGCCAGAGGTTGGCATCAAGTATCTCCCTCAGTTGCTTTCCACCTTACTCTGTGTGTGTGTGTGTGTGTGTGTGTGTGTGTGTGTGTGTAGGGGGAGCAGTTGAGTCTGGTTCTCACACCTGCATACTGTCACAGTACCCCTGGAGCTCTTTGCAACCCTAGCATTAGGGGATGAATATATCCATAGCTGAATTTCAGGGGCTCAATTTTCACTCTTCACTTGGTGATCAAAGTTGGTCCCAAACTCAGTGAATGTCATTTGACATCTGGGTGACTTCTGGCTGGTCTCATTTTCTTCACCTGCCATTGAGGGTAATGTGGATGAGCAAGTACACTTCTAGGCATGCTGTGCACATTTCTAGGCAGGCTATGTTGAGCTCTGCACCAGGACCCCAGCCCAACTCCACAACAGGGAACCTGAGGAGATGGAGGAGTGGTAGAGAGGCCATGTGCTGGACTTTGTTGGCCATCCCAGCTTCCCTGACCACTCTTCTCTGCCCCCCACCCTGCAACGGGCAAGCAGGGGGACTGTGAATTTTTCTAGAATTACTGGAATCCCACTGGTTCTCCTCAAAGTTCTTCTGCTGATGGGTGGTCCCCCACCTCCTGTGTACACCCCACAGCCTGTCCCTGCCTCCTCAATGCTGTCTTCTACTTCTCCTTTCTTTCCACCCTGGGCCACTCACTGCAGCACCCTGGGTAATGTTCCGCTTTCCAGTACCCTCTCTCCCCTCATTCCTCCCTGACTCTCTCTCTCTCTCTCTCTCTCTCTCTCTCTCTCTCTCTCTCTCTCTCTCTCTCTCTCTCTCTTTCTCTCTCTATCTCTAATGCCCTATTCCACCATCAGTATCCTTCAACAAGCAGGTCTTCACCACATGGATACTGCCAAGCCAAGCTGGCTGTTCACTGCCAGGGAAAAGGAGTAAAAGAGAATGCCAGCTTTTTCTTATTTATTTATATTCTCCCCCCTCTCCCCTNCTCTCTCTCTCTCTCTCTCTCTCTCTCTCTCTCTCTCTCTCTCTCTCTCTCTCTGTGTCTTCCTATTTCCTTCACTTTCCCTGTATATTCAGTGTCATCCCTTCTGCGGGACATCAAGGCTCCTGCCCAGGGGACACTGCATTATTGGGATGCAGGTCTGAACTCCAGCTATTCAGGGAAGGAGTGGGGAGTCTCTTCAACCTCTCTGGGCCCTGGTGGCCTCATTTTCCCAGGGACAGTATAAGTAGGATCTACCCACATCAGGTTGTGGGAGTCAGCCAGAAAAGTCATGCTTGGGCCTCTGGTGGGCTCCTGAAGTCCACTCCTGATGACTTTGGACTCCTTTACACCTTCTGTCCCCTACAACAGTCTCACCCTATGACTCTGTCCTTGCCAACTCTCTCCCTGACCACTCTGTGCAGACCTGGACACTAGCTGCTTGTAATGTCAGCCTGGTCTCCTCCTCTGGATATCCAAACGAGTCTCCACATCCCGTGACACTTCCATTGTAAAGGTGACTCTTCATCCCTTCCCCTTAAGTGGATTTGTTTCCAGAGACAACAGCTGGTAGCCTACGAGGCCTCCACAGTGTGCCACTGGGCTCTGGGTAGCCTGCACAACAATCAAACTTCATACTTACTGCTCACTTGTTCAAATGGCAGGCTCTTTGGGCTTGCTAGATTTTTGTCACACCCACTACGAGTTAAGTTCCATGAGGGTCAGCCATGCCTGTACCCACAGGCTGGAACAAGGCTCAGTGAACAGCTCAGGTGGCTCACGCCAGGTCGGTGTGGCCTCTGGAACTTGGGCCTATAGTCCAACCCTCATCCACCTTCCCAAAGGAGCGGGACACTTGCTTACATCATCCCTGGCTTTCTGAATTGAGTTTCCCATGATTTCCAAGGCTTCTGATGGTTCACGCCTGGCTGACTGACAGAGGGTATATGCCACTGAAGAGGCACCTGGAGGAGGACGGTCTGTGCCCACTCTCTTCTAACATGTAGAATTAAAATAAAAAGTTTTCTTCTACATTGGGGCCAGAAACAGCTCCCCTGCACAGTTCTGACAGAGCTGGGGTGACGCCAGATTAGAACTGGGGCAGTTCTGTCTCAACCACCCCGCAACCCAACCCTTTTTAGTGGTTTGTTTATTAGATTCATTAATTATCCCATTCCTTTAAGTTGTTAGTTTATCAGTCAATCTATCTATCATCCATCCATCCATCCACCCACCCACTGACCCACACATCCATTCATCCATCTGTCCACACATCTACCCAAACATTCTCTTCTTAGATCTTTTTCCCACAGGCTCATCCCATCCACACTTACTTCCCTTCACTCAATTTTCCATCCACCCTTGCATCATTGTTGGTAAATTCCTCTGAGGAAGGAGAAGAGTCTCACCTGAGCCCCTAAGCAGAGTGACTTTGTGTTCCTCAAACATTTTGTCCATCCCAGACACACTCAGAACCTCGAGTTCCCAAGTTTGGGCCTGTCTTCCAGGTTCCTCAGCTAACAATCTTTGTGGTTCAATGCCTCTGGAATAAGCTAGGCCTGGTTTCGTCTCCCATGGCAACTTGCTATGTGTCCCACACAGGTTCATTGCTTCTCTGAACTCCAGTTCCCTCACCTGTAAGGTGAAGCATAAATGTTTCCACACATCTGGGGTAGCATGGATGTCTGCTAACAACTGGTTGTTACCTCTGTAGACAGAGACTGTGAGTCTAAGTCTGAATCAGAGAAGGAAAGGCACCAGGACCCTGCCTTGATCACTTAGAAGATCCAAGAGTTTCTTTCCTCCAATGTATTGGGTTCCTAGTTCCAGTGATTTGGAAGGTAGTGGGGTGCCCTCCCCAAGATAGATACATTTATTGATTTATTGGGCGTCCCAGACAGGATCTGACTTCACCCTCTTCTACACATACCCATGGATGATGCTTATGGTTCCTTATGCTTCATTCCTCTCAGATTCCCAATGTTCCAGCAACAACACTCTTTGAGATGAACCAGCACAGGGATCTTCAATGGGGCTCCAGACTGGAGCTAAGAGCTGGAGAGGTGGTCCAGTTGTGGCAGGGTCCCTCTGCCTTCTTTGACTTCATCACTTTGGGCCCTGTGGATACTCCAGAGCTACCTGACTGTGTAGGGCCATTGCACAAGCTGTCTCATTCATGAGAGCCCCCCCCCTTCCCCAAGAGAGGGAGAGAGGGAGAAGAAAGAGAGAGGATTCTCGTTTACAGCTTGAGCCTGCCACTCTTTATGTGCAGAGTTTCGTATACTGCTTGAATACGGGTTGTTAGTGTGCCTTAGGCCCAGAGTGGAGGGTCACTAGCCATGCCTTGGCTGTGATGAAGGCGTGACTTGTGAGCCCAGCCCTGGCCTGTAGCTCAGAATAATCCAACTTTCTAAGTCAAAGTCTAAGTGTAATGCTTCCAGAGTACTGACTGGAGGGGCCTACTCAGGGACCCGTTCTCAACAGAGGCAGGCTAGAGGGAGGAGAAGGGCAACTGGCCAGAAGTAGAGGCCAGGCTCGGGCTGGGACAGTGAGCCCAAATCCCATCTTCAGGTGACTCAGTGCCTGGTTTTGACCTTGGCATTGACCTCAAGATGCTGCAGCCAGCCTAGGATGTGCGTAAGAAGTCTCCACACCCAGCTGTGGCTGGCCGCAGTGAAGCTGGGTCACCCAAGGCCAGGCTTGCATCATCTCAGATTCTTTCCCTTCCCCACATGACTTGGTCTTGGCTGCTTTGCTCACTGCAGCTGATCAGCACCAGCCTGCCTTGGAATGGGTCCTGTTATAGCCACAGATGGGGCCCACAGACCCAACCAGGCAGTGCCTGAGCAGGTGGCTTGCCTAGGAGCCAGGGAGACTTTGAAGTGCACACAGCAAGGTCCAGATTCCAGGAGAGGCACAAAACTATACAGAGACTGAATCCCATCAGGACATAGGAGACAGGACAGCTGACCCAAGGCAACTCAATCAGGGAAGCCCAGCCCTGCTCAAGACAGTCACAGGAAGTGACTGAGCCCAAGGCCTAGGCCAAGAGCCCTGGCGGGCCAGCTTTGCAGCCTGGGGAGTCTCTGGACTCCTCACATTACAGGAGCTGTTGTCATGGTTACTGGTGGTTAGAAGGTCTAGCAAGTGGAAACACATGACACCCAGTTACAGTTGAACGTCAGATCATCAGTCAGTGTAAGTCTACCCCAGGCAGTGCTTGGGAGATACTTACCCTAAAGGTCATTCTTTGTTCCTCTGAAATTCACATGTACCAGAACCTCCCATGTTTGACCCATCGGGCTAAGGCTTCACTATTGTTGAAGAAAATCCCTTGAACAGAGGCATCCCCTCCTTCATACTGTGCGAAGTTCACGGTGAAGGGAACTCAGAGACCATTTCTACTGAATGCTAGGTACCAAGTATGGATGTCAGCAGTGTCTGTAGTGTTGATATTAATTAATAACAGCTGGCACAAATGTTCGCACTCATCCACAGAGTCTGCTCTGCTCCAGACATGCCCTTTGCTCAGTTTGGTCAGTGTCACCGCTCAGTGCTCTGGTGCACTGTGACGGCATCCGTCCTCACTAGCTAGGCCATTCACAATAAATGCTACAAAATTGTGGCCCTGACTGCTCACAGTGGGGCGCTGTGCTGAGCGGCTTGCGAGGGTCACCTCATCAACAGTGTCACCTGTTCCACGCAGAGAACTGGTTCTAGGTCCTGACAACATCTCCATTTTGAAAATGGGGAAATTGAGCCCCAAGCTCAGAGGTGTCAGAGGCAGAAGACTCAGATCCACAGGAAGCAGCTGGCTTCTGCCCCGACTTCCACACCATCCCCGGGCTTCTCCATCGGCCACATGGTGCAGTCCGGTAAGTCGGATCCAGGCTAGACAAGCAGTTGCAGTGCATGCCCCCAGCTGTGCCTCACGGACCCCACTTCCTGCTGCAGCATGCCCCCAGCTGTGCCTCACGGACCCCACTTCCTGCTGCAGTGTGCCCCCAGCTGTGCCTCACGGACCCCACTTCCTGCTGCAGTGTGCCCCCAGCTATGTTTCATGGACCCCACTACCCTGCTGCAGCATGCCCCCAGCTATACGTCAAGGACCCCACTACCATGCTGAGGGTCCCCCCAACTATGCCTCATGGGCCCCCAGTTCTCGTGAGAACAAAGCTATCACCACTGAAGGGCTGAGGGCTGGTGGCCTGTGGGAGCTCAGAGGGCAGTGTTCTAGAAAGGTGGTGATCAGACACTAGAAAAGTTACTTTTTTCATCGCCGAGACAAAATACCTTATCTACTTACTGGAGAAAAGGGTTTATCCTGTCACAGGCTGAGGGGACAGTCCACTGGGACAAAGCATAGGACAGTGTACCACATCCTATGCACAGTCGGGATGCAGGGAGAGATGAATGCCCGGGCTCAATTCAATTGCTCCGTTCATCCAGTCCTGGAGTCCAGCCCAGGGATGGTGCTGCTCACATTCGGGGCGTGTGTCCCACCTCAGGTAACCTAACCTAGAAACTCTTCCACAGACATGCCCACAGGGCTGTCTCCTACAGGATGCCAGAGCCTGTGCATCTGACGACATTGACATTTTAACCAACAGAGAAACTTCGGGGCTCTGTGGCTTTGAGCACATTCCTCAGCCTCTTGGCCCCATATTTCCTACCTAGAGAACGGGAGTAATCACAGTCAGGGTGAGCAGCTGTGGTCACTGTCAGGCCAGAGTTGCAAGGAAAGAGCCAGTGGGGATGGTTTCTTCAAGAGGTGAATTCAGGAGGCCCTCCAGGGGGGTAAGCAACAGGAGATGAAAACCTGGCCCCTGTTTTCAGGAGCATGTATGTGATTGTGGTTCTGCTAGGACCCCTGGGGAGCAAATAAGAGGCTCAGTGGGCTGGTCTCAGCCAGGTACATGGCACCAGGCGATCATTCCCTGTTCTGCTGTCTCTACCTGAAATGATGGCCCAGATTTGGTGTGTCACTGAGAGCCATGGGGAGCTCTGGCCAAAGAGCATAACCAGCGGTAGGTTCCCGGGAGTCAAGTAGGCACAGATGCAATCCAGTCACAGATACTCACATCTCTAGAAAGTCCCTTCAAGTTGAAACCCTCTTCTGTTAAAACACTAACAACAACAACAACAACATCTGGCAAACCAAGGTTGAAAGCCTAGGGGCTTGCTCTCGCTCAGAGACCACTAAGACCACTGCTATCTTGGGATGCACAACTGCCCAGAGAAGAACCCCAAGTCTCCCTGTGCTCCAAAGGGAACTGAAGAAGTTCTCTGGGTTGTTGTTGAGGGTGTTGCCTGTCTTCTAGCCTGCAATCCTGCTGAGGGCACTCACTTCAGAGGCAGTGTTCCCACAAATCATCTCCAGAGCTTCCGCAACAGACTGGCTCCCCGCTCTGATTTAGCATCATCCTAAGCTGAGAAGAAGGCATGTGGAGGGAGAGGCCAGTGTGCCAGGAAAAAAAAAACCATCCAAATAAATGGTTGTGCCAACAGTGGCATCTACCACGCGTGGGGAAGAGAGGGAATTGCTGTAGGTAACTGCTCAGGGAGCTGCCTGGGTTTTATTTGGCTTGTCTCTCTGCATCCCCAGCTTAGCCACTAAATGGTGCCTGTGATTCTGCTTGCCTCTGTTTCTAAGATGAGAGGGTGAAGATTCACAGGAGAGCACCTTGCCCAGGGCCACATAGCAGGGAATCGTCGAGTTAGGGTGAAGGACGAGAGAGGCTGCCAGCCACATCACATCATGGGGACTCACGGAGTGTGGGGGACGTGCGGCACTCATTTCACCCCCGGGATCCTTTCCTGGCTCTCCAGTCCTCAGTAGCCAAGTGGCTTCGTTTGAGTACTATCAGCTCTCTGGACTTGGTTCCTTGTTTACTGGCATTAGTTGAAGGATGGTGAGCTCCCAATGTGAGGAGTCACACTGGGACACTCCTAATCTGCAGGAGGTAGAAAATAAAGGGCCCCAGACAGGAGCAGCCATTGAGCTGTCTGCAGGCACCCTGCTTTCCTCTCCAACTGTCTCAGGCCTCAGTGGGTCCCATCCCTGGCACTGTGCCCACCCCTCAGTGACATCCTTCTTCCACAGTTGCTGGAAAAAGATCTCAAGAGTTCTATACAGTGGTAGTGGCAGTGTCCTTCCTTAACCTGAGGGCTCTCATGTGTGTCATACAGTGAGCCTGCCTCAGCTTACGCAGACCTTTGGAGTTAGCCAACCATAGCTGGTATGTGCGGCCTCATGGCCTGGCCATCTCCCAGTCAAGTAGGCAGAGTCAGGAAAGACAGGGTTCCTTCCAGAGCCCAGGACATGGGTCAGAACTGTCTTCCAGAGCCATGGCCTTCTGCTGCAGATGAGCTAAGCCTGTGGGGTCAGACCACCTCAAAGCTGCTTTGGGTTCCCATAGGATGGAACTGGAGACTTGTTTACGGCCCTGCAGGGTGTCAGTCTCTGTAGCCACCAGCTTTGTGGGCTCCTATCTCCACGGAGTATTAGCCCATCTTGCTTCTCTCCTCAAACACATGGTAGCCACATCTGTGACAGTCCCTCTCCAGAACACACCACGGGGAAGCCATTTGCGTTTTTGTTGTTGTTGCTGTACAGGGTGTTCTGGGCAGGAGCGACAGCACTAGATCCATCTCAGCCTGGTTTTCACTGGTTTCTAGTTAGTTTTTGTTTCTTTGGTTTTTGTTGTTGTTGTTTTGTTTAGTTTTGTTTTTTTCTTTTGCTTTTGAGACAGAGGTTGACTGAGTTTCCCAGGCTGGATTTGAATTCACTCTGTAGCTTTGAACTTAATCCTCCTGCCTTAGCTTTTTGAATAGCTGAAATTTCTACAGCACTAGTCTCAATTCATATATGAGAAAAAGGAAAGGGGAAAGGGAGGCATGGGTCAGGAGAGAGAGAGAGAGAGAGAGAGAGAGAGAGAGAGAGAGAGAGAGAGAGAGAGAGAGAGAACAAGAACTCCAAAAGGGAGTGGTTCCCTCTGCCTCTGTACATAGTTACCTCACAGTCAGTTTTCTGGGTCAGGGATGGGGGTACACGATGCTCTCATGCAAGACTTTTGGCAGCTGAGTGACTTTGGTTCCTAAAGATTATTATTTTAGCAAACCCAGCTTGGCTGTGTCCAGAGTCAGCAGGAGGCTCAGCAGCGCTCTCCAAGAAAGAACTCTTCTGCCGGGAGTTCTTATTTCAGTCAGGCCCAGGGAGGGGTTCTGTTTTGCTCAGATTGTATTTCTGGAAAAAACTGGCCTTTGGGAAGAGCTGGGGTGTGGATGCCAAGCTTAGTGGGTCTGGGGAGGATAGATGGGGGTGGCTGCAGTACCAGGGCCTCCATCCTGCTCTCTTAAGGAATGCAGCCTGAAGACCATGTTGTACTGGGGTCCTTGTGTCTCAATTCCTGAGCGACGGTTTTTATCTCCAGGTTTCCAGAGCATGGCCTGGCCTGATGGTTCACCATGCTTGGCTCTCACCCTGATGTCACTGGCGCACTGATCGCCTCAGTTTCCTCCACTGGGAACCTTGGAAGCCTTGGAAGTAGCTGTGTGACCTGACCCCTGCCCTGCCTTCTATTCTTGCCTCTGGCCACTCCCTCCTTCACAGATTCCCAGAGAAGCACTCACCTGCAGCCCCAGGCTCCTCCTTGTGTCTGGGAGCACCCTCTTAGGTGCCTTCCTCTGTCTCACCATCTGGGTATCTTAAATAGCACCTACCCTGACCGCCAGCATGAGTCAGGGGCCCACTGTATGTTACTGTGCCGCTGTCCATCTCTCTGACTGGAGTGTGCTAGGAGGCCAGTTTGTGTTCCTGTCAACTCTGAAGTCATCCACCAGGCACAGGGACAACTTCCCTAGGGCAGCAGAGCCCAGAACAACAGGCGGACAGACAGATGGATGGGAGGCTCCAGCTTCTTGTCATAGTCAAGCAGAGCGTCACAACCTGATCCTGTCACCTTCGGTATTTGGTAGCCACATGGTCCTTCAGATGATGAAAACTGCATACCATACTCCTGAGTCCACTTCCTTCCAGGCACGCCCGGAATCTCTGGGGTTGAGACTTCTCAAAAAAAAAAAAAAAAAAAAAAAAGCTCTTGCTTCTCTGCATCTTACCAGCTTCCTGGAGGACTCGTCATTCCTTCCAGCCCAGAGCCACATCGTTGCCCACACATCACAAGTCTGGGTGAATGTCGAGTGTCTCTGACTTTGGAGTCTCAAGCCCCAGACTTAGTTTTATGGGCTTTGGCTGTCGAGGGCAGCGGACAACTCCATCCATCAACCAAGGACTGCTCCAACACTGATGCTGAATTTATAGAAGTGGTTAAACAACGTGTTGACAATATGGACGATGTGTTTCTGATTAACACACGATTCCGAGTGAAGCTGCCATCTGGGGCAGGGAGGGGGGATCAGTAAAATACAGCAGTGAATTCCCAGGCTCTGGAGGCTCTGTTTAGGCAGGATGGTTGTGCAAGAAGTTCATAAGCTTGCTGCTGCTGCTGCTGCTGCTGCTGCTGCTGCTGCTGCTGCTGCTGCTGCTGCTGCTGCTAAGGCTCACACACAAGCCCAGAGCCATTCTTCCATCCCCCCGCCTCTGTTTTCTTGGGAGATTAAATCTGAGTTCTTTTCCAGCCTTAAGCATTCCCATCAGGAAATCTGTCAGCTCCAGTGGAGTTTCCTCCAATGCCTGCCCTCAGCCTGACCCCTCTCCCAACGTGACCTGAATCATAGGGGGTGGGCACTTGCCTGTTTTCTGGGTGCTGGTTTCTTTCTTGAATCATCTCTTGTCATCAATAGAAGGGGTGTGGGCATTTGCATTCTGATTAGGCTCTTTTTCTGAAATAGTGTGCCTTTCACTATGAGTTTCAGATCTGGACCCCAGTCGCCCCTTTCCCCCATGTTCCCCTTACTCTAGTTTCCTCTTGCTCCAGTGTTTCCCTCTTACCCTGTGTGCCCCTTTACCTCAGTGCCCCTTACCATAGTTGCTCCTTTGCCCCGGTGCCCTCTTTGCCCCAATGCCCCCCTTTACCCCAGTGTGCCCCCTTTGCCACAGTGCCCCCTTTGCCACAGTGCCCCTTTTGTCCCAGTGCCCCCTTTTCCCCAGTGCCCCCTTTGCCACAGTGCCTCCTTTGCCCACAGTGCCCCACAGCAGCATTAAATGCCGTGGCCACAGCACATTGTTAGCATTAGGGAATTGCCTTTGGTACCACGTGGGCACCTTTAGATAGACATGGTTGATCATTGTTTTCTTTAACTGTTCTGTAAGGGTTTAGGTGTTCAGATGGGCAAATGTGGCTGCCTGGGAAGAGAGTTCCCATTGTTACACTGAAAGCCTCTTCGGTTACCCCTGTGATGCTCGCTGTGGGAGTGCCGCAGACATGAGGTTGAATGGAACGTGAGCCTCAAGATCGGCCTCCTATTGCTGTCTTTTTTATACAAAGTCTTGCTATGTAGCCCAAGTTGGTTCTAGACTCCTGATCTTCCCGCCTCAACCTCCAGAACACTGAGATCACCGGTGTGTGCCACCATAATTGACCTTTATTTCTTCAGCATTGTCTTTTTCCTTGGTGACTAGCATTCAGCGTATGGCTATACCATATTCTGTCCAGTCACTGGTTGAAGAATGCCAGTTGTCTGACACCAGCTCTCAAGAGTCTTATGAATAAATAGCTAATGAATATTCATGGACAGGACTCTGCACATCTACAGTCAGCAGACAGGGCATCAGAAACAGAAGAGGGGGTAGGATAAAGTAACTCAGCTGGAGCTGAGTCAATAATTGAACATTAATGCAAACTCTTTACCCAACTGTGTCTAAGATGAGAACACTTGTGGTTAAAACAACCCTAAAGCCCCCCTGGGCCTGAGCAGAAGATGCATGTTTATCTGAGATCTGAGGCCCCTGTAAGAGTGTGCCATGTTTCTAGAGGTACCAGAAGACCTTCATGAGCCACAGAAGCCACAGTGGAGACTGGGTTCAGCTTGGTGGGACTTTCCTGGGACAACTTACACTTCCCCGACACTGCCATACATGCCCTTCTGGTGAGAATGTCCTCACCATTCCCTTCTGCTGTGGTGTCTCTCCTCTTGGCTGTTCTCACAGTGTCCCTCCATGAAGAGCTCCACTCCACTCTGCCCATCACAGTCTTTTAGCAGAGAATGCCGCACCATGGCATTTTACTCCATCTCCCTGCTCTGAAATACACATCCACCATGTGAACAGGCATCTGTTCGTCTAGGAGCCAAGTGCTGCGAGCACTCGGGAGCTGCAAGGTGCTGAACAGAGACACAGAAAAGCCAGTGACCCCAGTGCCAGCCTTCTAGCAGCTTGGCCTAAAGGTGCCAAATTTGTGTGTGGAGTTGATTTGAGTTCTGTGTTTGCACCTGTCTGGAACCTGGAAGGTCTCTCTAGCCTGGCCCAGCGTCCTTTTTTTTTTTTTTTTTTTTTTTTTCAGAGAACTATTGGAGAGGTCTGGGGTGGCTAGACATGTGTGTGCACATTCTTCAGTGCTTGATACCTGTACTCTGCTGGGGTGATGGGGCCAAAGTCCCCAGCACCAGTGACCCACCTCCGATACATCCCCCACCATGACACAGGGCTAGAGAGGGAGAGCGGGTGCAGAGGCCAAATAGGCACCAGCTTTCACTGTCACACTCCTTCCCCGCCACCCTCCCACCTATAGCCCAGGTCCCCAGGGCCTGCAGCTCATTCTGCACTTCATTTCCGCCCTCCCTGGCCTCCTGTGTCCCATAAAACTCAATCTCCTCTTGTTTTCAGTTCAATTAAGGGACTGTAATTCCATCCAGAGGGCCACACACTGGAAGTGTGAGCAATGTTGGACTGGGAAGTGACCCCAGGGGGCTCCAAGGGAGGGACAGAAGAGAGTCCCCATGAAAGTGAGCGAGTCCTTGCTTCTGAACCAGCATGACACCCACTCCTGGGACAAGGGAAGTCTTCCTTACCCCCAGTTTCTCCATCTATGAAGAGTCCAATGATCACCACTGGGGATGGTGATCCCTGATCCTCCATTCATCCCGACACCAGCACTTGTTTAAAGGCTAACTTAGTTACAAGCCGGCCAAGGCTACACAGTGAGACCTTGTCTTAAAAAAAAAAAAAAAGGTTAATTTAATGATGGATTAAAAGTCCAGCACCTGTGGGCCAGCCGGCCGGCTGCTGTAGGAATTCCTCCTCTGGAATGTTTATGCAGCTGCAAAGACGTCTTTTTAAGGATGCCCACTGTAGGGGAGGGATGTAACCATGGCACCGCAGCCTTGCCTCAGAACACCTTTTAGTAGCAAGGCTGAAGAGGGGCAGACGTCAGACCTGGTGACAAGTTTGAAACCCAACACTTAGGTGACACAGTGTCAGGAGAGACAGGAGTTCAGGGTCAACCTCAGCTGCGCAGAACTTTGGGGCCAGCATGAGCTACATGGGACCTTCTCTCAAAAGTCTCGTATTAGCAACAATAATAATGACTAATGATAGAGGCCGGTCTACACCCACAAGACAAGTGCAAGCTATTCTTAAAGAAGTCACTCCTCCCTGGTACCCTTGGGGGATGGGCTCCAGGACCCCAACACCCCCATCTCTATCCTGCACGTTAGCCCCTTATATCCAAGAGTGCCTTGGTATCAGCATAGAACACAGGCACATCCTAAGTCGCCTGTGGGGCTTCCCTGCCTGATGCCAAGGAATGCCATGAGCTTATCTATCGTCAGGCTGGCTGTGGTGTTTAGGAAACAGGACCAAAAGTAAGCCTGTACCTGTTCGATAGAAATGCAATGTGTGTGTGTGTGTGTGTGTGTGTGTGTGTACATGAGAGTATATGCATGTGTGGGCACGGGGACATGTGTGTACACACTTATTTATGTATGTGCTTGTGTACCTGTGTGCATGTGCATTTGGGTGTTTGTGCTCTTGTCTTTGTAGGCCAGAGGCCGGTATTATTTGGCTGTTTTCCTCAGTCCTTGATCACAGCTCACAGTTCTGGCTAGTTGTCTGGCCATCCATATGCAGGGTCCTGCTGTCTGCACGTGCAAGCAGACATGGCTGCCATTCCTGATGATTTATGTGGGCTCTGGACGTGGGGACTAGGCCCTCCTGCTCGCCTGGCAGGCACTTCATGGACTTCACTGCCTCTGGTTTCAGATGTGACTTTGTGAGCAGTTTCCATGTAGAGCTGGATAAATCTGCAGAAGCTGGGTCCCAAGCACATCTAGCGGTGAATATGAACTCCTTCAGTCAAGCCAGAGGTGAGTGTTATTAGCAGACTCCAAGTCCAGATGGGGGCACAAAGGACCCACTTGTGGGGACTGGAGGGCCATGCGCTGGCACGGGGAAGGGAGCTAGTGACTTCCCAGGTTTTCAATTTACATAAATTACTTTTGTAATTAAAATGTATCCATTTCCATAGCGAGCAATGGTACCTACATATGACTGAGAACCGAGTTTCGCATCATTAGGTGTGAAAGAACGTTGAATCCCTGCCATGAACACTAACCGCTGTGGATACTTCAATACACTTCTTTTGTCTTTTCCCCGTCCATCCACACAGACATTTAAAAATTATTTACTTATTTAAATGTGTATGGGTGTTATGCCTGGATATATGGCTGGGGCTGAGGGGGCCAGTACAATGTGTCTGCTCCTCAGGAACTGAAGTTGCAGACAGTTGTGAGCCACCATGTGGAAGCTGGGAATCGAACCCAGATTCCCTTCAAGAGCAGACAGTTCTCTTAGCTGCAAAATTGTCTGTCCAGTCACCACATAAACACGAGTGGAACTGCCCTTCGTGAGAAATCCTGCTTCCGGCTTCTCCAGGCCATTAACACCCAGCCTGGGCGACACCAGGAAGGGTGCACAAGGAACCTCAGGATAGGGCCACAGCCACCTTATCCCTTCTGTTTGCAGCGGGGGTTGGTCAGGTCCTGAAAACAGCAGGGGCTCCACAAACACCACCTTCAATGGTTCTGTGCAAAACAGGATTACCATGAGGTCAAGGTCATGGTCACAGATACCGGCCATGTGGGGGTTTCATGCCTTTGGTAAATGCAGGGGGAAACACTGGTCCCCTCAGGACGCACCTGGAGGCAGACAGGCCTCTGCAGTGTTCTCTCCTTCAAAACTGCTGGTTTCCTCTCTGGGCCTCTGAGTCACTCCAGGGTGGAGAATTAGACCCTGGCCACCGAAAGTGTGGCTTTGAAAGCAGCCAAAACAAATGGTTGGGCTGGTCCCTGTGGGGAGTGTCATTTCATCCACAGTCCACAAAGAAGCTTTTGACTGAAGGCAGGGAGTCACTCGGCTCAGAGGTTCAGGGCTTCCCAGACATCCTGCTGGCAGAGAGAAAGCTCCGACAGGCTATAGAAGGTTCTAGAAGCTCTTTCATGCTCTAGATGCCTAGATGAGCAGATGACAGTTAACACTGGGTGAAACTATTCAAGACAGACAGGTTTCAAGCCTTAGGTTAAAAAGCTCCCACTCACCAAGGCATAGTAGTGTTCGCCTGCCGGTCCCAACACTCAGCAGGCTGAGGCAGCAGCTGCCCAAGGGTTTGGAACCCTCTGACTACACATAAAAATGATGATGCCCAAATCAAATAACAACACAGGTCTGTTCCTTGTGGAGCTGTGTTCCCATCCTGCCATGGCTCTGGTTGCCCCCCCACACGCACCGTAGGCTTGTCCCTACCCCAGTTGTCTTAGCACTCACATAAGGAGCCTGTTGTCACAGTCAGTGACAGGGCATGGCAGGCTCCAGCTTTAGATTTAAACCTAGGAAGAAAGTGTCACAACCTGAGGCCACAGTTCAGAGTCCAGGTTAACCCAGGGCTGCCCATCCTGTTCTCATATGGGGGGGAGGGGGCTCATGAATGCATGTCACATGGTTCCCACAAGTGACCTGCTCCTGGTGCAGCTGCTGCCATTACTCTCTTTCTGGGGTGGCTCTCCTGCAGGCTTGCCTTGCCAGGGAACTTGAGGTCCTTTGTCAACTAGATGCTCATGGCACAATTATGGCCTTCTTGACTCATGAGGGAATGTTAGGGATGGTGACATGTTTTCTTTAGCCTTGAAGGAGACAACAGAAAACAGGTGGGGAGAGGCCAGTGAAAACAGAAGCCATGGTGGCAGGCATGGATATGTTTTTCATGGCTTTGTAGCTCTGATGAGGAGTTAGTGCTTTCAGGAAATGCAGCTTCGAATCACTTTGTAATGCACAGAGGCCTGATGGCCTCCTGGGATGGGGAAGGGAGGTGACCAAGCTCCAGAGATGTCCACAGACCTCAGCAGTCAGTCAGTTTCCTTGTTCCGTTCCACCCCCTCCTTCCACCCGTTTCCTCTTCCCCGCCTTTCCTGGGGCGACAAGGCCAGGCCTTTCCTACTGAATATGTGGTAGGTAGGCAGGCTGAGCTGTCTCCCTCTGCTCCCTGGGCCCCAGTGGGGGCCTGGGACCTACGCATCACAAGAGGAAAGGAACTGAACTGCAGGGCTTCAAAGACAAAGAAGAAAGAACTAACCACAGTCAATGTCCGTGCACAAAGCACCTGGAGTGAGGGAGACCCAGCCAGGCACACCAATCAGCTGTCAGATGAACAGCATGCTCGTCCTCCTACACAGATATGAAGACTGAGACTGAAAGAAAAGGGAAGGACACATTCCACAGGGTGTGTCCCATGTGCCTTTGATCATGTGTGCTCCAAATTGGAGCACTGGGTTCTGGGTGACTGCCGTCTGCTCAGAACCCTAAGGGGCCTGGTGAGGGAGTTGTGGAGATGCAGGAACTGGACAGTGATTGACAACCGTGAGAATGAGGACAAGGTCTGAGGCCACAGGGTGAGGCATGATTAATGAAAGCTCAGAGTCAGAAATTGGGGTTCAGCCTGAAGATCCTAAAAGCAAAAGAGCCAGCTACTGGCTCTCGCCTAGACCTCAGTCTGGAAATGGTGATCCTGCCTCCAGGAATCTCAGGAGGAGAGTGCATCTCGGAGAGCTGTTCCCTCCCATTTTATAATCCTCTCTAGGGCTGGGATTAAAGGTGTGCACCACCATCTTTAAAGACATGCACCTTCCAGTTTCTATGGCAAGTAGTGTGGCTACTGGGATTAAATGTGCGTGTCCTGGTGGCTACTGAGATTAAATGTGTGTGTTACCATAACATAGTCTATAAGGCTGACCAGTGGGACTGTTTTACTCTCAGATCTTTGGGCAATGTTTATTTATTAAAATACAATTGAAATGCCACTACATTTCCCCTTTTTTTCTAAAATAAAACAAGAAGGCTACAACTAATATAAGAAACCTATATACAGTAAGTACATTAACTATATACAACTATATAAAGGCAATAAATATATCAACAATGTCTAGTCCATTTGCATTTGACAAATTCAGAGAAAATACTCCATATCTTGGTGAGTTCAAAGTCTTATCCTAATTTACTTTCTATCATAACTTGCTTTCTGTGTCTATAACTATAGCTATCTAATCTTCAACTCCCTCAGAGACCCAAGAAGAAAATAATATTAGCTGAGTAAGCAGGAAGTGCAAGCAGGCAGCTTTCAAAAAATGTGAGCAATGACAGAAACAGCTGGCTGCCTGGACAGTCACCCAAAGTTCCTCTGCAATGTTGGGGCATCCATCTTCAGACTATGGTCCTTGAATATTCAACAGACTTTCTTTGAAGCAAGATATTTTGTTCCTGCTTCTCTAAATAGGACAGCATAATAGGACAAGTGCACTTTTGTCACAAAGAAAGTAAATTCCATGTGGAGTTTCTTCAATGTCCATTATCTCCTCCAAAGTAGATTGGTGCTGCCTCATTGTCATAAAAAGAAGAACCTAAGCTTTCAAAACATTTTAAATGCCATAGTCTGTAGATCTCTGAAGTGTTTGAAGATGACCTATCTAAATTATATCCTTGTTTGACCTTGAAAGCATACCTAATGTGACTACAAGTTTGATTATACTGGGTGATTAACTACTAACCTATATTTCTTTGTTATTCTAAACAGTTGATAATAATTCTCAAGGACTAGAAATTTGCATTACATTATTAAATGAGTTGTATAGGTATAATACCTTGAGCAAGATTAGAAATGTATATACAATATGTTTTAACAAAATTAACCTCAAATTTGTATCAATATACAAAATTTGCATATAATATACAAAAGTAAAACCAATATAAAATCTTTAAAGCTAGTAATTGCTTTTAAAAGTAGATTCAATAATCTACCTTTCTACCTTATATCTATATCCCCATTTTTCCTTTTCTTTCTCTCTTTCTCTTTATTTATTTACTTAATTAACTTCTTTTTTTTTTTTTTTTGAGACAGGGTTTCTCAGTAGCTATGGAGCCCATCCTGGAACTTGCTCTGTAGAACAGATTCACCTTGAACTCACAGAGATTCACCTGCGTATACCTCCCAAGTCCTGTAACTAAAAGTATGTGCCATCACTGCCTGACCTTTTTTTTTTTTTTTTTTTTAAAACAAGAACCTTGAATCTAATTTCCTTTGTTTAGCTTTTTTCCCCTGACCATTATCTATAACATCTTGGAACATTAAGCAGAAACAAACATCCATAATCCATTTTGGGGGGGGGGGAATATGGGGGTAGCTTTCTAGGCTACTTCCTGCTGATTGGGGGCACTGATAAATCTTATGGGGACCTAAAGAAAATTTAGGACTATGGTCAAGTCCTTACTGGAGTATTCCGTGAGGCTGGAGTGGTGTGAGAGAATTGTCTGTATTCTGTCAATCATGTTTTAAATAAACACTGATTGGCCAGTAGCCAGGCAGGAAGTATAGGTGGGAAAACCAGACAGGAAGTAGAGGAGGGGCAATAAGAACAGGAGTATTCTGGGAAGAAAGAAGCTCTTCCCATAGTCCTGCCCAGACCACCAAAGAAGCAGGATGTAACCTGCCCTGCTGAAAAAGGTACTGAGCCATGTGGCTAACATAGAAAAGAATAATGGATTAATATAAGTTATAAGAGCTAAAACAAAGCCTGAGCTAATGGGCCAATCATTTTATGGTTAATGTAGAATTCTGTGTGATTTTCTTTGGGACTTGCTGGCTGTGAGAAATGGGCAAGACAGAAACCCCAACAATCAGCGGCCCTCATGTTACACCGGATTATTTCAGCTAGCAGTCTTGAAGCTGTTCTGGATGTAGAACTCAGAGGAAACTGCACAAATGTACTCTAAAATGTTGGACCATCTTGGTCATCTATTCCCATTGGAGATGTTTCAGGGGGTCTTCCTTGATCAAACCTATTTTTCTTAACCAAGAATGAATCCACAGACTCACTTTCTTTGGAAATAAAAAGCAAAATCTCTTCTCCAAAGTAACATATCTTTTGACTTAAATTTTAAAATCAAGGCATTTTCAAAATATGTAAATTGGATTAATTCAGCAACATTAATAATCAAATGCCTTTTAGCAGCTGTTGCTCCTTCCTTTGCAGTCAAACAATTCAAAGACAACACAATAACATACAGTATCCAGATTCTCTGTGTATTTTCCATCTTTACATGGTAGCTAAGCTGGGGCAGATGGGAGCTGGGAGCTCTAGTTTTTCTCCTGAACCCAGACGGCTAGGAGATGAAATTCCATTTCCAACTCTGACTTGGACTGGTGGCTAAAAATCCTCAGGCAAACAGCATTTTTATGAATTTGTACCCCAAAAAGTTGGGTGCCAAATGAAGCACAGTTAATAAAAGCTCAGGGTAAGAAATTGGGGTTCAACCTGAAGATCTGAAAAGCAAAACAGCCAGTCACTGGCTCTCACCTAGACCTCAGTCTGGAAATGGTGATCCTGCCTCCAGGAATCTCAGGAGGAGAGTGCATCTCGGAGAGCTGTTCCCTCCCATTTTATAATCCTCTCTAGGGCTGGGATTAAAGGTGTGCACCACCATCTTTAAAGACATGCACCTTCCAGTTTCTATGGCAAGTAGTGTGGCTACTGGGATTAAATGTGCGTGTCCTTGTGGCTACTGAGATTAAATGTGTGTGTTACCATAACATGGTCTATAAGGCTGACCAGCGGGACTGTTTTACTCTCAGATCTTTGGGAAGTCTCTATTTATTAAAATACAATTGACATGCCACTATAACAGGGTCAGTCCCAGGCAGAGCTGGAACTTGAATCCCTCCAGCTCTGTAGCTGTGGCTTTTAGGAACCCTGTTTCTTAGAGATGCCATGAGAGGTCACACATCGGTCTCTGTGCTTAGCAGTCAGGTCCTGGGTCCTCAGCATTTCCCCCTCTTTTCCAGTGTGGAGCCCTGCCCTTCTTAGGCCAGTTTAAGATTTTGACACGGGTGCATTCGGAAGTTTGGAAGAGAGCAGGAAATCGTTCTCCCCTATGTAAGTCTACTGCCTGCCTCTCCTTTAGGTCATTGTTCTACCCTCTCCCACAGGCCAAGCTGGCATTCTCTGCAGCTCCTTCCTGCTCCTAAACACCTACCCTGTCTTTCCCCTGCCATCTCAAAAGTGATGTTCCCCACCAGGGGATAAGGACCTTTCTACTCAGCAGCAGCCAAGCTCAGAAAAGGTACCTCAGGGGCACTGCTTGTGGTTTGGTAGTGTAGGGGAGACCACTCCCACATGCAGCTCAACCTACACCCATTGTTGCCAGTGGCAACTCTAGTCAATCTGCTACCATGAACCTCTCCCTCCCCTCTGACATATTCTTGCAGCCTTAAAGGTACCGTCTCAAGGAAGAATATCAATCTCCGGGGCATCCTCCCACATCCCTGCCCTGGGAGACAGGGCCCTTAAAGTCAGAAAATTGCTACCCCAATTTAGAGCTGAAGGGCACCCTGGCTCCTTCCTTCCCCAGGGTTGGAGCCTCCTGGAAGCTAAGGACATCAGTTTCCAACTGACTCATCAGAGAGGCCACCAGAGTTCAGCACAGAGCCCAGCATTGTTTAGCACCCACTGGGGGAAAAAGGATAGCTGCCAGCTAGGTTCTTATGGGTCTAGACTGAACCATATGCTTCTGAAAAAGCAAGGTTCTGACTGATCAGACTTGGGTTAGCTGAGGCTTCTGCAGCTAGGCAGGCATCAGACTAGCTGGACCCTGGGGAGAAGGAGCAATCCTATGAGAATGCAGGTCGTGGGGAGACAGCTTGTGTCAGGTTTGTAAAACTAGGGCTAAAATGACCAACACTCCCAAGGGAGAAGGACTAACTCAGGGTTCCAAGGCCTCAGTCAGAGCTCGGCTTCATGTTGACTTTGACACAAAGCATGATGGGGACTGCAAGCAGGAGGCATAGAGTGAGGAAGACACCAGAGGCCAGGCAGGCATAGTCTTCAAAGTCACAGCTCCTGTGACCTGCTTCTGTTGTAGGAGGCCGCTTGTTTGTTCCTGGCTGCTCAGCCCCGAAAAAAACACACACAGAAACCATATTAATTAAATCATTGCTTGGCCTATTAGCTCTAGCTTCTTATTGGCTAGCTCTTACATCTTAATTTAACCAATTTTTGTTAATCTGTGTATCACCACGTGGCCGTGACTTACCAGCAATGTTCAGCATCTGTCTCTAGCAGGGCTCCATGCCTTCTCACTGACTCTGCCTTCTTTCTCCCAGCATTCAATTTAGTTTTTCCAGCCTAGCTCTGCTCTGCCCTATCACAGGCCAAGGCAGTTTTCTTTATTCATTAATGGTAATCACAACATACATAGGGAAATTCCACATCCTGCTTCTTCCATTCAGGCCCCACCAACCAGATCTTCAAGACCTTTTCAAACTAGTACCACTATCTGGGAACAAGTGTAGCAGGTGAGCCCATGGAGGATGCTTCCTTCTCAAGCCAAAGTTCATTCTCCACCTTCATGCAGCTTCCTCTTGTAAGAAAACAAAGTTGCACCTGCCTGACCAAAGTGTCTGACTGTGTGTGTGTGCATGTGCACGCACACATGCATGTGTATTTACATGTTCAAGAGTGTGGGGACTAGATGGCAACAACCTTGGGTGTTATTTCTCAGTCACCATTCATCATTATTTTCAGACTATCTCTCTCTGAACCTGGCTCGTTGTTGGCTAGGCTGACTGTCCAGCAAGTCCCAGGGATCCACCGGTCCCCACATGCCCCGTGCTATGGTCATAAATGCACACTGTGACTGGCTTCTTGTGTGGGCTCTGGGAGCAGATGGAACTCAGATCCTGGTACTTGCATGGGGGCCTCATGATTGGCCCTGTAAGTGGGAGGCTCAGAAACTATGTTAGAAAAGAGCCTGGACTGGGCTCGGTGTGCTTAGGGGGCGTAAACAGACATTTCCCTTTTCCTCTCTTTCTGTGCTGGAGATAGAACTCGGTGACGCTGACATCAGGTAAGCATCCTTCCACTGAGCCCTACTCTCAGCTCAGTCAACTTGTTTACACATGAAGCTAGAGCTCAGAAAACTGCTATCTGTGGTCTGACTGTGGTTTGCCAATAACCCTTTATTGTAAGAAAACCACGTGCGGTCTAGACATAGTAACTTCCCTGAGGGACCTCTTCAGTTTGTGGCAGACTCTATCATTTTAAGAGCTTGAAGACTCTATAACCCCAAAGCCAAGATGCTTCAAGCCCAGCTCTCGACAGAAGTCAAGATAGCCACAGAAAAGAGAACACGGTATGAGTGGACTCCAGCTGCGTCCTGTCCACCCTGTGCTTTAGGAGGGTGAGGTCCAGGAGCCGAAAGATGGAGCTGTGGTATCTTTAGTGCCTTTTCTGCTGCTGTCCTGTAACAACCATGGCAGCTTACAGAAGGAAGGGTGTATCCTGGCTGGTGACTGCTGCGTGTTGGAGTTCATAGTGACAGGGACAGCATGACAGCGAGTGTCGGGCATAGGAACAGGGACAGGAATCCGAGAGCTCACAATGTAAACCTTCAGGAGGAAGTAGAGAGCTCACACTGGAAGACGCTGAGGGCTTTATTCTCAAAGATGTCCCCAGTGACACACTTCCTTCAGCCAGGAAATGACACCACAACTTTCCCCAAACAGCACTAATAACTGGGGACCAAGCGTTCAAATGCCTGAGACTATGGGGAGCATCTCCTGTAAACCACAACGAGCAATCGTACATCTATACCCCTAGGCTGGATGGGGTATCCCAGAAATGAACTTGAGACACACACGGGAAGTGGCACTACTTCAAGCTCCATTGGAGCAGAGGGGTCAGGGCAGGAATCGGACAAAGCCATTAAAAAAGACATCATGAGAAAGTGACCTTGGGGGTGGGGGCAGTGTAGACAGCATGACTCTGGGGACTGCATCCCCACCCAGCTCTGGCTGGTCCCAGGGTGACAAAATCTCATGACAGTCATACCTGTTACCATGTATGGTGGCACCAGCAGCAAGGCAGGAAAAGCCAGGGATCTAGGCAAACTCTCACCTCCCAATCAGGATGCTGCATTTGGTAATGAGTGAACCTGAGGTTTTAGAGGAGGGATCCACGCACCTCACAAACTCTTGATAGGCAGTGTGGTTTACAGACCTGAGTCCCATATTATGTGTGGGAAGCCAGGATGCCACTGAAGCTCGGGGAAGGAGGCAGTTCCCCATGTCCCTAGTAGAGTATGGGCATGGTGGCTGTGGCCTGTCATGTTCACACACTAGGGGACTGAGATTCAGGGTCTCTGTCAGCTCCCTCTGTTTAGCCTATCTCTGGTTGCGCTGCCTTCAGGAACCTTCTTTCCTTAAATGTCTGTCTATCTACCACTCTTTATCTTTTTTGTTCTTTTTTTTTGTTTTGTTTTGTTTTGACTTGCTGCATACTTAATAAACTGACTTGTTCAAAACCGAGTGTGTGGCTATGGGAAGTTGCTCTCTAGGCTGTAGAAATATCATCTGCCACACCAGGTCACAGCTGCAATGGCTGCTTCAGCCCCAACCTCTGCCCCTCTCAGGAGTATGCACCATCTCCCTGTTGCTTCTGTGCTATGAATCAACCTCCATCTCCAGGCCCCACTCATCTGACTGGGACACACTCTGAAAGGCCAGCTGCCTGTTACCTGCAGAAAGCCCTAGCCAGGCTTAGCTCTGAGAGTCTGTTCTACCTTCCACAATGCCTGCTCCTCCCCAAATGGGAACAAAGAACATGGTGACACCTTCAATGAGGTAAATAATCAGAAAGAGTGCAGCCTACCAGAGAATCACACGGGAGTTCTCAAACAAGTAATCTAAATTCAAAATACCAGCCACATACCAACCCTCCACCAACCCCTCCAGCACTTCCTCCATCTCATGCTACCTATGTGAACTGAGTTAGTTTGGTGGGCATGGCCACAGGATCATTCTAAATAGAGGTGGATCATGACCCTTCTGAGGTTAAGGAACAGGCACATGTTGGAGATGTTACTAGATCTAGCCACTAATTTGTGGCTCCGAGGGTGGGTGGGGGAGATGAGACCAGGCTAGAAGGAGAATTCAGGCGACACACTCACAGGATGCTGGGATACTGGGATGATACGAAACTGATCTGATAAGCTGTATTTCTCCGATATGAATCCCCTGTAATGGTGGCAGGTGTCATGATCCTCTTGCTCAGGGCCTTCCTAGACAGACAAAGTAGACATGGAGACCTTCCCTAACAGCTCAGAGACACCTGCGTTCCTTTCCTGTCCCCATTCCAGAGAGGAGGTGAAGGGCTGTGTGTGTCACCCGAGCCTCAGCTTTTTCTCCTGAAAATTGGGAGTAGACACTAGGCTCTGGGTTGATGACAACCTAAATGGAGGGAAGCCATGGCTGGTGTTTCTGGGGCTAGTATAACCTTTGTACCCTTGTCTAGCCCATCTCGGCTCTACTCACAAGAGCTGATTCCCTGCCCCCATGCCAACTTTGTTTCCAAGAGAAGTCAGGGAAGCAGTAGTGCGTTCCCATGCTTTTTCTAGAAATGGGAGAATAGACATAGAAGCGCTGAGACAAGGAAACTGAGCCCATCCTTCTGTTGGCCAGTCTGGGGCTATAAGGGGAGCAGGTGACTGAGGAGCTTGGGAAGAACTCCAGTGATGGCACAGGCATGTGCACCTAGCTGTATGCATGCACACACATGTATGTGTGTATACACGCATACATACCCAACTGTACATGCTCCAGCTTGTATCTTTACAACCTGCTGACTTCCTGCAAACAGTGACAGCCGCTAAAGCCCTACAGAAGGTCTGGCTTTTCAAAGGGTCTGAGATGGCTAGGGGAGGGGAGCGGAAGGGGCAGATCTTCCTATCTCCTTCCACCCTCTCTGGGCCCCACAGCCCTCCCACCCTGCTTCCCCTTCCCCCTCACTCCAGGCCAGTGCTCTCCTGTGAGTCATCCTGAGAGAATGTGGGGTTCTGAAACTCCTGGATTAGGTTTCCCATCCATCCCCTTCAGAGGAGAAGCCTTGGCCCTCACGAGCAATCTCCCATCTCCTTGGCCTAATTATTTCTCTGTAAAACATGACCAGTTAGTTCCCTGCTTCCCGGGAACTCATTTCCCATGCAAACATTTGGCAATTAAACGAGGCCAAGCACTCTGTGATGACTCTAAACCAAAGGGCAGTGGATTAAGTCTCTGTTTGTGCTGGAGACTTGAAAGAGCATTCAAACCTCAGGGAGGCTTTGAGACTGAATCTCACATTCATTCACTCATCAACCAACCGATGGCAGGGCGTTTCCAGGAGTCACAGTTAATAATGTCACTAGGAGCCGTGCCAGGCACTGTGCTCAGAAGTCAGGTAAACACCACAGCAGGTAGCAGGACAGTGGTCACTTTTAAAGCTAGTTCTAGCAGGCACCAATGTGCTGCTGCTGAAAACACTAATGTAATCATCACCACCATCACCATCATCAGTACAGCCGTCACTATGACCATCATCACCACCATCTGCCATCATAATCACCACCACCAAGATCACCATTACCACCATCATCACTACCATCACCACCATCACCATCATCAGTACAACCATCACTATGAACATCATCACCATCACTGCCATCATCATCATCTGCATCATAATCACCACCACCAACATCATCATTACCACCACCATCACCACCATCATCACCGTCACTACTGCTACCATCATAATCACCATTATCAACACCATCATCACCATCATAATCAGCAGCAGCACCATCATCATCATGACCGTCACCATCACCACCACCACCACTATCACATTGCTAAACCTTTGTTTTCAGTCTCTTCCTGTTTTGAGGTGCTGCTTGGTTTGTTACAGCCTAAATCTTCAGAATCAGCCCATTTTTCACTGTTATTGTTCTCCATACTTGGTGGCTTCCCCTTTCTGGTGTGTACAATGGGCAGAGTATTCTAGATTCCCTACCAGAAGCTCAGGTGGTTTCCCCTCTCACCATAGGTCTCTCACCTTTCAGTCAGAATGCCCCTTCCATGCGACATCCATCAGTGCTTGACCTGGCACTGCATAGCAGCTGTGAGCTCGCTAAGTGAAGGTGAAGCCTACTAGTACAGCCATGGAGGATTTTGCAGAGAAATCCCCAAGATTTGGCAGAGGTCAAGCCGGAAGAGAATTTGCCTCATCATGTGACACACATCAGAGTGGCTCATGGGGTCCACGGTCAGCATGAGACTTGTGTGTGAATGGACATATCTCCAGCTGACAGGCAGCCATCGAGTGAGGAGAGTGGCAATCTGCAGGCCAGGCCACCCCATTTCAGTTGCCAGAAGCCACTGTAAAAGATATCGCCGAAGGGTGATCCCAGAAGCCTGGCTCCTGCAGAGTAGACGGGCTCCTGGGGCACTTTACCTTTTTAGGTCAGTAGATGAAGCTGCATCTGGTCAAACCAAGGTGTCATCAACCTAGCAAGCACAGTCTCTAGCATGTTTGTGTTTTGTTGTAGCGAAGGCAGAGACTAGGAGGAAAATGAGCGCTAGGCAGTGGGGAGATGCTCTGTCCGTGGACAGATCCGTCCCCATCAGGCCAGGCCTCACACCTCTATACCAGGCCCCCAAACACTGCTCAGTCTGCTTATCTACCTCACAGAGTCGCATGGCTGACAGAGTTCTGTGGTTTGAAGCCACGCAGGAGCCCGTGACCACCACACAGGAAGGAGCCCATGATCACCACACAGGAGCCCATGACCACCACACAGGAGCCCGTGACCATCACACAGGAGCCCATGACCACCACACAGGAGCCCGTGACCACCCTGCAGGTCCAGCCCCATTTGCCTCAGCTACACTGGGTGTTTCCTCTTCCTTCTAAAGAGATATCTGACTCATTGACTCCACATGGCCATCCAGTCATTGTATGTGGACAGTGCCACAGCCAGAGAAAGTTGTGTTAGGGTGACCACTTGTGGGTGAATAGAGAGAATTCAGTAAGTTCAGAAGAGGACAAGGCTGCGGCAGTGGAACCTTGGGAAACACGTTCTGAGTCAAGCTTCCCCAGTAGCCCCAGTAAGTCCCCTGGATGGCAGGTAGCTGTGAGGCTCAGCGTGAGAAGTGACTGCCCGCTGGGCGTGATTCTGCTGTGTCTGAAGCACCAGCTGTATAAATCGTGGCCATGACATGTCTGCTGTCATTTTAGCCAGCCCTCAGCAGGCCCTGAGCATCCTTGGCACTAGAGGCATCATTTCACCCACAAGGAGGTGCCGGATTCCATCTGTGTTTCCCTCCTTCTTCGGCTCAGGCCACTGCCAACTTATCCTTTTCTCCTACTCAAGGCCTAAGATGCAGAAGTATTACTTTCTCACCTGAGTCCGACACCACACCGGGACTAAGCCTCCAGCAGGGCCATTACAAAGGACAGCGCTCCCCTGGCGGGGCAAGCTTGTAGAACAGCCACTCCAGGGTGAGTATGATGGAGCCGCTGTGCCCGTCAGTGTACACGTTAGCACCCCCCTCCCTTGATGATAGCTATCTGTGGAGTCTCCTCCCAGACCTGAGCTGAGAGGAGAATGAGCAGAATTGCATTGACCCAGCTTGCTGAGCTGCAGCCTCTGGTCCTGCATTCTTCCTCAGTTTAAACCCATATAGAGCTGGAGTGAGTGCAGTGGGATGGACTGCGTCACTGGGCTTTCTGTGTCTGTCCTCTGGGTGAGCGCTGAGTAAGTTGTCTTTTCACTTGAGGTGGGGACAGCCCTAGAGGGTGGCAGTCAGAGTCTAAACTTCATCCTATAAACACAGGCTCCACTCCCATAGCCATGGTCACTGAAGGAGGATGTGACCTGGATGAGCTGGGACTTCCAGCTTGAGGCACTGTGGGGCAGTGGTCAACACCATCAACTTACCAATGGACCTAGCTTTGGGGGCAGAGCCTTCCTCAAAGCGCACCCAAGCAGTAGCTCCCGTGTCCCCTGCACAGGTGACTGCAAACTGTCATCTTCACATGCAGATGAAACCTGAGCTCTAGGGGTTACTAGGCCACACAGGAAATGCTAGAACCTTCTCCTAAAAGAGCCTCCAATGCCCCAGGGATGGGTTCATGCACACTCCTGCCAAACAGCCAAAAGCGCATATACTCACGTGCCTGAGGAGTTGCTTCCAGGCAGCTGGCGGGCCTGCCACCCGCGCCTGCCACCCCGCACCTCACGGTTCTGCTGCAGCTCACAGGGAAAAGGGAGATGGCTCCTGCTCGCTCTGCACAGCTGCCAGGAGCTAGGCCTGCCAACTGCACCCAGTGCAGCTGCCTCTCCAGCTACCCCCAACTCCCCTCCTGCTGGCTTATTCTGGAAAGCCTGGCTTTTCTTTGCGTGTCTTTCTCCTTCCCAGTGGTGTGGCAGGACGTGGGAGGCCGGAGGGGTGGCTGTGATAAGGCCTGCACTGGATTCTGCCCACTTTTGTCGATTTTTCTTCTTCTTCTTACCAGTATGCAATCTGATTACCTATCAGGATACAGGCAGGGAATGTCTGAGCTTATGAGCATGGGCTGGGGACATTGACTCACAAGTGAACAGTCTAGAGATCATGCTTTTCTGTGTGACCGGGTTAAGTGCTTTGCCTTTCTTGAGGAAAGCAACAGTGGGTCAAACAGGAGCTTCTGACACCTGGACCCATCTCCACGGTACAGCACCAACGCTTGAGCCCCGAGCTCACACAGACAGCAGGCCAGCGCTCTGTGTCTAAACAATATCCTCGGGCATTTAATGTGTTTTTTTTTTAATTTTTGAGACAGGGTCTCTCTATGTAGCCCAGGCTGGCTTTGACTGAACTTGTGACCCTCCTATCTCAGCCTCTTGAGTGCTGGGGTGGCAGCTATGCGCCACTATAGCCAGGAGAATGGGTGACAACATTGAACTTGCTCTACAAGGCCCAGTTTCTCTAAATTTGCTCAATCAATAGACCTTACATTGTGGATCCCACAATGCCCCATGGTTATCAAAGACAGCAGGCTAATTTCCCTAGGATCCATACATTCCCCTCAACCTTTCCACAGGCCCCAGCTCCCCAGCCTGTCTGTCTCTCAGTCTTCCAGTCACAGGCTACTTCCTCTGGACCATGGTCTGCAGGAATGGTCTCTCCATGGTCAGGTAAGGTAAACACTAGTGAGGGGAGGGCCCAGAGCCTTTGCTGCAAGAAGGTAGCCTGGCTGTCACAGGTTGAAGCAGCCACAGGCAGCACAAGAATGAAGGAGACATGTGATGTAGCTATGTTCACTATCAATTTGATTGGGCTTAGCACCATGTAGGAGACACCTCTGTGTATATGTGGGGGGGGGGCATTTTCAGAGAGTTTTCTTTTTTTTTTTGGTTTTTCGAGACAGGGTTTCTCTGTGGCTTTGGAGCCTGTCCTGGAACTAGCTCTGTAGACCAGGCTGGTCTCGAACTCACAGAGATCTGCCTGCCTCTGCCTCCCGAGTGCTGGGATTAAAGGCGTGCACCACCACCGCCCGGCTCAGAGAGTTTTCCTAAGCAGGGAAGATCTACCCTGGATTTGGGTGGCACCATTGCCCAGGCTGGGGTTCTGGGCTGAATGGAAGGCAGACAGCGGGCTCAGCAGCATTCATCTCTGCTTCCTGGCTCCGTCGCCTCATGTTCCTGCCACCACGCCTCCCCCGCCACCAGGGGCTGTGCCCTCAATCTGTGCCCATGAGCGGAGTCACTGACACGAGCCTGACTGTGCCGTAAGCATTATCCGCTCACTCAGATAGAAACACTGTATGAGTCTCACGTGACCTAAACTCAGCTTTTAAACTTGTTTTCACTTCAGTTAAAATTGTCAAGTCATCTCGGCACAGGAGCTGTGCAAGACAGAGCCATCGGGCCAGACTCGCAAAGTAGCATGTGACCCCTGTTGAGGTCACTGTGGCTTTTTCCTGTTTCCTAGTCAGGCTTCACCAAGTGCCCATCCCAGGGTTGTTTCACAATACCCCTCACGGGCAGCGTGGACAGCAGTCACTCTCCTAACCTGCCTGGCAGACTCAGAAGCTGGTGGAGGCAGCACTTTGCACTATTGATCATTAAGCACCCAGCATCCAGCACGTGAAAGGTGCTCACGAGCTGTGTACAAAAAGAAAGCTCGAGAAGCAGGTATTGTGGTTCACACCATTGATAGACACGGGCTCTGAGGCCCAGAGAGGGAAAGACACTTTCTCACAGTCACATGCTATAAATACGAGCTGGGCCTCAATTTCACCCAATGGCAGTAAAAAGAAACTGTGTGAATTGAGTAATTACTGCCTGCTAAGCAGAGTGCATGCAGGGCCCACTCCCTTCTGGTGGAATGCCACGCTGCCACCTCTCTGCAGCCAGGGTGTGGAATCCTCACTGCTCCCCCAGCAGACTGTGACCTCTGCTAAGCAGGACTGTGTCACCTGTGTATACTGCTCACTGTCCACAGCACAGGGGACACACGGAGGGCTGCAGGGAACACACAGGGAGCGCGACTTCCCACCCTGCTGTGGGCCTGGAACTGGGCCTTCAACTAGAATTGCAACCCAGACCTGAAAATCAGCTTTAAAAGATAACTAATTATATTTCAAGAAAACAAAAGAAGCTCACAGTGCCAGCGCCATGGAAACAGCAGCACCGCAGCAGAGCCTGCTGCCCAGCTGGGGGTCTCCACCCACAAGAATCCGAGACTCCCCATTCAGCCATTCCCCAATGTGACATATGCAAGTTGGTGCAGAGAGAGGCCAGCTGTGAGCACCACCAGAGGGACAACCGAGAGGAAAATGCCTCCAGTTGGGGGAGGTCACTCCTGCCACGACATCTCCTCCATCAGCTGTGGAGCATCTGCACACAGGGCTGCACAAGTCGACAGTCAAAGGCAGGCCAGCTATGCTCAGCGGGTGTTGCGCTGAGTGGTTGCCCAGAGTGTGCGTGGTTTCTGGCCCAGATCGTGAGCCCCAGGGAGCCCTATTAAGCAGGTCCAGAAGGTATTAGACTCTGAAGACCTAGGCTCCCGACTGCTGGCCTGGCTCCTGGTTCCTCCTCACAGCCGTCGTGAACCCCACTTGTTACTTGTGGCCTGGTGGTGGGATTTAAAGGCGGGATAATATTTACACAGTCGAGGCCTCCTGAGGCATCCTAAACACCGTAAAAAGGATTTTCAGGGCTTAATGGGTGTTAGTGAGCCCGACAGGATAATGCAGCACTGGTGGCCTTAATCTGTTCTGGCCCCTTCTGCACCGTGGGATCCCAGGCCAGAGCGGCATGCAGCCTGGCCCCTGGCCCCTTCTGCACAGTGGTCTCCGAGGCCAGAGCAGCTCCCAGCCTGGACCCATGGTGCTGCTTTCTGATGTCTGCCTCTGATCTCCTTGGAACTCTGATGTTATCGGTTCTGTGTAGCCACGAACTGACTGTTGGCACCAGCTGTTGAAGGTACCATTGCACCATGTGGGTACCTTGGGGTTCAGTGGGGGGGGGGAAAGGACTCAGAAAATTACTTCAACTTCTTTTCTTCTAAAGGCAGACTAGAACAATCCCTTTAAAATTATTACTATTTATTATTATTATTATTATTATTATTATTATTATTATTGACAGGATCTCTACCATGTCCCAAGAGCCATCAACTGTCACTAGCTCCTCACCTAACTCCCCAGCCCCATGCTTGAATATTGCCTGTCTTGATTTTGTGCAGGCAATCAGAGGTACTGTGAGCTCATGAGTTCAGCTGTCGTCCTGTCCTGTCCAGAAAATGCTGTTTCTGTCCCCCCCTCTCATCAGAGTCTTCCACAATTGTCTCAGAGCCTGCGGCAGAGGGGTGGGGATAAAGACGTTTTCAAACAAATGCATCTGCAGTAGTCCCTTGCAGTTTCTGTAGCCCACGGATAGTTTGGAATACACGCAGCACAGTCACGAGTGGAGCCTTTTCAAATGCCAATACCAGGAGCCCCAGCCCAGAGAGCTGTCAGTCCCGGAGTTTGCACTAGAAGCACTTCTGAGGGGAGTCACGGGCCGACTTTCACTTAGCGCTGGGAGCTGGTCTTTCTCACTGTAATGTAGTGGTGGCAGGAAGGTTCCCAGCTGGAGCTGCTGGGAGCAGCTGCATCTGTGGTATGAGTTTGGGTCTCTGCAGAGACACAGCGTGTTCTGTCACATGGCAGCAGCCCTTTTCCTAAGGTTGTTCTGGCATGTTCCATCCCACCAGTGGCAAGATTCCCAATAGCTCCGTCTCGTCCTAAGCCTTGGGTGTTTTCCGATTCTTAGTCCTGTAGGTAAGTGCTAGCAGCCTACAGATAGACACATTTGTGACTTCTGTTGTTACTAAAACACAGGCAGTTCTTCCCCATTTCATAAGACGTGTGAACTAGAACATTTATTTCCAAGCTGGAAATGCCTGGGTGTGGTAAGAGAGAGGGTACAACAGTGTGTTGAAGGAAAACTTACAGATAGCCCAGATATTCAGCATCCTGACAAGGGACCACATACTCACTCTGAGGATAGGCATTGACTGAGGGTCTGTTCTGTGGCAAGTACTGAGGAACTTTCTCCTACTCATTTCTTGTATTGAAGGAGCGGCAGGCTGCTTCCCTCCACCCAGCTAGCTTTACCTGAAATAATTACACGGAAACTGTATTCTTTTAAACACTGCTTGGCCCATTAGTTCCAGCCTCTTATTGGCTAGCTCTTACATATTGATCTAACCCATTTCTAATATTCTGTGTAGCACCACGAGCTGGCTTACCAGGAAAGATCTTAAACTGTGTCTGTCTGGAGTGGGAGAATCATGGCGACTGACTGACTCGGCTTCTTTCTCCCAGCATTCTGTTCCGTCTACTCTGCCTGCCTAATTTTCTGTCCTATCAGGCCAAGCAGTTTTCTTTATTAGTTATCCAACGAAAGCAACAGATAAGATACAAGACCCACCTCCATCACTCATTGTTTAGGTAATCTATTTGACTATCCACCCATTCACTCAGTTATCCACCTACTCACCCACCTGCCCAGTTATCCACCCATAAATCCATCCTCCACCCATCCACCCTTCCATCCATCCATTCATCCATCCAACCATTCATCCATCATCCATCCATCCAAACATATATACATGCATACATCCACCCATCCACCCATGTATTCACTCTTCCACTACGCTACTTCTCCCTCCTTCAATGCAGCCAATAGACTCTCACTTGGCTGCCTCCCCACCTGACTGCAGAGGCAGAACTGGATAATAAAGTGGTCCTGGACTGGCTGCATGCCCCCATCTTTAACATAAGCTTATGTCATCCTCCTGCTTTGGACTTGGTCAGTCTCATGCTGACCCTGAAGTATCTTCTTTCCTTCTTTCCCAGTCTTGATTACTCCAACAAAGGGTTCTGATGGCACTTCATTTCTAAACACTGGCACATCTTCCTTGGGTGAGCTCTGATGAGTGTCTCCAGATGGGTCAAATACCCCATCCATCCTTACCTGGTAGACTGAGGAGTACCTCCAAAGAAGGAGTACTTTGCTTGCTCATGGTCTCTTAAAGCCTCATTGAAACAGCTTTGAAGCCCAATTTGGAGAGGATTGCCAGTCTAAGGCAGATAGACCTTATATGCTACATTGTCCAGAACTTTCTACATGCCAACCATGGCAGCATTAGCTGGCTAAACTTCCCTAGCAGAGAGAGCGACCATTAACTCTTAGATTCTAGGCTTGGATGGGGCTCAAGGCAGAGTGTTTACTTGGTGCACACAAGACCTGGGTAGCACCTGACTCTCGCTCCTCACCCCACACCTTTGAGCAACTCTGAGCTGCCAGATGGACTCTGAATTGCAGAGTCATCAGTCACCCAGGCTATTCCTTCTGGAAGCATCTTCCTCACCCACACTCTCCCACCTACCTCGGGCTAAAAATCACTTCCACGTTTTTCCAGTCTTAGCATTTTATATGGAGCTACCCTCAGCATCCCAGGCCTACTTTCAAAAGAACTGGCAACTGGACCACATCAGGGCACCAGGGATAGGGGTCTAGAAAGAGCAGTAGGCACAGCCAAAACCCAAGCCGCCCACCTGGCAGCCGGACGCAGACTTGGCTGGCAGTGCCATGTTGCCCAGTGTCTGGCAGACAGACAAATTTCACAAAGCAGATTCCCTTTGCATGCCTGGGTCCTTCCCATCCAACTGTTCAGACATCTGCTTCCCTTAAAATGTATTTATTACATCAAGAGGAATGATAATGGCCTGGGGCTGGGGCCCTGGTGGCAGTAACAGCCCCTCCTCCCAGCATGCCTCCTGGGACTACACAGGGCAAGATATGCAGTGCACAGCCTAGAGGTCTGTCCTGGGTGACTAGAGCCAGAGAGCAGTGGTGTGCAGCAATGGAAGAAAAGCAGAGTGGCTGGAGGCTGGAGCCAGAGTTGGCTTGTGTCTTGGATGACCTTGCATGGGTCTCCGTTTCCTCCTTTGTGTAATGGGGGTGAACCTTCAGGCCCTTTAAGGTAATTTATTTTAACACTGTTTCAACACTGTTAAAAATTTAAGCGTGTTGAACTCCTGTCCGTCAGCCACACCTGCTGACACTTTCATCCATTCACTTACTTCCATTCATTCACGTACTCTTTCATTTGCTCGTGCACGCATTCTCTCATCTGTCACATTGCTCATTTAGCAAACTCATCTCTAAGAGGACTGGGCTACGGCAGCTTTGCTTAGGAGGAAAGGAGGATGCACGCGGAAAGCTTCTTCCTTCCCTACTCTCAAAGCTTGCCTACATCATAACCAAGAAGAGAAAGTAAGAATTCTTGGGTCTGTCTCACACACTTTGCAAACCATGTCTTTTCTAACAACCCAACACACCACATATAGCTTACTGTCTCTATGGCAAGAACTAAAGACTCAGAGAGACAAAGTGTCTGTCCACCATCACACAAGAACAGCCCACCCACTAGGACAGAGGCTTCAGTGGCTGCTGAACCCCCAGGTTCTTATCTCCATGTCTTTGAGCTTGGGGACGCTGCTGCCTGGATCCCATTGGTTTCTGCCATCTTCTAGGCAGGCAGCTAATTTGGAAACTGAGGGGTGTGTGTCAGGGGTGACTTCCCTAAGATCACAAAGTAAGCCAGCAGCAGCAGCACTACCTACAAACACAAGTCCAAAACTAACCAGATAAGCCTCCCACCATCCATCTCTCACTAGGTGGAACCTAGGTGGATTCTAAGGATCGCAGAAGTTGACATCTTACAGCTGCCACCATGAATTGGAATCACGGTGTTTTTTACCCCTTGGGCATAGCTACAGCCCTGCAGTGTTGGAAGGCATTTTCAAGGGCCTGCTACACTTCGGCTCTGTCCCAGTGAGGAAGTCCCAGGAGAAGGGTCAGGTAAGCAGAGTAGGGTCCTGACTGTGTTTGACTCCTGCCTCTGCTGAATTCCTTGGCATTGCAGAGGGGACTCAATTCAGGGTGGGGTGGGAGTAGCTGCAGCTGTACTCTGGGGTCTGAGAACAGACCCTCCTGACACATATTGAACTCTCTGTCTTCACACCCTGTCTCCTGGCCTCTGAGCTCCACAGAGTTCACTGGGGCTGTGTATGTGGGTGACTCTAATGACTGCATTAAGACTGTGGAAAACCAGAGGAATGACCACCATGACTCCAGAGACAGAGCCGTGAATTCAACAGGAGGTAAAAAGGGCTGTAGTCTAACCCTGGGATCCCCCTAAACTGGGATCAAAGCAGCCACAAGGGAACTTATGGCCTTACTGGGCCAGGCCAGGGAAACAGTCACCTCCCTTGCTAGGGCTTGGGGCATAGGTGTCCTGGCAGCTACAGCCAGTGTTGGTGACTCCTTGGCAAATGGGAAGCCTGGGCTCCCTAGCAGCAGCTCTCCACCTTGGAAGGCCTGACTGAGAGTGGGGGAATCAGGGATGGGAGGGGCTAGCAGGCTGAGCAGACTACAGCTTCCCTTCTAGATGGAGGGCAGAGGTCAGGCAGGGTCAACCACAAACACTCCCAGAGGCTTGTCACTAGCAGCACACATGTGCCAAAGTGTCCTTTCCTGGGATGGTGTGCTCAAAACCTTTTCATCAGACAAAAAGCAGACAGACCAACAAACACATACACACGCACACACGTGACTTTTCCCTGAAGCAGCAGTTACAGTAAGGAATTTCCAGGTAGACAGCTCTTGGCAGTACTTCACACTTCTGCTCACAAAGCTGTCCAGGAGATCCAGGCTGTGTTAAATGGAGCCAAGGGACAACAAGGGCTATCTGAGGCTGTAATTGGAGACCCTGGGTTCCATGATGCTAAGTCTTTTTTGCAGGGCTTATTAAAGCATTTAAGCATCTGTGTACTTCCAGAGGGTGCACTGGGAGGAGGGTGTGCTTAAAGGCTGCTCAAGATAATGTCTGAGGGTCAGGGCGGTCGTTCTTACCCAGACCCAACTTCTTTAGAATACTGAAGAAAATGCATGGGTTGGCAGAGTGAGGACTGTAAGGCTAAAGATGTGAAAGAGGGCATCCACTCATCTCCCCAACCAACCAGCTCCCTATCCATCCATCCTCCCAATTAACTATTACCTGTGTATCCACCAATCCAAATCCAGTTAACCAGCTACCCACATATACATTGATCCAGTTAGCCAACTACCCATCCTTCACCCACCCAACTAACCAGTTATCTATCTATACTCCCACCCACCCATCTATTCATCCATTCTTTTGTCCACTCACCCACCCACCCACCCAGCTATCCATCATCCACCATCCATCCATCCATCCATCCATCCATGCACCCATCCATCCATGCACCCATCCATCCATGCACCCATCCATCCATCCATCCATCCATCCATGCACCCATCCATCTAGCTATCCACCTACTCACCCATCCATTTACCCATTTCCCAAGCCCTTACTGGGCACCTGCCACAGGCTACCCGTATGTACTGGGAAGAGGAAAGGTTAGCAGTTGTGAGATAGGCGCACCTGCTCTTTGAAGTCTCAGTTAGAAGTGATGGAGAGGGAAGGAGCAGCTGTCCCTTCCCTGGCTGCCTAGAACTAGTGTTAGAGCTGGGACCAGGAGACTTGGGCATGAATTCTTCTGACCTGCTATGAGGTGTATGGGCCTCACTTTTAGGCTTAAGAACTTCAGACCCTTTATCCATAAGCAGGCTCATACGCAAGATAACAGACCCAGGGTGTAAGGACTAGGCCTCACCTTATGCTGCTCACAGTTTTGTATATGGTTTGCATGTAGTTGGCACGCCATTTGTGTAAACTACCTTTAGCCTTGGCATCTGTATCCACACTCTACGGAGAGCAGGAACTCAAGTGTTCTGGCTCCTGGAGTTCTCTGCTTGCCAGGAAAGGGAAAGGCATGGCTGGAGGCTCTGATAAGCCTCTGATGAAGTCCCACAAGGGGAGAATGGGCTCAGTCACCCTCTGGGATTCAATGGAGAGACTGTAGAAAGTGAAGGTGCCATGTGGTGCCAGTCTTGGCATGGAGCAGTGGCTCGGGTGTGGGAGTTTGTGTTTTCCTGCCTTGCTCTGCCTGGCACCCAGCCTGGGGTGCTACAGTCAGGGGTAGGGCCTAAATTCTCCAGTGTTGTCACCAGAGCATGTCACTGCTGTCCTCTCCTTAGGTCAGGAAGCTTCTAGACCCATCTGACCCCCAGAAGCAGCTGCCAGGAATGGACCACCCAGCTGATGTCACCACCTCTGCAGAGAGTTAGGACAATCTTTCCAAATAAGCTGACTCAGTCGAGGACACTGTGACATGATGCAGCGAGGAATCACAAGGCCTCCCTTTCAGAAAAGTCTAGCAAAGTTGAGCCTTGGTGCCACCACACTGACAGTCTACATGTGTGAGTAGGTCCAGGCTGCCCGGTGGTATCAGCTCGTCAGTTCTGGTTTTGAGCCCTGGGCTTCTGAAGATCTGCAGAGTCAACTCTGGCTGCTGAACTGGTGGCCATGCTGAGGAACAGAGCATGGCTAGTGTACCTTAGTTGTTACTTATCAACCGGTCTAGTATTCAGTCAACAGGACCCATGGAAATTGCTGCAGGGAAGTTGAGCTGAGGCTCCACAGTCAACCCACTGTGCCTTGCTCATTCTTCTGGGCCTTTTAAAATAAATCTGTAAAATTAATATGGTAGCAGCCCTTGTTCATTGGAGATCTTGGCCAGTACTAAGTGTATAAAAGATGTTGGCCCCAGAGGAGGGTTCAGGGTAGACATTCAGCCAGTTCTCCCTGAGATTAGTGCCATTTTTACCAACAACCAACAACTCTCTTACCTAGCCCCCTTACCTGTTGTCCAGATGAACCAGTGCTGCCCATTTCCTCCATCCAGCACACCAACTCTGACAGTGGCCTCCAGTATCCTTCATCGAGTTAAGGGACCAATCTGCACAAAGCCAATAACAGCACCTGTTCTCCAGCCTGCTTCCTCCATAGCGGCAGGGTTGATTCCTGAATTAAGTTTAGGGACGCTCACGGCTTAGGGGCATGCAAGGGTAAACAGGGCAAACTGAAGCTGGGAAAACACAAGCACATCACTTCACACATGAATATGCCAAATTCTCCATCCTTGAAGACCATCTGTTGACCAATGAGAAGAAACATCGGTTGGAGGGATAAAAAAAGAAGAAAGTTTAAGGAGTTGTGAACTCTTCGGAAAGAAAACCTATATCTGAGTTTGCTTTCTGTTACTAGGATAAAACACAGTCACCAAAAGCAGCTTGGAGAGGAAAGAGTTTTCTTTACCTTATAACTGACAGCTCACTATGAAGGGAAGTCAGGGCAGGAACCCAAGGCAGAAATCTGGAGGCAAGAACTGGAGCAGGGGCTATGGAGGAGGCTGCCTACTGGCTTGCTTCCCACGGCTTGGTCAGCCTCATTTCTTGTACATTTTAAGACCACCTGCCTAGGAGTGGTAACACCCCAAATAGTCTGTGTCCTCCCACATCGATAATCAATCAAGGAAATGACCCACAGGCACCTACAGGACAACATGGTTAGGTCATTTTTTAAACTGGAATTCCCCATTCTCAGATGGCTCTTGCTTGTCTCAAATTGGCAAAACACTAAGCAACACACTTGACCCATTATCAACTTGACACATAAGCACATTATTATTAAACCCACAAACTTTCCTTTTTTATTTGTCCCCAAGATATTATGTTAATATTAATATAGCAATATAAAAATAGTGTAACTTTGAAAAGTTAGTCTTTAAAAATCCCACACTTTAAAAGTCCATGTTCTCTTTTAAAAATTTAATGTAAAAGTTCAAAGTCTCTCAACTGTGGAATGGTTTCAAATAAAAAATAAGCTACATACTTTATTACTCAAAGAGAAAAGAACCATGGCACAGTTACAGTCAAATTAAAGCAAAACCATAATTCAACAGCTATAAGAAGTCCAGTGCTTAATGAATGTCTGGGAATCACTCTGGGTGCCAGAGAGTTTGGGCAGGACCGTTCCTCTGGTTCTGCCAATCTGAAGCACAAACTGCCTCATGGCTCAGGCTGTCTCTACTCCGCGGCTGTTGCTGCCCTGCGTGCTCATTCCACAGTCCTAGGATTTCCCATACGGTAGGGTCTCCCCAGGCTGCACCTTCACCAATGGTCTCCTGGCCTCTCCTCAGGGACACTGAACCTACAACAAGGTGCCAAACATCAGTCTTTCTCCATGGCCCCTCCATGCCTTCAAAACCAATAACACCTAAGAGACTTTAACACATTACCGTGTTTGGCTGCCAACCGTGGCCCTCTCTGGAGACAGCTTCTGTATGATGCCTCTGAAAAAATACTTCCCAGAAGACTTTACCTCATTGATGTTGAACTCTTCTTAACCTGGATGACTCTTCAGCCCCAGCTGACCAACATCCATTGTCCCAGCAAAAATTTCACATTAATGGTTCTGGTTTCTTGTTAATTGCAGCCAATTTTTCAGCACCTGCTGATGAGAACCCACAGATTCTAATTCAAAATATCACAGAAAGTGCCCTGAGAGAGTCTTTGCTCACCCCTGAAACTCCAAGCCAGGCCCCCACTCTCAGCACCTGCCCTCACCATCATCACCCAGGCCCCCACAACAGCTCTATAAGGCTCTGAATACTCAATGACTCTTCTAGCTCACAGTTCCCAAGTCCTTCCACAGTCTTCCCCCAAACATGGTCAGGGCAGTCACAGCGACAATCTGTTCTGTGGTACCAACTTCTGTTTTAGACAGGGTTGCTATTACACACCATGACCAAAAGCAACTTAGGGAGAAAAGGGTTTATTTTAGCCTACACATCTATATCTCGGTCCATTAGAGAAGGAAGTCAGGGGCAGGAACTCAAGGCAGGAACTGAAGCAGAGGCCCTGGAGGAACACTAACTACTTACTGCCTTGTTCTCCCTGACTTGCTCAGTTGGTTCCCTTGTCCATCCACATCTAGGGATGGTACTATAACAGTGAGCTGGACCCTCACACATCAATCATCAACCAAGAAAACGCCCTACAGGTTTGCTGATGGAGGCATTTTCTGAGTCAGAGTTAACTCTGATTAGATGACTCTAGCTTGTGTCGGGTTGGGTTAAAAGAAAAAAAAAAAAAAACTAACACAGCTCCAAACCCACCCCGCATTACGCACCAGGGAGAGCTTTCCTGCTCCAGCTTTCCTCAGGGTTGGGGGCTATACTTTTCAGGGGACTTCAGGGCTGGAGGGAGCAGAAAGGGCTCCCGCTTCTCACAGAGGCCTTGGCAGTGCAACTGTAACCACAGGCATCCCTGGTACAGCGTCTGGGGATGCTGAGCTGCCTGTCATCAGCACAGACGCCAAATGTTCCACACACTAGGAATTCCACCATGGACTCGGCAGAGACAGCATGGGAGCTCTTCTGAGGGCACCCAGTGGGGTGTATGGCAGGAGCGGGGAGAACTTCAGACAGAATGGAAACCATCAGTGATAGTAGGTGCATGTTGAAATAGGAGCGGCGGGGCTGCGTCCCCAACACCCCGGCCGCTTGGCTAGCTCATGCCCAAAATAACAACACACAAACTGTATTCATTTAAGAACTGCTTGGCCCCTGAACTCTAGCCCTTACAGGCTAATTCTCGCACCTAGACTAGCCCATTTCTAATGATGTGTGTAAGCACCCCAAGGTGCGCTTACCGGGAAGAGTCTAGCCTCCGTCCATCATTGTGTCTCTGCTCCAGAGTGCATAGATGTCGAGTCTCTCTCCGGAAGCAGAGCAGAGTCTGACCTCACTTCCTCTTCCGCCCAGAATTCTATTCTGTTTACTCCTCCCATCTATGCTCTAAGCTATGAGGCCAAGCAGTTGGTTTATTATAACTTAACCAATGAAATCAACAGATTGATATATGACACTCCCACATCAGGTGCAGATGCGTGCTTGGCAAACTCTGCTCAGGAGGAGGACAAAGTGCTTCAGATGAGGACAGCCAGCGTGTTCCTACAAATGGTGGCTTCTAAGAGAGCGGTGGTGGGACCAGGACACAGTCAGAGGCAGAAACCAGAGGGACTCTCCTCCTTCTCCTCTTTCGTCACGTCTTTCTGTTCTTTTCCTCAATCACTTTCTTTCCCTTTAATGGCTAAAGCATGTGACGATGGTTGATTGAGAAGCAAACTAATTTCAAACGAGTATCACTGCTTCTCCCGTGAAGCAGTTGCATAGACGCAGGACTCAGCACACCACCACAAGGCAGCACCTGGATGAGGGCTCTGCTCTGACTTCTGACCCCTAGTGATCAGGCTGGAACAGGACCTGCTTCCCGAATGGTCCAGCCCAGCTCCTCCCCGCTGAGGAGCACTGGTGCAGGTGTCCCAGGCTCCACCTGATAAGGCACAGAGTTGGGAGTTGCTGCCACCACTTTTAATCGATTTCTGACACTGAGTTCCGTCTCCCACCTCAGAGCTGCGCCAACGCAGTACCCTCTGCCTTCTGCAGGAGGCCGATGCCACGAAAGCCACTTTCCAAAGGGGAGGGGGAGCGCGGGACTCACACTTCTATTTTGCATTTGTGCTGATTTGCATATTAATAGCTTGCATATTAACCAGCGACTTCAGAGGGTGGGCGGGCTAATGAATGCAGCCATCTCTTCAATTTTAACTCAATTTGCCTCCCCATACCCCAACGACTTGGGGGGGGGGCGGGTGTGGAATGCTCACCGAAGTGATCCTGCAGCCCCAGTGTGGGCCGCTCTGCCATTAATCCAATTAATTAGCCCAGAGGATGCGGCCGCCTGGGCGAGGGGCCTTTGTTTGGTGCCGGGGGCTAATGACAGCCCCAAGCTGATGGGATAATGAGAAGAGCTAAGGAGGGTTTGACCCTCAGCCAGGCCCTGGATGGAGTTTGAAGTGGGAAGATGGCTTGCAGTTGGGGCAGCTGCTTCCCTGGTCCTCCCTTCTTCAGTCAGTCAAAGCTTGATTCTCCTCACCGCTCAGTGTGACATGTCTCCTGTGGGCCTTTCCAGGATAATTCCTACTTTTTCCACGTTCTGTGCTGGAGGAGACCAAGCCATGCAGAGAAAGCCTTGGACCACAGATCCCAGGCCAATCACAGCATCTGCAAGAGATGGGAGACAGAAAATAAGGTCCTGCTGTCTCTATGCTAGGTCCTAAGCTGGCAAGGGCCCTCCCTAGCCCTGCTTGCATATCTCTGTCAGACTGTCCTCCCCAGCAGTATTCTGCAGAGACCCGGGCTTCAAATGCCAGGCCTGGGGACCTAGCAGATCCATCTTTCTGTAAACCCTGGACAAGTTGTCATCTTCTGGGTGCTTTATTTTTTTTAATTTATTTATTTATTAAAGATTTCTGCCTCCTCTCCGCCACTGCCTCCCATTTCCCTCCCCCTCCCCCCAATCAAGTCCCCCTCCCCCGATCAAGTCCCCCTCCTCATCAGCCCAAAGAGCAAACAGGGTTCCCTGACCTGTGGGAAGTCCAAGGACCACCCACCTCCATCCAGGTCTAGTAAGGTGAGCATCCAAACTGCCTAAGCTCCCACAAAGCCAGTACGTGCAACAGGATCAAAAACCCATTGCCATTGTTCTTGAGTTCTCAGTAGTCCTCATTGTCCACTATGTTCAGCAAGTCTGGTTTTATCCCATGCTTTTTCAGACCCGGGCCAGCTGGCCTTGGTGAGTTTCTGATAGAACATCCCAGTGTCTCAGTGTGTGGGTGCACCCCTCGCGGTCCTGAGTTCCTTGCTCCTGCTCTCTCTCCTTCTGCTCCTGATTTGGACCTTGAGATTTCAGTCCGGTCCTCCAATGTGGGTCTCTGTCTCTGTCTCCTTTCATCGCCTGATGAAGGTCAAGTTTAGCCTGTTTGGGCACTGGATAGGGAGCTAGGGGCAGAGGGCAGCGGGAGTTCCTCTGTTTTGATGGCTGGCCTGCAGAGGGGTAGGCCTTTTGTTGGCAAGGTCCCTGGCGAACGGGGAGCCTGGTCCTGGTCCTAAAGACCCTTCTGAGTGGTGAAAGAGATCTTGGCCAGTGGCGGGACCCAGGAAACGGAGAGAAGGCATTTTGTAAGCGGGCCCCCTGGCCAGCAGGAAAACCCGTTCCTGTTTTAAAAGACACAGTAGATAGCATTGATAGGAGGAGATGGGCAGGCGCCAAGGCAAGAATTCACCCAACAATCTGAAAAACAACATGAAAACCCCAGGACCCAATGATCTTACAACAGAAGGACTTGAACACCCTAATTCTGGGTACTTTAGAAGTGCCACTGTCCCCTGTCCCCTGCTGAAGCCCCTCCAGTGCCCCAAAGCTTTCCATGCTCATTCTCTTCATGAACTTTCACCCCTTGCAAGAGGGTGGGAAGAAGGGTGCACTGTGTTTATAAACTGCTCCAACCAAGGGCTGGCATAAAGACTAAGGCCATGATAGGGGCCGACAGGTAGCTAGATGGTCAGAAAAGTGTCCCTTAAGCTAATCTGCTTGAAATGACAGCCTGTGTGATGGTTTGGAAATCCATGACGCTCAGGGAAGCTCCGCAGAAGACAGGTGCCCAGCCACTCACACGTGCTAGGCTGCACCCTCACATTTTGTAGCCCAGATTACATTCTGGAGAAGGAGATCCCCGAGAGACTGCTGTGTCAGCCCAGAGAATGGTCTCCAGATTGCATCCCTGCCTCTGAGGGTGTCAGGGAGGAGAAAGAAGAAACAGGGTCGTAGGCCAAAGCACTAAACAAGGTCCTGGGTGGCCTCTTGGCCAAGGGAGGCGGCTGCAGAGCCTGCAGCACCAGCAAAACAGCAAGAAATATTCTCACTGTGTCTACTGTGGGAAACTTAGCATCGGTAAGGGCAAGTGTGTTACCAGACACCTGTGTGACACCTGTCAGTCTCCACAAGAGCAGTCCAGGAAAGTGTAGTGACAAGTGACCTTGTCGGCTTCCTTCCAGTTAGAAAAGACTCCCAACACAAGAATTCCAAAATTCTCACATTTCTTCAAACCAACTTTTATGTATAAAATTTACATTTATCAAGCAGATCTTTAAATGGGTTCCCCAGGATGTCGAGAGGGTCCCCCATTCTCAGTATTTCCTCACTCTCAGTCCTTCCCCACTCACAATCCTCCTCGACTTTCAGTCTTCCCTAGTCCTCCCTACTCACAGTCCTCCCCAATTCTCAATCCTCCCCCACTCAGTCCTCCCCCACTCTCAGTCCTCCCCGACTCACAGTCCTCCCCCACTCCCAGTCCTCCCCCACTCCCAGTCCTCCCCACTCACAGTCCTCTCCAACTCTCAGTCCTCTCCAACTAACAGTCCTCCCCCACTAGCAGTCCTCCCCCAGTCACAGTCCTCCCCACTCACAGTCCTCCCCCACTCACCGTCCTCCCCGACTCTCAGTTCTCCTGACTTTCATGGCCTTTCAGGCATCTCCAATTATGGAATTTATGGACGGCACACACTGAGTCAGTTAGACATTACTTTATAAGTGTATCATACGGTGACATACTGGGCACATGACGTGATTTTTAGAAGGTGCTTGCCACTCTCCCAACCTCCACCCCTAGTATGTACTACAGATAAGGGCGGCATGTTTCCACAGGGATGAAAAAAAAAAAACAAAACAAAACAGGATTTAAGCTGAAAGTAAAACAAAACTAAACACAAGCCTTGCCATGGTAAGGCCGTGCCGTGTTGAGATATTATTTGGGAGCTTGTAAGTAGACACAGGAACGCTCTCAGTTTCTTGGAACTCTTTTGTGAGTCTGAAGTTATCTCAAAGAAAAATAATATTTGAACAAGCACATAGATATTGCATACATGTGTTTGCATTTATAAAGCTCATTTTAAAAGGGCCATGCAGGATTAAAAAAGAAAACATCGAAATGTTCCGAAGTCAGAAACATTAGAGCTCTAAAATAAAACCGCAAGTGAAAGCCCAGCTTGATCATCTGTGATAGGTCACAGGCACAACACAGGCTCGCGGAAAAACACGGTAGTACGTGGCTTTCAGACCACGGGAACATAGCGTGGATGAGATATCACCGAGTTCTGTGCTGATCCTGGGCTCTACCCCAAGATACCTAACTGTGGCTGTGCAAATATTCTGAAGTCGGAGACCACCGATACTGGACATGCACGAGCTGGCTGCAGCGGCGGGACCTCACCCTTCTCTTCTTCATCTTGTTAACTCCCTTACACTGTGAAGGGCACTTGGTGCCACCTGTCCAACTGCTCTAACTGCAGGGGTTAGAGGCGGCTCGGTCGGTAAAGAGTGAGCTCCCTTCCCAGCACCGCAGAAAAAGCCCAGCTTGGTGGCACCTGTGATCCCAACTTACAGACCACAGCCAGGTGACCCCAGGGCTCACAGGCCTGTCAGCCTGGCCAGTGAGCAAGCTCCAGGTTCAATTCAAAGACCTTGCCTCTCAAAGGAAGGTGGAGAGTAACATAGGAAGTCAACTGCCGCGGATCCCTGGTCCCCAAGTATAGCACACATTTGAATGTGCACCTGTGCTCACATGTACGATACTCATACACAAACCTTCACACCCATACACCATTTAAATATAGGATCACGTGACCCCCGAGTGCCACACCCTGCCCCTGTGTTTATCCTGAACTCTCTTGTCTTGGTGTTCAGGAGGGCAGATGTTAATCTAGGTGGGGTTGCTCTGTTATCCCTACTCTGCCTGTCACTGTAACGGCTCCTTGGTTCAGGTCTTTCTTCCAGGAATTCGCTACGGAAGTCCCCAGACTGTGGGAGGGTTGCAGCCCACTTACAAATTGCCTCAGCAGAGTGGGATGGCCTCGGCTGCATGTAGTACCGAGTGGTGTGACAGAGCCCAAATATGCATTTTGCTCTGAGGCACAGTCTCGGGGAACTTGCTGGAAATATTAAATTAAGCAGTGTAACAGCTGAGAATAATTGGGTTTTCTGCCCTGTTGCCTGTGATTTTGCGTGGTGTTTGAGGCAGCTGGGTGGATCCATTTAACTTGACCTGGAAGAGGCTCCTAGGAGCTCTTGGAGGTGAGAGATTGGGTGTGGCTCAGGCCCTGCTGGAGAAGAACTGGCTCTGGGAATCCTAGAACCATAATTTTCCAGTTCAAAATAACTACAGACTCTGTATTTTGAGTTTTCCATGGTCCCTGTATCACTGATGGGGAAACTGGGTCCTCAGAGTGACTTCTTAGTGGTGGGTCTTGGTCTTCCTCGGCAGTCACTAAAAAATACTTTTCCTACTTCCCCACCTATAGTGGTTTGAAAGAAAATGGCCCTCAAAGGGAGTGGTACTATTAGGAGTGTGGCCTTGTTGGAGTAGGTGTGGTCTTGTTGGAGCAAGTATATCACCGTGGGAGTGAGCTTTGAGGTCTCCTATGTTCAAGCTACACCCAGTGTCACAGTTCACTTCCTGTTGCCTGTGGATCCGGATGTAGAACTCTCAGCACCTTCTCCAGCACCATATCTGCCTGTGTGCCACCATGTCCTGCCATAACAGTAACGGACTAAGCCTCTGAAACTGCAAGCCAATCCCAATTAAATATTTTCTTTCTAAGAGATGCCATGGTCATGGTGTCTCTTCATAACAACAGAAACTCTAAAAAAACACTCCTCCTTGGGGATGGAGGATTAAAACCACTTGAAAGATGAAGAGGGTCTTTCCCCATGGATAAAGCGCTTGCCACAGCTCAGGGAGAACTTTTTTTTGAAGAAAGTCTGAAGAATAGCTTTATTCACCCACTGACCGCCCATTGACCCACCTATCAGCCACTGTGTCCCACCACATACTCACACATGTATGATCTGTCCATCCATGGACCATCTATCAACTACCATATCCTACTACATACTAATCCACTTGTAATCCTTCCATCCATGACTGGCCGACAGTTCATGTCACAAAATCCCATGTTCCAAAGATAAATGTCAGGAGCAGAAAGAGTATCCAAAGAATGGAGAATTGATCACTCAACAGTTTCTCCATCCAGAGAGAATAGGGATTTAGATATAGGGATGGTTGGGAAGAGAGATGGGCTATGCTAATGAATCAAACACGGAGAATGAGCACAGATCTCTCTCACAGGACAGGGACACCATCTCTTTTCACTCTTTCCATGGTAACAGTGGCTGATGGGTGCCTTTAGTGATGACATGAGGAGAAGAAGTCGCTAGGCCAGGCTAGTAAGCTTCAGTTACAAAGCTCCTTCTGGAGGAGAAACAGGTTATGACCTGAAGACCAAGGCAGAGCAGACAGCAGACGCACTATGAAGAAACAGTGCCAAGACTTTTCACTTTGTCCTAACCATTAATCAGACATCTGAAAGCTCAATGGTAGAGTGGATGTAAGCCAGACATGGTGGTTCACACTGGTTATCCCAGGACATTGGGGGCTAAGGAAAGAGGATTCAGAAATTAGGCCAATGCCGGGCGATGGTGACACACGCCTTTAATCCCAGCACTCGGGAGGCAGAGGCAGGCGGATCTCTGTGAGTTTGAGACCAGCTTGGTCTACAGAGCTAGTGCCAGGGCAGGCTCCAAAGCCACAGAGAAACCCTGTCTCAAAAAAACAAAAAAACAAAAACCCAGAAATTAGGCCAGCCTGAGCTACAGTGTGAAAATCTGTGGGGTAGCCTGGCAGAAATGACCTTTATATCCTTGAAAACGCAGGCAATCACTATCCTACCTCAAAGAAATGGCCTCTGCAGTAAAGCTGATGGGAAGCTAATGAGCTGGTAGCACAGTGCCCAGTTCACCACCTTCAAAGTGAGACCTTGAAGTCAGTTCTAGCGAAATAGGAAGGTACAGTCAGGTTTCCTCAAGAGACAGAGCTATCCAGGCATCCACCCATCCCTCCATCCACCCATGCAACCTTCTCCTAAATTGATACACCCATGTGCCCATCTACCTACCTGCCCTTTCTTTTGTCCATCTACACATCATCCATCCCTTAAGCATCCAACCATCTATTCATCCACTCATCCAACAATCCATTCATCTATTGTTCATCCATCTATCCACAATCTATTTGTCCACACATCATCCACCCACAGAACGGCTAGCTGGCCTGCCAAGTCTGAAGCTCCTCTGTGAGCCAGACCAAAGTGGCCTGTGTCAGAGGGCACAGGAAGCTCATGAGGTCTCCAATCAAGGTGTGGTTCCCATGAGGCTATATGACAGTCCATCTATCCACATAACCTTCTATCCATCCAGTCATCCAACTATTCTTCTATCCATCCATCCTTCCTTCTTTCTACCCATCTATCCATCCATTCATCCAACTATCCAACCATTCTTTCATCCATCCATCCATCCATCCATCCTTCCTTCCTTCCTTCCTTCCTTCCTTCCTTCCTTCCTTCCTTCCTTCCATCTATCCATCCATCCATCTATCCATCCTTCCTTCTATCCATCTCTTTCTCCACCTCTCTCTTTCTCCACCTGTCTAGTATTTTCTATCCCCAGAACTAAAAAAAACCATAAACACAAAAAATCTGACTGAAATCCAGTTGATTTATCATGAATGCTGTCCATTGGGAGATTTGTATCCTCTGCTGGGAATGCTAGGTACAGACAAAATCAGCACTTTGTGATGTTGCTAGCTATGGCAGATCCATGAGGTAAGCCTGCAGCTGTGAGCAAGCACCCTCTCAGTGTGTGAACAGGGCTGCCTGTGAGCCTGAGAGGAGGAGAACATTCGAGATGGTTCTTGAGTGGCTAGAAGTGTTTGTGATGATTCGAGGTGTGAAGGTCACCAGGCAGTTCAGAGGGCCTGATGCTGGCGACAGAAAAGACTAGGGCAGATTTGCCTCATTGAGGACCCAGACTCTGCGTGCACAGCAGTCCCTGCACAGCCTCCTGTTCACTGCCCCCAGGGCCAGCTTGGCATCGTTCCAGCTCCTGCCTCCCCATATTTTCACATAGGGACATAAGCCCAGGTCAATGTCAGAACAGCTTTTCCGACTCTGGGCCCCCTAGACCCTCACGGGAGTTCTCCTGCAGGACTGTTTCACTATTTCAAATCATCAGTCTCTTCACAATGGGCAGACACTAGCTTGAGGGGATTCCCCAAGACCCCACACTCACACCATTTCTCCGGTGACCCTCTGAGATGTGTCACTCACTGTCCACTCGTCTATCAACCTATCAGCCATTCACCATGCACATGCATAGACACACATACACACATGCACACACACACGTACATTGACTTCATCTTCCATTTACCTCAGCTCCCTTGTCTCAGCTCAAAGGCCTCTCTGCTTCCCTCCTTGTATTATTATATATTCATTTATTTATTATTGGTTTGTTCTCTGTGTTGGGGAACTCCCCCAAGCACAGCAGCATGTGACAGTGACAGAAATGGTCTGTGATCGATGCCACGGGCCCCACTGATCTTTCTTATGAGACGCTGCAGTAGTCCCCGGTGAGGTGTGCCGCTGTGGTTTCACAGAGCGCTTGCGGTAGGGTCCCAAGTGCCTGCATCCTCCCTTTCTCAGGACTTAAAACGTGTGTGGCTTCCTTGGGGGGTCTGTCTTCTGTGGCTTCGGATCTTGGAATGGCTCCCATCACGTTTTCCCTAGGGGTACCCACTTCAAGTCTGAGGAGTGCTGTGGTCCCAGCACCTCCAAGCCTGCCTTTTGCAATTTTCTGATTGTTGCTGGGTGTTTTCAAGTCCCTTAAAGTACAGTCTGTCTCCTGTTTAGTGACAGTAACGGGGAAGGAGTGAGGACATGGTCATGGGGTCTCAGTCACTCAGCCTCAGATGTGGCAAGTACAGGGTTTGGGCTGCTTAACTGCTTAACCCCCTGTTAACTCATCTGTCTCCCTATTGTGGGATTTTACCGACCACCCATTACCTCAACCATATGCTAACCCATGCCCACCACTGATTAAAATAGGAGATCAGGTATTATTTTCTCCCCTAGGCCAATGTCCCTCACCCCTTTCCCTTAAATGCAGGGTCCCCTCAGAGTAATTCTTTTGACTCTCACAGCTGCAAAGCTCGAGGGAATTCCTCATTGGATTCACCTGTCGTATCTTAAACCATTTACTCCTCCAGCTCAAGATGACCCCTCATACACAGAAACTCAGACAGGACCCTGTTCCCTTAGTTCCAGAGGACACCAAGTTCAGCCTCTCTTACTCCAGTTCAAAAAAAAAAATAAATAAAGGTCCCATCCTTATTTAACTCTCTTGTGCCAATATACTCTCCCTTCTCCTCTTTTTCCTTATATACAACTTCTCCATATATCTCCAATGTCATGCTTATTTCCAAATAGCCACTCAGCTGTTATTACAGGAGCCATCATCAAACATAGAGCCAGAGGTACAAGGACTGTCAAAAGCCCAGATGGTAATAAACAATAATAAATTTGTAGCCCCAAACTCCAAAAATCTTACAAAACAAACCTTAACATAACAGGCTCACTGACTGCAGCAGTGTCTCCTGGATGTTGAGGCAATGCCATGATCCATTATATTGTTATAATCATACACTGTTAATATGTCTAAAATTTATTTGTTTTCAAAACATTTTTTATAAGCTCCAGGGAGCCAGTTTGACTCACCTAAACGGACCAGACTCGCCCGGAATAAGTATCATTTAATTCTTTCTTTGTCATTCCTGGTCTCGGGAACCCTGCCCCCATCTCCCATCTCAAACCTCTCCTCTATCAATCACCCAGGAACCCCTAAACCCCCTCTCTACCCCCTGTCTTAAACCTCTCCTCTATTAATTACTAGGATATAAATTTTTTTTTCTCCCAAACGTAATTTTTGTCTTTCCAGCATATTGTGAGGTCCAAGCTGCCAGGTGACCCAGTTCCTCAGAGCCCGGAAAATACAGTCTCAATCAGCCATCCCAGGACGCGATCAGACATCCCAAACTCCTCGACGCCCACAAAGTCAGCTTGAAGCAGTTATGAGAGACCTTGCTGCGCCCCATTCCCACCCATTAAGATCCTCACCCCCCCAAAAAATTTTTTATAATAAAAGGGTGAAATGTAATTCTTTTAGCCACCATTAAGGCTGCACTTCTGGGTTCTGAAGCAGGCGCATGTACCCTCTGTGTGCGCATGCATGCGTGGGTCGCCTGCCATCTGCATCATTAGCGTCTGACGTGTTTCTGCGAAAGCTCCTTACCCAAGTGCAAGGCGTGGTGTCGCCCGTCATCAGCGTCGACGTAGGCACGTCTTTCCCCTCGTGCGCATCTGCTAGGAAGCCTTTAAAAGCTGGACGCGCCATTTTTACGCTCTCTCCTTCTTTCCACACCGTTTCCTCGGGCCCATGAGCACAACCCCTCTTAATAAACTCCTAAGTGGGTTCGTTTGTATCTCGTGTCTTCTTCTCGTTTCTGCTGGACATTTTTTACCTGGAGCATGAGTTCAAACAGAAAAATGAGATGCTGGACATGGGGTTACACACCTGCCGAGATAGGAGGACAGCAAGTTCCAGGTGACCCTGTCCTGGAAAACAGAACAAAACAAACAACAAAAACATGTCATGTGATCTTGATGTTACCCTAATAAGCAATAGAGCAAGTTTCTCATAAGGAGGCATGTCCTTGGCAAGATCTCAGCTTGCTGGTGCTATGACGACATGCACGAGGCAGAAAGCTTTATTTAAAAATTACAAAAAGGCTGCATCAGATCAGCCCTGGGCACCTGCTGGTCTTCAGCAGGGGTTTCCTGGTGGTGGCTTCGCAGCGGGGGGGTGTAGTGTGTGAGGGGAAAGGGGGGAAGAGGGATCTACAGGGATGCCTAAGGCCTAGCTTGCTCTCATCCTCCAGGGCCCTGGATACTATCACATTTGAGGTCAAGGAGGGTGAGAACCTCATTGTACAAATGGGGGTACACAGTGTGTGAGACAGGGAACACTTAATCATCCCAGAGCCTGTCCCTTCAGGCTGGTTCCTGCTTCTACTCTCTAGCACCCCTAGACCCTCCCTGTCTGAGTCTCAGCTCCTCAGCATTCAGCTCCTCTGGACTCCATACGGAAATGACTACCCCACCCCTGCCAAATGCCTTTGTTTCAAAAGCTGCAGTGGGAGGCAGCATCCAGAGCTCTCCCAGCAGAGGCGGCTGTCCTGTTTGGAGACATTTGTTGATTGCTCACTGACCACCTGCCTGAGAGTCCTCTGTCTTCAGCTGAGAGTAGCCCTGAGCCTGCCTGCCACAGACTCAGGAACCAGGTCTCTCTCTCTCTCTCTCTCTCTCTCTCTCTCTCTCTCTCTCTCTCTCTCTCTCTCTCTCCCTCTCTCTCTCTCCCTCCTTTCCTTTCTCTCTCCCTCCTTCCCTCCCTCTCTCTTTCTCTTTCCCCTCCTTTTTCTCTCTCCCCCCCTCTCTCCCTCCTTCCCTCCCCCTTCTCTTTTTCCTTTCTTCTCTTTTTTATGGGAAGGAGCCTCAATCACAAACAGTCAGGGTGGGACAATGTCTTCTCTGGAGAGATATGGGGGTCATCTTTTATTAAGAAGAAAGCTTTTGAAAAGCGACGTGAGTGGTGTCTCCCTCATTAGCAGGAGAGGGATCAGGACCAGCAATCTAGCTGATCAGCAGCCACAATTTATTTTAAACTGCCCGTTTTCTGGATGTCAGAGGACGACTTTTATGTATAATCTTATTTCCAATTTCAACAAAGAACATTTCACTCACGTTGGGCACAGTTTTTTTTTTTCCATAGACAATAACCGATTATAAAAGCGGCTCCTGGCTGCCCCCCACCCATCTCGTAGTGGTGTTGACATATGGAAATGAAGCAAATGTAATCCGTGTAATTACAAGCATTGTAAGCAGGGTACAATTAGTGTCTCTCCAAGCCGATGTTGTAATCAAAAGACGCTGGCGACAGAGTCCAAGGATGGAGGAGACACTCCACAGCATCTAACACGGGCTGGAAGGAAGCTCCTTTCTCTCTCCTCTTCTCCCCTTTAGAGACAAATGTTGCCTCCTATTCTCTCCTGGCTGGGTGAGGAGAAATCAGTTCTAATCATTTACTCCGCCCATCTAACCCCAAGCAGACAGGGGGCCTGACTTTAAAAACAAACCTGGCCACGTGGCAGGCAGGGCTGGGCTCTGCAGGAGTGCAAATACTTCGATGATGTCTTTTAAGGTCACCTGTTCTCTCAGAGGTATGCCAGTGCACCCCCTGGCCAAATAGGGCCCCAGCGGAAAACAGACACCCACAGGTCTTCCATGTTATCAAACAATTTGGGGCTGGGGGCTGTGGCCATAATAAATGTTTTTGTTTGTTTGTTTTTTTTTTATATGAAATCCTTCACCAGCATTTAGGTCCAGGAGGTGTTCGGGGCCAAGATGTGACTCCTGTCTCCTGAAAAATGAGAGTTGATCACCAGGGGGACACCCTGGGTGCCCATTGCCTGCAGGTCCTGGACATGGGGGACCGCTGGGCTTGCTCTTGTCTCTTGCCTGCTTCCCATGACTGCGCTGCCAGATCAAAGAGGCTCCACAAGCAGGACTGTCTGCAGGGTCTGTGGGAGAGCCATGTGCTTGCCACCTCGGCTGTCTTCCATCTCTGTGAGCATACCCCACTTCCCAGTTCCTAAGTCCTCCCATGCAAAGCTGCAACCATCCACCATAGTCATCTTCACCATGGCAAACATGGCTCGCCATGCCCCCCCCCAGTAGCCAGGTCCCTGCCACTTTGGGGGCTCCCAATGTATAATATAGCACATGGGGAAGGGAAGCTTGAGTTTCTGGACGAATTATTCAATGAGGATTTCTTTGTTGCCTCCTAAGTGAGCATGGATGGGAGAGAGGGCAAAGGCGACGGATGGTTACAGAGCTGACAGCTCTCCACTCCTGGGAGAAAAGAGAGGGGAAAGGAGAAGATACAGGGAGGAGAAAGACAGAGGGAGAGGGAGAAGAGGAAGGAGGTGGGGGGAGGAGGGGTGGAAGTGAAGAAAAGGCTCTACTATTGTTTCCGAAATTGCCCAGCTAACAAGACTCACGCTCTCCCCTGCTCCATCACACTCCCCGGAACTCAGTTCTCACTGTCAAATAAAATCTGAGGTCAGCAGTTCAAACTCCCACTGAAGCACTTTTGGGGCTCAATGTGCCCCCTCAGTCACGCGTTTGAAATGTCATCTCCCTGGTTCCCTAGCTGAAGACATCTGGAGGCTTGAGGAAGACTGTTAGAGTTCCTCCATGAGGACAGGGTTCGCTTGGTTGTCTTAGTGGCATTATAGCAAGATGGGAACCTGCCTGTCCACGTGAAGCTGGCCAGGTCAGCTCTACCAAAACTGTGGGGCAGAGAAACTTGTTTTCTATGAATTATCGAGCCTTGGGTAAAATGACCCCAAAAGTCCTATTTACCTCCACATCATACTCTCTCATCCAGAGGACATTTTGACTTTGAACCAATTGCTCGGCAGGGTGCTAGTTCAGTTACCACAGGAGAACAGTTCAAAACTACAGGATGGGGGGCAGGCCCATCACAATCACGGGGTTGTCGTGGATGCAAACAGTGCATAATGCCACAGGCTGCTGAAATGGCTGCTCGGAGTTTTCAGGCCTTAGACTCTTCAGAGTGAATAGGGATCCTAAACAGCAACAAGACAGTTGGTACCTCGCTCTGGTCCCTTTGCAGACTCAAGCCTCCTCCCAGTGCCGCACCTGTGATGGCCGAGGCTGTCCCAGGATGTTCACCCGCTCCCATGATGCCACCTCACTCTTTGCTGTGGCTCTTTGCAGCTCTCAAAGATGGGCTCCCATATACCCTGAAACATGGTTATTGGAAGCTCAGGTCATGGAAGTGTCTAGGATGAAAGCCCACATGTGCAGATAGAGAAGCTGAGGTCCAGGAAAGAGATGGGAATCAAGCTCTGGTTCAGCTGCTACCTGGCCGTATGTGACCCTGGCCAGTCCAGGGGCTTCTCTGGGTTTCCTTCCTCTCAGCTGCAATCATGGGAAGACAGTGACAACCTTGGCCATGGTGCTGGCTAGGTTTATGTCCTCTTGACACAAGCTGGGAACATTTTGGGGAAAAGAATCTTGATTGAGAAAATCCCACCATAGGATTGCCCCATAGGCAAGTCTATGACTCAGTTTTTAAATTAGTGATTGATGTGGGAGGCCCAGCTCATCACAGCAGAGCCATCCATGGCTTGGTGGTTCTGGGTGCTATAAGATGGCAGGGTGAGCAAGCCATGAGGTTCAAGATAGTAAAAAGTGTTCCTCCACGGCCTCTGCTTCAGTTCCTGCCTCCAGGTTCCTGCTGTGAGTTCTTTCCCTGACTCACCTCGGTGGTGGGCTGAGAGCTGTACGCGGAGATAAGCCCTTTCCTACCCAGGGTGCTTTTGACCGTGATGTTTATCACATCAATAAATTCCAAGACACAATGTGGGACAGAGAGAAGGACGCTTCAGAGGGTCGGAAAATGTCAACTATGCATGTCACCAAGGACATGTTTGGTCCCGGCTGTTGTATGTCTTCACGCTCATCTGTACATGTGTGTGAAGACAAGAGTGTGTATAACACACACACATACGTATGCACCATATGCACAATGTTTGGAGTCTTCACGCACACAGTCATCCAGTTATGAATAAAAATTGAAGGTTTTGAAGTTCCAGAGAATAAATCTTGCAGTGTTGCCCCTGAGCTCTATACTGGCCATTTGGGTCAGTCATTCTACAAGGCTCTGTTGGGCAGCGCTGCAGACCGGAGCTCCCTCTAAGTCTAGAGGGTATGTGAAGAATAGACACAAACCCTGAGCCATGTTGGCAAGGGTCTAGAATACATAAGATCTCCTTAGGCCCACCTTGCCACGCCTGCCACATGTGTGCACTAAGGACTTTATATGTACATGTATCTAAAAGTACACATTACATTTTTAGATATTTAATATGCATTTGGGATATAACATGCATTATCAACTGCTATACACTGATAGATGTATGATATGGGCATAGCCATATGCCCGTGGGACTCTTGAGGACAGTGCTAGACACCAGTTTTCCCCAGTCTGTGACTGGGCCTGCTAGCCAGGGACACAGGCCTGTTTCCACATATTAAGATACCCCCCAAATGACTTTGCACCTCACAAAGACCTCTTTGGCTAGGCCTGCTAGCCAGAGATACTCTCCTGAGCTGAGTATGGGTAAGTCACTTCTGATTAGTGATGTGGAATTCCCTCTGTATGCTGTGAATAGCACTGGTTAATAAAGAAGCTGCTTTGGGGGCCTATTGCAGCACAGAAAAGGGCAAAGGGAATTCCAAGCAGATAGAGGAGAAGAGAGTAGGCAGAGTCAGGGAGATGCCATGCAGCTACCACAGGAGACAAACGCCAGGGGGAAACTTACCAGTAGGCCACAACCACATGGCAATACACAGATTAATAGAAACAGGTTAGTTTAAGATATAAGAGTTAGCCAGGAATATGCCTAAGCTATTGGCCAATCAGTGTTATAATTAATACAGTTTCTGTGTGATTGGTTATTTCAGGTCTGGGTGGCCAGGAACGAACAAGCAGTCTCCATCTACAGGTTAGTTCAAGAAGGGCTGTGGTCAGGGCAGGAGGTGGGGAGAGAACCCTCTGTAGGCAACATCATCAGGTCCAGGCTTCACTGGGTGCAGGGTTCAGCCTGGGATCAGCTGTCACAGTTAGATCTGACTGGAGCCTGGGGATGCCGGAGTCTGAGTTACACTCTCAGTGCCTTGCTTTTGTTTTATCACCCCGTCTCTTGTCTTGCTTTACTCATTGTCTGTCTGTCGGGGTCTGGCTGTGTAGCCCAGGCTGACGAGGAACCTGTGTCAGCATCCGGAGTGCTGGGATGACAGGTGGGTGTCCCATAACCAGGATCCATGTTTTCTTCTTATTAGACAGAACACTAAGCATTGCGTCTGCCTGAGGAAGGTGAGGGAGATCACAGGGATGCTCTTCTGAGTCATCAGACTCGTTCCAGTCAACTGTGTGGCATGGGGCTACCACAGCCTCAATCTCTTCGTTCCCTCTTCATCTTTTCCAGGGAGGACATCTGGGACATGTAACTGGCTTTGAATGCATCTGAGGCTTTGCTTTTTTATTTTCAGCAGCTGTAACTTCCATTGCTGGGTGTAGATCAGATGTCAGAGGCATCTGCATGGTGCTGTTCCCTGCTATGCACAGCAGCCATGTGTCCGTCATCCAAGAGGTACACACCCACCACGGAATACTATTCAGCCATGCAAAGGGTGACACCAGGGATGGGTCTGGAGGCCAGTGAGCTCCAAGAATGCACATTTGGGGTTTTGTTTCATGTGTATTTAAGAACCCTGCTGATGTGCAAGTGTGTTTTCTGTGATCCTGGACATTCTCTATGCATGGTATTTTTTTATAAGGAGAAAATGCCAAAGAAAGCCCTATGTCCCACACTTTACTGTTGGAAAGCTTCTTTTTAAAAAGTAGGATTTGGTTTTGTTTTTGCTCAGCCAATATTACTTTCCACACTACCCAGGGCTGTTACTCCTATTTATGATAAAGAGGACACACGAGAGCCTATTTATGATACTTCATTGTGGCTTTACCCACAATTCCCCAAGTGAGAAATAGACAGGTCACTTTTAATAGGCAAAAGGTTAAACAGACAAATGCTCCTCGGCCATAACAAAGAGTGGGTCACTGATTCACCCAGCACCTCAGAATGATAAATTCTGCAGATGTTAGCTTCGGGAATGGATGGATCTAGGGGCTCAATGTTCGGGGCCATTACCTTGTCTCTGCCCGGATTTCTTACTACTGGTTTCACTCCTGGGTAGGACCTTGCCTCATGCTAACAAATAGGATGCCAGGAGTGCTAAACCTAGATCCCTTACTGTCTAACACTGCCATGGCCTTTCCCTTTCCTGTACATTTCAGAAGTCCAGCAAGCCACACCCAAAGTCTCACCTGTCAATCACTGAAACCAGGGGGATGGATTCAGTTATGGCAGCCTCCTGCTGTAGCTGAGAGAAGGAGAACAGCTCTGTTGTAGCTAACAGGAGAACAGCTGTGTTGGAAGAAGCATCTGCATCTTCTGGAAGATGGGAAGTTTTGAGCAGAAGGATGGCTGAGGGTGGGAATCCAGGCTGGGGAAACAGACAGAGACCCACAGAGAGAACGGACACCATTGTAAGGACGAAGGAGCCCCACACAGGTCACAGGTCATCTGTGAGTGTAGCCCCAGGTGTCAGTCATTCTGCTCATCACTGTAACAAAACACCCTACAGAAACAGTTTAAGGCAGGAAGGGCTGATTCCCGCTCAGGTTTAAGAAGACACAGCCCATCATGGCCTGGAAGGTGAGAAGCAGATAGCTTGAAGTAGAAGTAGAGAAGAAACAGGAAGCCAGTTTGGTGGCAAATCCCCCACACCCGCCCCCAGAAACCCGCTTCCTCTAATGAGGCTCCACCTCCTGAAGGTTCCCAGCTTCCACAACAGCGCCACCTGCTGGGAACCAGATGTTCCGACAGAAGCCTGTGGGGGAGAGTTCACAGTGGTCAGAGCCCTCTCTCTTCTGGTGCCCAACATGACGTTTTGTCTTCTCTACCAGTTCATGGCTGGCAAAAGGTTATTCCACACTCCCTTAAGAATTAGAACTGCCTACATACTGGCTAGGAGTCAGACTCAGGGACAGGCATGAGGGAAAATCACCAACCCTTAGCCCGAGGGCAGATAACAGCTCCATTTTACAGAGGAACAGATAGTGTTTGATAGAGAACAGCCAGAGATCAGCTGTCCAGCTCAGAGGCCCTGTCTGGGAAAAATGTCACCAAGAAGTTACCAGAGACGTTCCACTGTATCTACCCCACCGGCTCCTTGATTGTTCACCCGGCCGTGGTTACCAGTGTCCTGTGAACTGACCAAGACATGGAGCTATTAGTACCATCATTTTCCTCTGTACTCTCCCAGACCCCGGGAATCTGACCTTCTATCACTAGTCCACTATGGTGGTACTCTTTGACTTGGCCCAAGACAATAACAGATTGTAAATGTTCCTTCTGCCCAGTGGCTCCTTCTGCATCTCCCCACAAGGCCATCATTTCCTCCCCACTCAGTGTTGGCCTTTCAACAAACATATATGCAAATTCATATGTGCGCGCACACACACACAAAGAAGACACACATGTTCACATGCAATGCTTAGTGGGGCTTTTTCTTCATCCTAAAGTCATACACGTATGCACATGTTCACATGCAATGCCTAGTCGGGCTTTTTCTTCATCCTAAAGTCATACATATATGCACATGTTGCAAGGAGAAGCCACTTGTTCGTCCTGGCCGCCCAGAACCAAAATAACCCACATAGAAACTATATTAATTAAAACACTGCTTGGCCCATTTGCTCTAGCTTCTTATTGGCTAACTCTTACATATTAGCTTAACCCATTTCTATTAATCTGTGTATCACCACGAGGCTGTAGCCTACTGGGTAAAATTCACAACGTCTGTCTCCGGTGGCTCCATGGCATCTCTCTGACTCTGCCTTCTTCTTCCCAGCATTCAGTTCCATCTTCCCTGCCTACCTAAGTTCTTCCCTATCAACAGGCCAAGGCAATTTCTTTATTCATTAAACCAAGAGAAGTAACACAGAGACAGAAGGACCTCCCACACCGTGCACATGCCCACAGTTGTATGTGTGCACATGCATGCTTGTGTGTATGTGTGCATGGTTGTGTGTGCATGCTCATGTTTGTATGTTTGTGTGCACGGTTGTATGTGTTCATTCACATGCTTGTGTGTATGCACAGTTGTATGTGTGCATACACATGCTTGTGTGTTTGTGTGTACAGTTGTATGTGTTCATGCATATTTTTGTGTGTTTGTGTGCATGGTTGTATGTGTTTATGCCTATGCTTGTGTGTTTGTATGCATAGTTGTATGTATGTGTATATGCACATGCTTTGGTTTGTGTGCTCGGTTGTATGTGTGCACAGGCATGCTCATGTGTTTGTGTGAACGGTTGTATGTGTGCACAGGCATGCTTGTATGTTTGTGTGCGCAGTTGTATGCATGTACAAGGTATGCTCATGTGTTTGTGTGAGCGGTTGTTTGTGTGCACAGGCATGCTCGTGTGTTTGTGTGAATGGTTGAATGTGTACATAGGCATGCTTGTGTGTTTCCCCACCACTGTTTCTTGTAACTGTATTTCTACAATGAACTGAATTCATCCACGTTCATAAAACAAATAGCACAAGGTCTGCATTTGTTAAAACCAGAGTTGCTGTCAGGGTGCCCCAGCATCTGAGGGGCTGTAATTTGCCTCACCGTGTTCTGGGGTGCTCCACACCTGTGTTCTTCTTTGCAAGGACATGATTTTCTACAGGTCTTCCTGTCTTAAGAGGTGAGAAAGGTTGCCATGGTAAGTCACAAGCACTGGGTTGAGAGAATTTCCATCCTGCCGAGAAATTTACAAGACAACTGGATGTGGTATGGGCAAGCAGAGGCAGGAGGACTGCCACAGGTTCGAGGCTGGCCTCAGCTCTGTAGCAATATCCTGTGTCAAAACCAAACAAGCAGAGAAAAGCTCACACAGGCCTTGATGGAGCAGGGTTGTCAGTACCCACTGGTCTTGGGAGCTGATGTAAGTCGGCCATCACCTAGGACCCAGCCAGGAGCCCTGTGTTCTGAAAACATTCATATTGGAGGCTGTGTCTTCTCATTTGCATACCACTTCCCAGGCAATATGCAAACCCATCCTACTAATATTTTGTAGCTTGGTATCCACTCAGTAAAGCTTTATCTGCCTTCACGGAAATGTTTAGAACCAGGTGTGAGCAGAGAGTGCCCTGTGAATAGGGAGGATGATGAACACCACTCTGAAGCCTTTAAGACGGGGTTCTTCCTGATTTTTCTTCTGTGAGGAGGCACCACAGACAGCAGCAAGGCCCACAAGCAGCTGCAGTCCAGTTTGATCCAGTCACTCCTGCCCTCCTCCCACCGGTCATAAGTCAGACATTCTCAGGTGCCCCACAGCAGCTGTGTGTTAACCTAGTTTTTATCCTCCCTCTTCACACAGATGCTCACACTTGGTTCTCCGGGAAGTTTCTGGCATGCCACGGCTCAATTCTGAGTATAGTGGGCCTCGATGCTGAGGACTGGGCATCATGGGCAAACACATCTTCAAGGCGCCTGAGTTCAATCTACACTCAATTCTCCTTATTTCATACCTAAACAACATAGCAAGGCAGCTGTTTGCACAGCCCACAGATTGATATAGAGTAGACACCAGCGAGGCAACCACAGTGCAGAGAAGACAGACTGACTCTGTGAGATGTTGGTGTACATCTTGTACAGAATGGACTAAAGCGACCCCAGATTCGGGAGCTTTAGGGTGTCCCGGAATCGACTCCTTGAATAGTGAGTGAGCATTTTGTTCCAACTGTGTGTGTTGACTGATACACACAGCTCTGTGAGACAGTGTGGGGATGACTGACACACACACATAGCTCTGTGAGACAGTGTGGGGATGACTGACACACACACAACTCTATGAGACAGTGTGGGGATGACTGACACACACACAGCTCTGAGACAGCGCAGAGATGACTGACACACACACAGCTCTGTGAGAGAGCACAGGGATGACTGACACACACACAGCTCTGTGAGACAGCACAGGGATGACTGACACACACACAACTCTGTGAGACAGTGTGGGGATGACTGACACACACACACAACTCTATGAGACAGTGCAGGGATGACTGACACACGCACACAGCTCTATAAGACAGTGTGGGGATAACTCACACACATACACACTCAACTCTATGAGACAGCGTGGGCTGACTGACACACACACACACACAGATCTATGGGACAGTGCGGGGATGACTGACACACACACACACAGCTCGATGGGACAGCACAGGGTTGACTCTCTCTCTCTCCTCCCCACACACAGCTCTATGAGACAGCTTGGGGATGACTCACACACTCACACACTCACACACACACACACACACACACACAGCTCTGTTGTGATAAGAGCGGTGGGCTATGTTCCTGGCACCTGGCCGCCCACATGGCTAGCTTTATACCCGAAATAATGACATGGAAACTGTATTCTTTTAAACACTGCCTGGCCCATTAGTTTCAGTCTCTTATTGGGTAGTTCTTACATATTGATCTAACCCATTTCTAATAATCTGTGTAGCCCATGAGGTGGCTTACCAGGGAAGATCTTAACCTGTGTCTGTGTTGGGTGGGAGAATCATGGCGACTGCCTGACTCAGCTTCTTTCTCCCAGCATTCTGTTCTGTTTACTCCGCCCACCTAAGGGTTGGCCTATCAAATGGGCCAAGGCAGTTTCTTTATTAATTAACCAATGAAAGCAACAGATAAGATACAAGACCCACCTCCATCATTTCCCCTTTTTCTGTTTAAACAAAAAAGAAAGGCTTTAACTTTAACATAGTAAAATTACATATAACAAAAGAGTTATCAAGTAAGAATTACAGTTACAATATTTATATCTACTTTATCTTTTATCATAATTAAGGAAAACTATAACTATCCATTCTTCAACTCCATCAAAGACTCCAGAAGGATATAAAATTACCTAAGAAAATGAGAAGTAAGCAACTTACAAAATTCTAGAAATGACAGAGACATCTCGCTGCCTGGACAGTCACCCAAAGTTCCTCTGTACCGTTGGGGCATTCATCTTTGGCCTTCAGGCCCATAGTATCCAGCAGACATTTCCATGGAAGCAGGAAATTTCAAAGGCAGTTCAGTCATTTTCTACTGTGTCCTGCAGAATGTCTCGCAGACTCTCATGAGTCAGAAACCCGGAAAGACCATCTCACCTTTAGGCAAGTTCAACAGTCCTCTCTCTGCGGGTTTTTTGTGTCCAGTTTATGCATCAGTCCAGGCAAGAGCAGTTTCTTGCCCAAATGGCTATCAAACTCCATAACGAGCCTCTTCGATGCCCATCTTCCTCTTGAAGTAGATTGGTGCTGCCAGGAACAGACATGTCTCATTGTCATGAAAAGCCCTAAATTATTAAAACATTTAAATGCCATATTCTGTAGTCTTTGAAAGATATGAAGAATGCCTGTGTGAAAAATATCTATGCGCATCTAGAAAATCTAACTAACATGACTACAAGCTTGACTATTATCAATGATCATCCATTAAAAACCTATATTTTCTAATTATACATTACATTTTAAAAATGAACTACACAATCACAATACCTTAATCAAGATTAGAAATATGCATATACATATAACAAAATTGACCTTAAAATTCATACCAATGTAAATTATTCATACCTATATCATATCCCCTTTAAGTGTAAAAGAACATTTATAAACAATATTTGGGAATATGGGCGCAGTTATTTCTCTCCAAACTGCTTCCTGCTGAATGGGGGCGCTGTTATTTAGGTCTTTTATGGGGTAACCTGTGAGCCAGGGTCATCTCAGTTGGCAGTTGAGTGAAGTAATTTTTTGAGGGTGTTAAGAGCAACCTTTCAGGAGGGCGTGGCCTATCATACCATATTGGGATAGACGCAATCCACAGGGTCTCATCCTCTGTGAAAACAAAAGAGACAGCACAGCACCATGGCTGGGCACCAGCGGGCTGAGTTGATACTTGTAGTATCATCTGTTCTGTTCTGTTCCCAGACCACAGTCACCCATGCCCACACTGTGCAAGGTGAGAACCTGTGCTATGCTCAGGACAGGGCTCTCATCCTCACTATGTCCACCCTGTCTTCAGATGGCCAACTCTCCAGCTTGCTGAGAAGCCCTAGGGACAAAGTGTGAAACCCTAAATCCAGTAAGTGGTGTCCTCCTCTGAGGCCTGCGGTGGGGGGGTGGGGCGGTGTTGTCCTACACCCACCCCACACGCTGCCACCCCTGAACCTTCCCTCCACCTTTTGGTTCCAGTTTCTTTGTTCTTGCTTAGAGCTGGTTTCCGCGCGCTTTGAGAAGCTGTGATTTATGGCATTTTATGCAAATGTCGATTGAGTCTTGCACAATGCAGAAAAGGAGGGGTCTGAGCTGGCTGGTGTGGCCCTTCATCCAACTGGGTTAGCCATGTGAGAGGGGAAGCTGGAAAGCTGAGCTGGGGATTAGCTGGCCTCTCAATTTCTTCCTTATTCCCAAATATCCTGGGGGCCTTGACTCAGCCCAGACACAAGATTCCCTTTAGCAGGTGGCTCACAGGGCACTGGCTGGGGAAAGAGAACCTACTCAGTCTAACCCTAATCAGAGACCTGTGTGTGGGAATGCTCGCATACGGATCAGCCATCCTTGTGGCCCTTCTCTATCGGGCGGAGAGGGAAAGCATGGCCCTTCCTTTACAGAACCGCACAAAACCTAGTGCCTGCCAGTGTGCAACTGCAATGATTTTGGTCTAGTTAACCATGACACAGCTTGCAATGAGCTGGACTACATTTAACTTTGTTTTCAAAATACCTTCGAGAGATTCATGTTCACGACACTGTCCATATTTAAAAGAGCAGGTTCCTAGCCTCCTAGCAGTGATTTTGCTCAGAAACCCACTTTAGAAGAAACCATAGGTGTGAGAGGAGATAGGAGCATTCAGGGTACAGTTTCCTTTTGCCAGCTCTTTGCCCCAAAGACACCACCATCTGTCTCTCCTGCTATCCTCCCACTTTGCGTCCTGGTGATCCCCGGGTTCCTGTAATGCCTTCACTGTGTCTGGGAAAGCCAACAGACAGTTCAGGGAGCTGACCTTGGAGGGAGGGAAGTTCGGTGAAAGTGACGATTTCTCGCCCCTCCCCCAGATCCCTTGGGGCAGCCTGGGAACTGTAAATCCCCTTATCACTCTGGGCCTCTGTCCTCTTCAGGACGCTCAATCCTCAGCTGTATTTGTCCACCTTGTCAGCTGTCGCCTCCTCCTAAGAGCTGAGCTCTCGTCCTGCAGCATCAGGAGATGAGCATCAGTCAGGAGGTGAGCATCAGTCAGGAGGTGAGCCTTCTTACTGCTGCCTGCCATCCATTCTCAAGGTTGCTAGAAAACAGGAAGACAAGCTGGGAGTCATGAGGACCCAGGAGAGGAAGCTGGGGAGATGTTTATCAGGCTGGGGAACTGGCCACAACAAACAAAGGACCTGAGTTCAAACCCCAAGAACTCATATGACACCCAGGTGTGGTCATCCTGTCCCTGCGACCCAGCACTGTGGATAGTGGAGATGGAGGGCTGCTCGTGCTTGCTAGTGCTCGCTGGGTGCCGGGCTAGCTGCAGACTCAGTGAGAGGCCTCCTCCAGACTCTGCATGTGCACTGGAGGTGCACACTCACATGCGTGTGCATGTGCCCTATGCTGGGTTTTGTTTTATTTTAGTCAGCTTGATACAAGCTAGTATCATCTGGGGAGATGGAATCCTAAGCCAGGGATTGCCTCCATCCAACTGACCTGTGGCAAGTCTGTGACGCATCTGCTCCATTAATGACTGTGGGAGGATCGAACCCAGCATGGACAATGCTGCCCCTGGGCAGGGGATCCTCCGTTCTATAAGAACAAGCCATGAAGAGCAAGCAGCATTCATTCCTCCACGGCCTCTGCTGCAGTTCCTGCCCCAGGCTCCTGCCTTGGCTTCCCTTCGGGATGGACTGGGAGCTGTAAGATGAGATCAACACTTCTCTCCCCATGTTGCTTTTGGTTTAGTGTTTATCACAGCAACAGAAGGCCAACTGGAACACAACACACACACACACACACACAACACCACACTGCACACAAGACCAGGCAAAAAGATATCTAACACAGCCTGTGGCCTCGAACTTGGATGGAGCTGTGGGCAGTTGGGCTCTAGGGCGAAACCACCTTTGATTACTGTTCATGATGCATTCATTGCCATTTTTGTTGCTATGACAAATGCCCAAAAGAAGCAAATTAAGGGAAAGAGTGTTTGCTCTTCTGATGTCCAGATCCTCCCTAAAGCCATGGATGCCACCAAAGAACCACTGTGCTAGACACGGACCAAGGCGACAAGAGGAGGATGCCAGCCATCAGGGCTCTCCCCCTCTCCAGGGTGGGCCTTGCTTTTCTTCCCTCATTTCTACCTTGAGCACAGCTCAGAGACCATCACTGAAGGATCCATGAGTGAAAGTTGGGCACAGGGTCCCTCTGTCTACTGCAAGCTTTACAGGTTCTGTCACACAGCAGGTTCATGAGGACTGCTGACAGACCCCCAGAACCAGGCAGGGGTTCAGTACTCAGAGAACCTGAAGGGATATTCAAAGGCAATAGCTCGTCGTGACTGAGCCATGTCCCTGCTCTGCCTACAGCTCCTGACCACTGTCACCTCCAATTTTATGGTTTCTTCTTTCCTTGGGGGTTCCTCAAAAAATCTCTCCATAAAATGTTTGAAAGCAAGACAGCTGGAGGTGGGCTTGCTGTTGTGACACTCCCTGTGTGAGGCTCCAGGGCTGGCACCACACCCTTCTTAGGGCGGGGAGTGGAGGAGATTTGTGTGTGAGAGAGTAGGGACGAAACTCTTCAGTCACGGAAGAGCATTTGCAGAGGTTCCATCATTCGGCCACTCCTTCCCTCGGGATCCTAGGTTGGGTTTTGGTGTGCTATGGTGCTAGCTCTGGGACCCAGGACTCTACACATGGGTCACCCCTGTCTGCTCAATGATGTTCTAGATCTAGCAATGCTGCTAAATTCCTGCAGATAACTTCCATCTTGAACCCTGAGCTGGCCTCAGTCAAGGAAACATGTGTTTGTAAAAATGATTCTTTTCCAAGGTTAAGGAGACCATGGGGACAGAGAGAAGGACTCTAGCCCCCCAAACATTTACTCCAGGGATACAAGGAAGAGGGAGGACCGGAGTGAGGACAGGTTTAGGGCCAGTGCTACAGGGTTAATGGCTGCCACCCCTCGTAGACAAGCCTACACCAGCTTGATTAGGTTGCACTAAACCCTCTCTAACCCCAGCACTTTGTACACCCCAGTCCCGCTGCCTGGAAAATGCAGACCTTTATGAACGTGATGGCCATCTATCCTCCCATCCCATCTCAAGCATCTCCCTCCACATAGTTCATTCTCTGACTCCACAGATCAAGCCTGCTTTCTGTCACTATAAGGCTCACGGTGGCTTCCGTGCCTCCTTCACTATAGCTTATCAATCTATTTTCTTTGAAGTTCCTTGGGCAAAGCCATGGGCAGGTATGTGCCTGCTCATTTCTGCAACCTCACCCTTAGACAACGCCTAGGGCAGCTGTCACTATTTGTTTCCTAAAAAATAAAGGAATGTTGGTAACAGTGGATTCAGAAAAAGCCTTTACTCTTCTGGTTTCTTTGCGGAGGTCCTAAATAGAGCTCACGGCAACAGCAATGCCCGAGCACCGGCTATACAAATACTCAGGTTTGTCTCAAAGTCCCTGGCCATGCAAAACCATCAGCAGAGGCCAGCCACATGGGTAGTAAGAGCACTGTGCCCATCTCAAGAATGAGCAAATCTAGGGCCCGGGAATCGGTATTGCTTGTGGAATGGCAGGCATTTTGTTGCTCAGCTCACAGAACTGAGCCTGGGTTTGGAAGGCTCAACCCTTGCCATACCCCTGCATGGTGGCTCCATTGGCATTGGAGCATGATGTTTAGCCAACACAATAGCACCCTGATCTTGTGACATTCACAGAGGACTCCCTGGCTGCCAGCCATGCTTTGAAATCCTGGGGTGTAACATCTACAACTCACCCCCAGAGGTTCTGGGGCGATGCATTTGGGCTTTGCTGCCCTACAGTTGCATGGGGAGAGGCTGGCCGCTTTCACTGGCTCCAAGCTAAGCTGCTGACAGCTCTCCCCATGGCAGGGCCCTCCTGCCAATCCTGCTGTAAGACTAGGAAATCCAGCAGTCTGCGAGTCTATTGCCCCTGTGTGTCACCCCCTAAATCTCCCTCTAAGTGGCAGAGCTGGTCCAGCTGTGCCGTGTGTAGGGACATTGCCACCATTTCAGAAGACAGTGGTGCCAAGGACCCCCAAGTGGCAGGCAGGGACTTTGTTTTTCCCGTTTCACATGTGGCTGCATCTTCACTGCCTGATCCAGCTTCCTCAGACACAAACTGGGAATCCAAAAGGCCTGGAAAGACTCCAGAGAGCCCCTCCCTAAGCTACTCTGGATGCCTTCAGTCAGCACTCCAATGCAGGTCTGGGGCTTGTGTGCCCAGGTGCCAGCCTCAAACGCTGGGTCGCTAAATGCTGGTATCACCTGTGAAGAATTGCTGCTGCAAGCAGTGAGCACCTACTGTATACTGTGCACCTGACATATCATTCATTTGGAAATGGACTTTGATTTCAAGCATTGAGGGTTTCCTTTCACTGCCATGGTGGATGGGTCAGAACTGAAGCTCAGAGAGGGTACACAACCTGATGAAATTCACACAGCAGAGCTCATACTCAATCCTGAGCCATCAGGATGACCCCAGAGGCGCAGTGTGACATGTGTCAAACATCCCGGACCCTGTCCCCCATTGCTGCTTGCCGTTTGCTTTCTGTCCTGTGTTGCTGGCACTAACAGTCTGTTCTGTGCCAGACAGCCCACCCCACCACCGCACGAATCGTCTTAACTCACGGGACAAGTCAACCCTGGAGTCACAGGTCTATAGAAAGCAACTAGGATCCCATAGTGCTCCCTGCCTGGGGCAAGAGGGCCCCAACCCAGCAACCTGAGACCCTTTGTGCCACGCCCATTCTGGTGAGCTAGTGCCCTGCGCTGGGATCACAGGACTGCCGGCGTTCTGCTTCTGAGCACACCCTTCATGGCACATGCATTCCCATAAACTGCTCACTGCTCCAGTCCCCAAGCCTGCATGACTGTCCCACCTAATTGCTGAGTAGCAGCCAGTCCCAGTCATGTGACAACCCCCCACCAGGGCAGCATCTCTGGAGAGGCTAGGGAAGGGTCTGGCTGTCCCAGGTAGATAGTTCCCAGGTATGCCTCCCTGCCCCTTCTGAGCTGGGTTAGTTTCCTCAACCCCTGGAGCCTGGGGTCATTTAGGGGCCATGAGCCCTATTTCCACCCCAGCAGGACTCTCAGCACCTCCACAAGTACCATCCTGCAATTTCTGCTCCTTGGTGCTGGGTCATGCGAACTTCTTGACACCCCACAAGCCAGGCCTGCCTGTGGCTGCATTCTGGTGCAGAACTGAGCAGAGAGCATAATAACTCAGCGACTGTCTCCCGGAGTGGCAGTGCCTGAGTTCACTTTATCTTAAGATGGATTTATTTTTAATTTATGTGTATGAGTGTTATGCGTGCATGTTATGTCTATGTTCTGTGTGTGCAGCAGTTGTGAAGGAGGAGACCAGCAGAGGGTACCATGTCTCTGTGACTGCAGTGAAGACCGGTTGGGTCACCATGCAGGAGCTGGAAACTGAACCAAGTTCTTGTGCAAGAGCAACCAGCGTTCTTAACCACTGAGCCATCTCCCAGTCCTGGGAGAGGATGTCAGAATCTTACACGTGTCTTTGCCTGGTGCGGTCTAATGCTTTGTCCTTGAGGGATTGTTTCTTCCCCAGGGTCCACTCTGTCCCCAGCTGACCCACCTTATGCAGTTTCCATCTGGGACACCTATGATTAGGGAGCGGCAGGTTAGTTCATCCCACTACAGCAGGGCTCACAGCGTGTCCTCAGCCCCCACAGACATTCCAGGAAAAGACAAAAAATAGTCATGTGTATTGTATGGGCCCATTCATATGGCCTTGTGCTATGAGGGGCCCCATCCCAGCATCTGCTGAGATCATTTCATTTAAAACCTGGATGCTGAGAACTTAAAAATCCAGACAGTGGACCTAGCAGGGTGAGAGAAGTTCTCTCGGTGGCCCAGCACTGTCACTTGGTCACACGTATCAGTCTCGTAGTGATCTTGCCCAACTGTGTCCTTCTTTCCTCTGCTGAACATTTTGGTGACTCAGTTTCTTTGTCCTGCTTGAAGCACCCATTCTTACATGTCCACTGCCCCCCCCATGCCCCCGCTTTAGATCAGGAGAACACTGGAGTTTCCGAGCAAACAGCGACCTTTGGGACCCGCCAGCACACATTGCTCACCCAACAACAGGGGAAGCAAGGGCTGCACACAGTAACCAGCTCCTCAGAAGTCACAGCTCCAACCTGTCCCCATCAGGGTGCCTTGATTTTCTTTTCATCCACATGCTCTCTAAATTGGGCTTATAGCCTCTTCTGAGAAACAAAGAAACTGAGGCAGAAGCAAGAACTGACCCAGTGTAGATAGACCCGGCTGGAAGACAGGGACCCAGGCCTTCTGACTCTGGGCATGAGCTCTGCCACAGGCTCAGTTCTTGTCCCCTTCGGGTGGCTCTGGGTCACTGTGCTGCTGCTTATATGTGGGGTGATGAAGTTTGCTCAGCCAATGGGACGGGGGTGCTGAGGTTGCTGACAGAACCCTCTTCTTCCTCACACTCATCCCACTTGACATCACTGAAGTCTGCCTGGGACCCTCCTGGCCAGCATGAAACTCCTCTGCCAATCGGAGCCAAACCTTGACTCCTTGAGGGAATGAGGGGGATGGGACAGACTTCACAGAGCCAGGCTACTCCTAACTCACAGGACCTTACCTGCTCCTGACTCACTTCGCCATCACCGACTCAGCCCCCAGGGATCGCCTCCTTCATCATTCTGTGAAGAAACCTGTATATGCCCAGCACCTCCAAAGTCATGTCGGAACTGACAGGAAACGCTTGAGAGGCTGCTGGGGAGATGCGGCTCACTCCCTTTCCCGTTCTCTCACAAGGACTGGGGGCACAGGGAGGCTGAGACAGGCCCTGAGAAAGAAAGGGGTCACACCAGGGGAACAGCTCCCTAACTGCCACACAGCCAGCAGAGCCTAAAACTCTGGGCTCACGCCATGCCCTTGGTCCTCCCAGGGACTCTGGGCCCCTTGCACTGACTGAGCTAAGGTGGAAAGGGAGGGCCAGCTGCTGAACGCAAACCTTAAAAACACTTCTCAGCTTCATTAATTTCCTGGAATATACTCTGCAGTTGTTGCTGAGCCCGAAGGGCTTGTGCTCCCCTTAGAGTCCACGGCCTGGAGACCAAAAAGAAGCTGCTAGTGGCGTGCAGGGCTACGCAGTAATTGCTATGGAAACTACTCATTAGAATTCAATAAAAAGGGAGAAAAAAAGTTAAGTTCATTGTGTTACCTGTGACTGTCTTCATGTTCCGTACATACATTAGCATGAAATCACACCACACAAAAGGGTCTGGAAGGCTCAGCAGAGACGAAACTGGAAGAGGGGAGGGGAATTCACTTTACAAGAAAGCCTTCTCCCATTCTCCTTCAAAGGATAAAAAAAAAACTGAGGAAAATATTTGAGGTTTCTGTAGAAACTGGCAAGCAGACTGTGGAAGAGAACGCAGCCTATGTGCGAGGAATCTGTCCAACCTGTTAGAGGATCTGAGCTGTGGCAGGAAGGGTCACACCTTGGGAGTGGGGAGAGAGATGCCACGTGCTCAATAAAGAGAAGGCTGAGGAGTACGAACTGCTGGGGCTCATTCTGGGGACAGGTCCTGGGGACATTTTGGGTGACACTGGGGCAGGACCACCACCTTCCATGAAGCTCCTTCTATACCAAACACTCACTCGTTCCCGATCTTCAGAGCCCTGCACTCAGCCAAGCCTCTCGCGCTGGGTCCAGCCTAGAAACTAGGAAAGGGACACCCATTTGGATCCCAGGTAACTAAAGCTAGGGCGGGGGGTGACAGGACACTGCCCTTCCTGAATACCTGCCTCTGGTTCTGGGAGATAAGGAGATGCTCTGAGTGGTTGGTGCTCTCTGGAGGATGCTAGGATCTGCTTCCTGAGAGGGAAACAACCAAACTCTTTCTCTGAGAAGTTTGGGGAGTATGCCATGCTGGGAGTGTGTTTGAGGCAGGGTACTGAGTTGGGAGGCCGGTGGGCTTGCACCCGGCTATGGATAGGTCTCTCATGTAAGCTGAGTTACCCTGAGTCATTTTGGTATACAATCCAGGGCCATCAGAGAAGGAGCCACAGTTAAGAAATACCTCCATAAGATCCAGGTGTAGGGCATTTTCTCAATTGATGGGGTAGAGCCAGCCCATTGTGGGTGGTGCCATCCCTGGGCTGGTGGTCCTGGGTTCTGTTAAAAAAAAAACAGACTAAGCAAGCCATGGGTAACAAGTCAGTAAGCAGCACCCCTTCATGGCCTCTACATTAGCTCCCACCTCTGGTGATCCTGCTCTGTCTGAGTTCCTGTCCTGACTTCCTTCAGTGATGAACAGCAATGTGGAAGGGTAAGCTGAGCAAACTCTTTCTGCCCTGACTTGCGTTTTGGTCCTGGTGTTTCACACAGCAATGAAATCCTAAGACACTATAAGAGCTGGAGGATAGCAAGAAGCACAGGAGGACTGGGGGTGGGGAGAAGGCTGGTTTCTGGACACACAACCTGACACCCTACAGTTATAGGATAGACGAGTTGGCTCCATTACTATCACTGTAACAAAGAACCGGAGACAAGCAACTTAGAGAGTAAAGGTTTGTATCAGCTCACCATTTCGGATGTTCCAGCCACACTCAGTCTGCTCCAGCCTGCTCCAGCCTGCTCCAGCCGGCTCCCTTATTCTCGCCCTTACTGGGCAGCTCATCACAGCAGCAGCCTCAGCCTAAGGAAGGAGAAAGGGGTGGATCTCTTTAGTCTGTGATCAGCACACTCCCAGAGACTCTAAGACCTCCCTCCAGCATAGGCCCCACCTCTTCAGTGTCACACTGTCTCCCAGTGGCAACTCCCTGGGGACCAAGCCTGTAACATGTGCTCTTCTAGGGACATTCCAAATCTAACCAACAGCCACAGCCTAGCAAAGGATCCGCGTCCCCACATCCCCAGTAACTGTGTTGAGGCCCTTGATTTGGGCTCTTATTTTCAGTGCCAGTTTTGACGTACTGGTGTTAGGGTGTCTGTTTTCATTTGTAGAGATGTTTCCTGCTGATAGACAGCATTGTGGAAAGTGGCACTGAGCAGAGGAACCTCTCCCATGCTGCTTATGATGGAACGTGTCCCCAGTGTGCCATGCATGAGTCTGCCCCAGTGCTTGAGGACAGTGCACAGTTCCTCTCATTCTCGCCACTTCTCTGTCCCTGGCTATGATGGCTTGCATACAGCCCCAGTGTCCCCCAGGACTTCCTATGTTAATATTTGGTCCCATCAAACTTAATCGAACCTCAGTGTATAAGAGCTGGGCCCATGGAAGACTTAGATTAGACAAGGTTATCAGGGTGGGGCCTGAGGCTCTTTAGGGGGCCAGGATGAGAAGACACACTCACAGGAACACTCCATCTCCCCATGTGATGCTCTGGTGGCCCCAGGATGCTGCCACCAGGAAGGGTATCACCAGATGTGGCCCTTGGACCTCCATAGTTGTGAGTTGAATAAACTTCTCTTCTTTTTAGAGTACCTCAGCCTGGGATGCTGTATGCAGTATGAAGCAGACTGAAAGCACTAGATGGGTACTCTGTGTCTCACCAATCAGATCTAAACACTTTGGGCAGATTCTCCTGCAAGTCAAGAGTAAGAGCGCATAGCTCCCTTTGGCTGATATCTGGCTATTAGAAAAATTCCAGGCCATGTGCCCATTACACCTGATTCCATTAAAGTTTGTTCTGTTGCCCAGTTCACTCTCTGCCCTGAGTCTTGACTGTGGCTGATGGGAGTGACTCAGCTGCAGCCACTCCACACTCTCTGCTGTTCTTCATCACCTGCTAAGGGATGCCCGTGGCGCCTAGGTGGGCCACACTCTCCCACAGTGAGCGTCTCCATCCTGCCATTCATAGATGGGTTTATTTAAAGCGAGGCACACAATCCACATCTTGATTTGCTTGTATTGATTTCATTAGGAAAACACAGGACCAGTCATGGCCATGTAAATGGCCCAGGGAAGAGTGTGGCTTCTGTGTAATGTGCCTGTGAGCCGGGCTTCTTACAGGTCTACAGTGCTAAGTTACTGTCTTTCTTAAATGGTGCAGTCGCAGTACCTGGAGAGACTACGCTTGGGCCTCTGTGTCCATAACAGCTTCTCCAAGGAAGCAGACATGTTCAACTGAGGAGGCTTTCACCTGTACCTCAAGTGCTTGCATTAGTGTATGTATGTATGTATGTATGTATGTATGTATGTATGTATGTGTGTGTATGTGTGTGTATGTATGCATGTATGTATGTATTTACTTCTGTTTCCTGAGACATAGTCTCGTGTAATCTAGGCTGACTTTGAACTCCCTATTTAGTGCAGGTTGGCCTTGAACCTTGATTTCCCTGCCTGTGTCTCCAAGAGCTGGAATTACAGGCATTTGACACCACTCTTGGCTAAACATTTAATTTTTCTGGTAAAAGACGCTAGAATTTGAGAATCTTAGAATGGCTTACTATTTAAGTTATACAATCTCAGTATTTTATAATGTATAGATTTCATTTTCAAAGTTGACATCCTGAAAACCAGTGGTTCTCAACCTTCCTAATGCTATGACCCTTTAATACAGTTCCTCATGTTATGATGACCCCAGCCATAAATTTATTCTGTGGCTGCTTCCGAACTGTAATTTTGTTGCTGTTATGGATTGTAATGTATCTGATCTGCGACCCCCGTGGGGGCTCCACCGCAGGTTGAGAATCACTGCTACAATCACAGCCCCTTGGAGCTCTAGTAGCCGAGGATGCCTGAAGCTCGAAGCCTCAGGAGCTGGCTCTGCCCCTCCACCAGCGGTCCGTTTCCCTGTCTACTTATGGCACTGCCCACAGCCAGGACAAAACGCAGAGAACCACGAGGAGGGGACTTTTCAACTCTAGAAGCAGCTCGATGCCACCCCATTCATGAAACCCTCCCCAGTGCCATTGGCTAACGGTTGGAAAGAAGATGGTTCTATGTGATACAGCGATGGGAAACCCAGGCCTTGTGTAGAGGGTGGTGGAGCCTGAGACAGAGGGAGGAACGGCCCAGCAGCAGCTCATCTGGGCTCGTCCCTACCAGGTCACCGAGGAGAGGCTAGACGCTAGTGCTTTTGTGTGGGGTGTAAAAGTGTCTTTTGCGATGTTGTTAGACTAGCTGGGTTCCGTCAACTTGACATAAACCTAGACAGACCTGAGAAGAGGACCACTGAGAAAATGCCTCCATCAAATTAGCCTGTGGACAAGCCCACGGGACTTTTGTGTGTGTGTGTGATTGACGGGGAGGGCCCAGCCCACTGTGGGTGGGACCATGGAGGTCCTGGGTTCTATAAGAAAGCAGGCTGGGGAAGCCATGAGGAACAAGCCAGTAAGCAGCACCCATCCTTGACCTCTGTGTCAGCTCCTGCCTCCAGGTGCCGGCCCTGCTTGAGTTTCTGACCTGAGTGACTTCAGTGACAGACTGTGACGTAGAATGTTAGCTGAAATCAACTCTTTCCTCCCAAGTTTCTTTTTATTGTGCTTCATCACAGCAATAGAAACCCTGACTTGAGAGGATCGCCAAGTGACTCCCATTTCTAGTGGAAAGTGTGGGAAGCGATGGCAAGGCAGATGGCTCCGCAGACTCACTGGGGACAAACAGCACCGTGACATCGCTGGGCTCTGTCAATGATTACCGTTGTTACTTGCCCACTACACAGCACATGCAGGGACGAGAGAGCTGGCTCAGCAGTTAAGAACACTCGCTTTTCCTAAGGACAGGAGTTCAGTTCCCAGCGCCCACGTCAGACAGGTCGCACCTGCCTGTAACGGCAGCTCCAGTGACCTGAAGCCTCCAGCTTCGGTCACCTGCACTCCTGCGCACATACAAAATTAATACAAATAAATCTTAAAAATTCAAAAAAAATGCATTAAATATATGTGGTTCTGGGCATGCATGCCATTCCTGTGCCAGCCCCCGGCACCGAGGAAGCAGACTTTCTTGCTCAATGGAGTGAATAAGGACTCACAGACGTTCTGCCCGCTCCTGGCTGGGTGACTTAGTGACATTTGTCTGGTTTGAGGGAGTTCTAACATGCAAAGACTTGGGTGAGTGTGGTCAGTCCGTGTCCTTATAGGGCTCCTTCGAAGCAGCTGGCAGATGGGCACCATGCCAAATCTAACCGTTGTCTGACACCTTTCACAGATCCTCACTGGTTTTCCGCTTAGCTCCACCTGGCAGACCTGGTGAAGGAGGGGCGAGTAGAGGGTCCACTTCACAGACAGGAAGAGTGACGTACAAAGAGGCTTTCTACTCACTCAGAACCACACAGCCAATACATGGTGGGGCCTGGTTTTTCAAACTTGGTCCTTGGTTCTCTGCCTCCTCCCAGCTACCTAGTACCTAGCCAGGGAACCTGACAATAAAGGATATATATTCCTTTCATATA
>NW_026068083.1:2633998-2658434 GCF_014885135.2 Alexandromys fortis
TATATATGAAAGCAAAGGGAGCTGGAAGAGGGAGAATTTCTCTCATGGCATGCTCCTCTCTGGCCGTCTTCCCAGACTTAGACTCCTGGCAGGGATAAGAGAGTGAGTGTGGGTACAGAGTATAGAAGGCTGGGTGCCCAGAACTGACCACTCCGTATTTGTGCTGCTGAGCACACAGGACCTCAGGAAAATCATAGATTCAGATCCAAAGTGAGAGCATGAAGTCCCCTGTTTTCCCACCCGTGTCAGTGAGCGCTGGGCTAGGTTGGAGCACTTGGAGGCTCACGGGAAGAACGCGAAGAGGGTTAAAAGACACCACGCTCCTCCCACGTCCTGGGGAGATAAAACCACCATTGAGAGACCCGAGACAATTTTTATATAGGATTAGAAAACAAAAATCAATATTTAATTATCTGTAAGCTTTTTGTGACACTGAATCTTTAGAGGTCTAACAGGGAGTCGGGCTGCCGGAGCAGAAGTAAGCCATTAAGGACACGCACAGGCTGCGCAGAGCTGGCCGTAAATAGCGCGCATTATCGCTCCTCACAGGGCCGGGACGTTATTTATCTTTGCAATCTCTATTTACCTCTATTTATAGCAGATTTCCCCCATATATTCCGAGGCCAGGTTAACTTTAACGGAGTTCATGGAAAAATGGTACTTAAAACTTTGGAACGCGCTCGAGTGGACAGATGGTAGGTTTTCTGGAGTTCTGGGCCCAGGAGGCTCTCTGAAAGGGCTGATGCTTTTCCCTGGAGCCCTGGGTCCTTCTTCCCAGCATGTGAGGTCTGCTCATGCTGCATACCAATGGGAAGGAAGTCTGAAGGATCCCAGGCCTGGGGTTTTGAACTCTTGAAGAAGGAAGTGAAGAAGGGAAACAACCTCTATTGTGATTCCTGGGGAAAGACTCCCCCCCCCCTCCAATCAGGGACAGACTCTGGGCCACCAGGGCCCCCATTCATCCACAAGCACATTTTTTTTTGGTATATGAAAAGTGAATCTGTGACAATTCAGAAGACACAGTGCCTAACACATGTTAGACATCCTGAGCAGAATGTCACAGTGTGCCTTCCAGGGGAAGCCAGGCAGGCCAACTGGCTTCTCTAAGTCTGTTTTCTTCATTGGTGACCTGTGTAGCTAAGCAACCGGCACAAAACCACACTGAAGTTGACTCTGTATCAATGATCTGAAGAAAGAGAGGCAACAAGCATGTTGAGTGGACAGAGGTAAGAGGGAGAGAAAGAAGAGGGAGGAAGAGAGGATGGAAAAGGGGCATAAGCACAGGACTGAGTGGACCAATGGAGAAGGGTGAGAAAAGGAGGGTGAATAAGGAATGGATAGCAGAGAGAAGTAGAAGAGGGAAGGAGGGAGGAAGGGCAGGACATGTTAGATAATAGTTGAATGAATGATGAATGGAGAGAAAGAAGGGAGGGTGGGAAAGTGGGTGGGTAATGGGAGGATGGGTGGGTGGGTGCATGGGAGGGTGGATGAGTGGGTAATGGGAGGGTGGATGAGTGGGTGGATGGAAGGATGGGTGGGTGGATGGGAGGATGGATGGGTGGGTAATGGGAGGGTGGATGGTGGGTAATGGGAGGATGGGTGGGTAATGGGAGGGTGGATGGTGGGTAATGGGAGGATGGATGGTGGGTAATGGGAGGATAGATGGGTGGGTGGATGGGAGGATGGATGGGTGAGTGGATGGGAGGATGGATGGGAGGATGGGTGGGTGGGTAGATGGGAGAGTGAGTGATGGGAGAATGGATGAGTGGTTAGGAGGATGGGTGAATGGATGGGTAGAAGAAACTCAAAAAGAGCTCTCCTCCTCAGAGGCAGAGATGGGCTCTAGGGAGTGTGGTCTGGGGGGTTAGAGATACTTTGCTCATTCATTGCAAATATGATCTAGAAGACACCCTGAGGATTTGAGAGAGTCTGTGTGTGATAAAGACAGTGTTGGACAGCTGGAAGGATTACCCCACAAGCAGCCAGAGACAGCTGCTGAAATATTAGAGGACAAAACTGGAGCTAAGCCTTCTCCACACTCATCCAGCAAAATAGACTCTTGAAGGGCTGGAGTCACCCGGAAACATGATGTTCTATGAGCTTGGCTAGAAGTATGGGTTCCTGACCCATGCGTGACCCTGAGCACAAAGGATGTGTCTAAAAAGACAAAGCCATAAGCTATTAAAGAAAACACAGATTGATTAAGCTCATAAAGTGAAAGTATTTACAGATTAAAAAATTAGAAAAGTAACCAGGGCTCTCAGATCAGAACAGAGTGAGGTCTGAGATGATGCTAAGAAATCAAAGAACAAGTCAAGTTGAAAATCCAAGTACATGGATGTTTGGCCCTTGTTTCTCGGTTTCTGCTTTCCCTTTTTGAGGTCAGGCCTCAGGATGGGTCATGAACTTCTGATTCTCCCTCCTCCACCTCCCCCACAGTTTGTGTGTTACTGTGGGTAGAACCCAGTGCTCTGTGCATCCAGGAAACATTCTTCCAACTAAGCTACAAAGTCAAAGAAAAGCAAGGGTGTCCCAACAGGCTCATAATGCCAAATAAGGTCACCAACAAAGAAGCAACTTGTAGGAATGGAGACAGATTGCATTGATGATGGTACCCTCAGCTTCTGCTGAAGTGAGCACTGTTTGCAGGGATGTGGGGGTCTGGGAAGACTGAAGCTTTTCTGGGGATTGTGGGAACAAATGCTATTTGTTGAAGTTCCTGATCTTAGGTTATATTTCAGTGAGATGAGAGACACGGCCTCTGTGGCCTCCCTGTGTCCTCTTGGAGGCCTTGTTCATGGGTCTTTTTTTCCCCTTAGAGAGCACTTTTAGCAGATCCACAACCCCTTCAAACATGCCCTCCCAGTGTCCTGGATATGTTGTGTTCAGAAATCTACGACTGGACCACATGCCTACTTCTGGTTAGATAGATATTCTCAAGAAAAGCGACCTCGTTAACAAGCACTGGAAAGAAAATTGGAAACAAGCGACGTGTTCACCCACAGGGAAAGTCTGGTAGCGGCAAGTCTTGTCGTAGTTGCTTGTATCCTGCTAGGACACAACACCTGACAAGAAACAGCTAGAGGAGGGAGGGGTGTGTTCTGGCTCACAGTTCAGCACGGTGTGGGAGAGGGAGGCAGCTGGCCACACTGGTCCACAGTCAGGAGTCAGAGCAGTGGATGCTGGTGCTGAGACCCTTTCTCCATTCCGCTCAGTCAGGGAATCCATTAGATGATGGTACCCCCCACATCCAGGAAGGGGCGTCCTACTTCATGTAATCTAATTAAGAAGATTCCTCCCAGACATACCCAGAGATTTGTTTCTGTGGTGATTTTAAATTCTGTCAAGTTGACAATCAAAGCTGGCCCTCACAGGTCTCAATCCAGTGTATCAATATAATAGAATAATATGCAGCTCCTGAACAGGGGAAAACAGCTTAAAAGATGAGGAGGCCTGCCTTAAAACTGTGAGAGAACAGAACCTTCTAGAAAGTCGCTACATCATAGTTTAGTGTATATAATTAACTTAAGAGTGTATCATTCCAACACCTCAAAAAGAGGGAGACCCAAAGCTGCCCTCTTTTCTGCCGTGTATCTGAATCATTGAACTTGTGACTGTTTCCTAGAAACAGCATCCACGCTCGTGAGTTCAGTGGTCCTCCACAGCATCCACGCTCATGAGTCCAGTGGTCCTCCATAGCATCCACACTCGTGAGTCCAGTGGTCCTCCACAGGTCAGCCTGGGACCATCCCCAGCCTTGTGCCTTCATATGCACAGGTCCAACAAGGTGATATTGGGCACATGCCTGGTGTGTGTGTGTGGGGGGGTCCGATCCCAGGCTCTCCTTTGGCTCTCACTGCAGCCCCTCAGGGGACACTGTCTGAGTGCATGGTCCCCACAGCTACTCCAGTCTTGTATTGGGCAATGTGACATCTTCAGAGTCACAGAGGGGATTTTTTTTAATTGAAGTGAACTTTACACACAGATAATTAGTCCACTTGAAGCAGCAATCTAGCAGTGACCCAGGCTCACCAACATGATGTTCATATAGGCTCCATGGATGCACTTACTGTATGAAGTTATCAGACAATTTTCAATATCACCAAAGCTTAATATTTGCAACTGTAGCAGCTTGCTCTATTGCTGTGGGTACCAAGCGCAAACCCTGCTCTGGCATCCACTATCATGGATTCTCTAGACACTCCAGGACTCTGCACAATCTTTAGATACATATATAAGTATGAGATGTGACTTTCCATGCTGAATGAACCACACCACACCAAAGAAACTTGGCAAACTCTGAAGCCCCATCCAGAAGAGGAGTGTGAATGCCCCCACCATCCCTCAGCCTTAGCCAGCAGCTAGCAACCAGTACCTGGGTCTAGCTGGAGCCTGTACCATGCTTGTATCTCTCTTCCCTGGGTCTACCTCTTTTTCCGGGGTCTGGATGGAGCCGGAGCCATGCTCTCCATGGGATCATCTCTCTTTCCCTTTCTGACTTTGGCTGCTGTTGGCTGCTGCCAAAAAGACGCCCTCTACAGCAACCCTGCTCTCATCATCATGAGAGATTTGAGATTTGCTGTAGAGTCTGCAAGGCTTCATTCTGTGCTCCATCCACTTGGTGGTGGTGCCCAGTGGAGCCTGAAGGCTGGGCTAAGTCCCAAGTGCTGTGGGGGCAACTCTGAGGTTGAGAGCTGCCTCTGTTTCTGAAACCTCATCTATCTGTCTAGTCTCTACCCTCATCCATGGACCTGCTGCCTGTGGGAGCCCACGATGCAGCTGGAACTGCTGGGAGGAGGGGTGCTACAAAGTCGTGGGTTAATCTTGTAATTACCAACTGGTGTACCATGTGGGGGGAATCCCAGCACACATGGAATATGAAAACAAAGTAGAATAAAGCCCTCAGCCAGTTCTGGGTTTAAATTCTGGCTGGACCATTTCAGGGATATGCTGCCTGGAGCATGTCACTTGCCCTTTCTGAACCATTTCCTTGTGTATAAGTCACCCAGCAAAGAGACTTCATAAACCTTCAAGGACACCATACCTGTGAAAGACTTAAGACCAAAAAGCCATGTCCTTCACACACCAATGACCTCAGAGAGTGTGACTCTGGTTGTTCAAAGAACAAAGGACAACTTTGTTTTGCAGGATTAGAGTTCAGAGAGGATGGAAAACAGGAAGATGCACAGAGGATGGAGCACAGAGGCTGGAGAACAGGAGGACTCACAGAGGATGGAGCATAGAGGATGGAGCACAGGATGGTGCACAGAGGATGGAGCATGGGAGGATGCACAGAGGATGGAGCACAGGAGGATGCACAGAGGATGGAGCACAGGAGGATGGAGCACAGAGGATGGAGCACAGAGGATGGAGCACAGGAAGATGCAACAGAGGATGGAGCACGGGAGGATGCACAGTGGATGAACATCTCCTAACAAACCAGATATTCAATTGCTTGGTGACCCAGGGCAAATCCCTTCTGTTGCTTCTCCCTTTGTTAGAAAACTAGGAGACCACATGCTGGAGCCTTTGCTGTGTCAGACCTTCTGACTGGGGTAGTTGTCTTGGCTATGAGCCCCAGTCAAGAGGGAGTGTGGCTGCATAAAGTAGTGGAAAGCAACCAGGTAGGGCTGACTGCAGTGTTTACTCTTTCTCCCTTGCCCCCACCCATCTCCCCCTTGAGTTGTCAAAAATCATGGCTGCAAATGCCTAAGAAGCATTCATTTTAACATTATCTTCCTCTTTGCCACCAGAAGCCTGGGAGCTTCCTTTTCCCCCGCTTATAGAATTGGAGGTGAGTTTGTTCATGAAGAAAGCTCATGTCCTGAGGAGTCCATCTCATGATCTCCCCTTTGTCCTCTTTCCTGTGTCACTACAGAGGACTGTTGTTGTCCCTAATCCCAGCCATGCAAAGCCGCTAACCTACACTGAGGTGTAGCTGCATCTCCATCCTTCCCTGACACACTGGCCGAGGTGACAGATGAGGTACACGCATAGCCGTCGAGTCTTTGCTCCCGCCCTTTGCACTGCCTCTGTCCTCCTGGTTAGAGTCCATGAATGGAAGCTCAGCCCTTAAATAAGTCGCACAAACTTCACAGATGCCCAGCATTTGAAGCTGGTAACAGCTCAGCATATGTCTAAACAGTTAATTGGCTTAATTGCAATGTGTTGGGTGATTAGCTACTTGATCCACCCCAGTGGCCACCGAATGTCCTTAATGGCCATCGGTTTATCTGTGTGTTAAGCTCCAGTTGCCAACTTCAGATGCTGATTAGTCATAAACACGTAATTGGAGTCTCGGGGAAAGCGCCTGGAGTCGTTCAGAAAAAGTTTTCCAAAGGATGAAGAAATGCACTTCCCACAGTCCCTTGGGCGACTTAGGGACCTACTGTGTGCTGAGTCCTCCAGGCCACAGAAACTTCCCAGCTCCCATGGGGTACATGCCAGCAGAAGTAAACAGTCATCAAGAGGAAGCTGGAGCACATGCAATCGTGTTCAAAGAAGGAAAACCCTGGACCAAAGTGATAGGTGGCGGGCGGGCAAGAGCCGGGAAGGGAGCACTTGGACACAGGCAGTCAGGTGTTCCCTTTGGGTCTGGTGCCGTGGGGATATAAGTGTTTTCTAAAGCCTGGGAACAGTGCTGACGACCACAGGATTTATGAGATGACCCTGGCTGAGAAGCAGATAGCAGGACACAGGCCCAGAGACTGAGGAGACAGGACTGACATAGGGTCGCCACAGGAAATCTGCAAGGGACACACAGCAGCAAGAGTCTTGGAAAACTTGGGGGTGTGGTATGGAGAGTGATTACTGAGGTGAGAACTGGGGAAGCAGGGGGACACATGGAGGATGAGGGGCTAGCCATTGGAGGGTGACTGGACCATTGAACCAGTGACGGAGGAGGCAGGAGCAGTGATGGAGGAAGGTGACATTCACTTGGGAGTACAGTCTCGGTTTTTAGCCAAAGCCTAAGATAAGCAATACAGTAACATCTGGGAGAAAGGGTGGAAAAAGTGGAAAGAGCAGGCAGGTGTTTGAGAAGAATGTCTGTGGCCTTTGGAACAGAGTTTTACTAGACTCAATAGACTGGTGGGATCCAGAGCTGACCCAGAAGGCCCTGGGGGGTGTCCCTGACCTTAGGATACAGGGCTGGGGCCACCTGGTTACTAACCTAGGCTTGGAAGGGGCTTTGGTCAGAGAAGCACAGGGCAAACGGTTTGAACGGAGGCCTTGATTCCTTCACATCCCAAACTGGTCCCCATGGTCTTTATCCTCCTGAAGCTGTGCAGAGATGGGAGGAGGGCTCAAAATTAGAATTACATCAAGCAGAAAATAATCATCAGTCTGGGTCGCAGTAATTTTAAAAAAAAAGGTGGAATTTCTAATTACACATAAGACTGTTTATGTTCGTCTTTGTGTGACTGCCACCTCCAGGTCCTGGCAGCAAATGACTTAATTGCCTTATCCTGGAGCTGGGGGCGGGAGTGGGAAGGTGCATGGTGGCAGGTGGGGCAGACTCTGTCTCCGTGCTCACCAGCTTCTGGGTGCAGCCCTGGCTTTTGCAGAGGTGGCCACCACCGTGTCCTGGTGGAACTGGCAGAAGATGGGTGGGGCTGTCCCCAAAGGGGATTCATCAGGTTTAGGAAGAAGGATGCTGTTTTCTAAGCTGGAGGCGTGCAGGGCAGATGACCTGGGGTCTCTAACCACTTGTCACACCTCCACAGTCTTAGGAGTTAGGGAGGACAGAGGCTCTGTCCCCAGCGCTCCTCAGCCTGTGCAGCTCCAGGGCCTTGCATTCCCCGGTGAAGCCCTGAGATGGGCTGGCTGCATGCAGGAGACCCCAGAGGACACCTGGGAAAGGCATCATTGTGATCACATGATCCAGAGACAGGAATGGAGACTAGAGTAGAGCTGTGTGGGAGGAGAGTGGAAGAGGTGATAATGAGCTGACAAGCTGCTTTGTGGAAGAGTCAGAGCTGTCCCTGTCTGTGGGTGAGCTCATTAAGCCCTGGGTGGGACCCCTCCACCAGGGTCAAGGGCGGAGAAAGCTTCTGCACCCAACAAAGCCCTCGGAAAAGAGATACCTGTGGCTGGAGCGTCCTGAAATGGTGAAGTGGAAGAGCTGCAGATGGCTACCAACATCCCCTGCAAAATCCCTGTTTCCAGAGTAGATCACAGGAATGTGGGCCAGGACCCTAGCTCCCATAACTGGCCAGTGACATTTTGGTTCCTAGAAGCTACTGGTCCTCAAAGTCCCTGCTTCCTCCTGCCTGGGAGGCTAAGGTTATTCAATGCACACTTGGCAGTTGATGCTGTTTGCTGCGCTGGTCAGTGTGCACTTCCAGGCCATCAGGTTAAAAGTGAGATGTCACCTGAAGCACCCAGGTCACCACAGCACCCAGGAGCCTCAGTATGGTGACCTCTGAGTTTTCACCAGAGAGGGATGTTTGTAGAGAATGGCCTAGAATCTGATTCTTCTATAGGGAGGTTTCTCAGAGCTGAATTAAGACTCAGGTTCAACAGTCAGCAGCTAAAGGAAAAGTTTGTTCATCCATTCCCCTGTCCCTTCTGCATGTGCACAGAGGCAGGAGGGACCTGTCCATCTCTGGGCCCTCACTGGCTCTCACAGAGTCCTCACCCACTACCAAGTCTGCCAATCATGCCTACAAATCTTTCTTTCACCAGCTCTCTCAGTTCTCTCCTGTGATGTCACCCAGCTCCCTGCAGGAGTCTCCTCACTCACCTTTAGTCCTGCAGGTTCCCTTTATAGAAAACTTCTAGGACTTTCTACTTCCCTCAAGAGAAGAACCCAGGTTCTTCTGCTCTGCCTTCTGCCCCCACAGCTCTGTGACCAGTTACCCCACTGCCCTGACCTCTGACCCCCACTGCTCTGGCCTGTTCCTAAGACAGGAACTGAAGCAGAGTCCATGGAGGGTGCCGTCTATTGACTTCCTCCCCATGGCTTACTCACCCTGCTTTCTTCTAGAACCCAGGACCACCAGTCCAGTGATGACACTGCCCATAGTGACCTGGACCCTCCCACATCAATCACTAATTGAGAAAATGTGCCATAGGCTTGCCCACAGGCCAGTCTAGTGGAGGCATTTTCTCAATTGAGGTTCCTTCTTCCCAAATGACACAAAACTAGCCAGTGCACCGCTAACCCCTTCCTCCTGTGCGCTACGTAATAAACCCTGTTGGTGCCGTACCATCAGAGTGAGTACCGCCCACTTGACCCCAGATTTTCTGTCCGCCTTTCTAAATATCTGTTCTTTCTTCACTACCTCAGTGGTTCCAAGGACTGACAAAAACTTTCTGGTCTTGATGAAGTTTGACTCTTTTTTCTTTGTCTTTTAAGCTCTCGGCACCATCTTAAGTTTCGCCTGAGAGACTTGGCCTCCCTGCATTTTCTTCTAGCAGGTTTGTAACCCCAGCTCTTGTTTAGAGCCACTTTGAAGAGATCTTTGCTCACTCACGTGTGGTGTTCCCCTGCCTCTATTTTCCCCTGTTAAATCCTCCCGGCATCCTGCTCCAAAGGCCGCTGATGGGAGCTGTCTGTGCTTCTCTCTAGATCCACGCTCTAGCCCAGTGGTCTGCAAGTTGCTCTTTGAGCTTTATTGCCAAGACAAAGTTCTTGGGATTGTGCTGTCTTCCTGCTTCTCTTCTCCTCCACTGACAGCCACAACTCTCCAGTCCAGGCCAGTGGAGAAGACTAACTCTGAGTGTCTATCAGCTGTAAGAATGGATGCTCCACCTGGCCAGGACTGCAGAGGATGTTTCTGATGGCCACCATCCATTGTAAAAAAAATAATAATAATAACCCCTTGGCATCTGAGAGGAGGAGTTTTCTGCCCCTGCCTTGTTTCCTTTGTTGTACATCAGTCTAGCCTTCCCTTGAACCTCTTGTGGGCTGGAGGCTCAGAGCTGTCTACCTCCTTTCCAGACATGGGGACACCCGTGTCACAGAGCGGAGGTCGTCACATGCTCCAGATCATCAGGAATTCTTTCACCAAAAGAAATCCCTTCAATTTAACAAGCACTAATGTCATAGGTGCTGAAGACGATAATCTTCAGTACTGTAATGTGGAAGAGAAGTGCTCTACATCCCTTTGCAGACAAACACAATGGCTCTCTGTGGACCACGTGCACAGGGACCTTGGCATTAGCTTGGATTCTCTACTATCATTTCCTGTTCCACGTTGATTTTGGCACAGCCCTTGCTTTTCTCCCACAGCCACTACTGAAAACCCAGGTCACCCAGATATGACATCACTGGAAGGAACTTGAAGAACCCCAAGGTATGGAATGTGAATCATCCAAGTAACCTAGAATTCCAGCTCACACAGTGCTCCTCAGGTGCTGGGTAGTTTAGAGTATCTTTGATGTTCTCGTGAGCACACACAGGCCCCCGAGTACCTCACACAACTGGAAAAAGTGTAATCTAGGGGGAAAGAACACAGATTGTTTCTTGAAATTCTTCCTCAGATTCTGTTCCAATCTCTCTCTTCCTATGCCCATGCACATCAATATAATCTCTACCACCACCATTGGCAGTACCATCACTCACACCAGCCAACATTAATATCACTATCACTAACACCAACCAACACCAACACCACCTCCACCATAACCACCACCATCAGCACCATCAACAGCACCACCACCGTCAGCACCATCACCACCACCATCATTGCTATCATCATCACCACCATCAGAAGCACCATTATCACTATCACCTTTACCACCATCAGTAGCACCATCACTACCATCATTACTATCACTATCATCAACACCAACCAACATCACCACCACCATCATCATAACCATCACTGCCATTGCTCATCTTCATTGTCGCCTTGGCTAGCTCTAGAATAACAGGGTACTAGTGAGACACAGCCTAGGATGTGTCTGAAAACTTTTCCTGACAATCCACACTGATGCCGTGAGCTGGTGCCGTGAATGGAAGAAATGGGGGAAAGTGCCGCCAGTCTCCCCTCTCCGCTTCCTCAACTTCCGTGCTGTGAACAGCTCTGCCTCACTATGCCTCCCCACAATAGACTGAACCTCCCAAAACGCAGAACCCAAGTGAAGATTTCCCTCTGTCAGTTGATCTGTCTGGCACTTGGTTACCGTGACTCAGGGAATCACCATCACTTCTGACAGGGAGTCTTGTGTGTGGCAGGCACTTCTCCCAGTGCTCTATGTGAGTGGCTACTCTGCTAGACAGAAAGCACTGGAGGGGGCTGGGTGATCTTTGAATAAAAGGCTCGAAGAGCGTTCTTTGCTCTGATGCTCAATGGCACAGCTTGGGAACCCTGAGGACACCACCCGCGGTGTGTGGCACTTCTCTCCACAGGTGTGGAAGCCCTACTGTAGCTTCTTCCTTAGTTACAGACCTCAGCCCTGAACTAGTATGAACTCAGGGCTTGGCCTTGCTCAGAACAGTATGGCTGCAGTTGGTGCCTACCTGGCTTTCCCATCTTCTGTAACTCGGCCAGGGCCTCGGAATTCTGCTCTTGTTTTATTCCATTCTTAAAGAGTTTTTCTCATTGCCTTCAGGCAGATGAACAGCCCTTGGTGTGGTTCCTGAGGCCGCCTTCTTCCTCCTTAGCCCTCACCTCAGCTGCCTGCTTTCCCTGCTGCATCAGCCAATGTTCTTATTGCTGTGTTCGAATACCTGGCAGGAGAGCATAAAGAATGGCGGGTGCGAGGGTGCAGTCCGCCAAGGTGGGGAAAGCACAGCAGCAGTGTGAGGCCACTGGGTCCCGCACATCAGCTGTAGGGAGACAGAGAGATGGATGCTGGGGTCAGCTGGCTTTCTTCTGTTTTCCTGGCCCAGTCCACAGGACGGCGCCTCCCACATTGCGAGTGTGACTTCCCTGTTCAGTCAACACTCTCTGACACTCAAAGCCAGAGCCATGTCTCCTAGGCGACTCCACGTCCATTCAGAACCATGGTGCAGATGCGCCACCCGCTCTAATGGAGCCGGAATAGGCCAGCCTGGCTACAGAGCACTGAAAGAGCCTGTCCTCTATTGCCTGTTGGGGTCTGTTGTCTGAATGGGGGGCCTCTGAGGGAGAGGTTGACACAGTCATGTGGCTGCCACATTCCAGTGCTGAATACGTGAGTACAAATGAGGTTGAGGTAGGCTCTGAGACACAGCCTGTGAGCATCCCTGTGGCCCCAGTATGGGATTCAATGACCAAGTCTGTGAAGGTCCCCATGGCCTGTGGTTCAGGGGTTCAATGGGCAATCTTGTGAATGTCCCCAAGGCCCTGCCATTGCTTCAACATGTTAGGAAGTGATCACCTCAGGCAAGTTGGAACTGATCCTGGCCACTACTGTAACTTCCTATAACATACTTGGTTCACAGTACTCAATAAACACTCAGTACATGAGTGTCAGTAGAGTGGAAAACTGACCAGACATAGAATGATCAGATCCATGAGCACGCATCCATATACACACGCACACATGCACACATTCACACACGTGTGTGTGCACACAGAGGCACACATCTGCAGGCTGCAGCTTTCTCTATCCATCATCACACTTGCCTATGCAGCATCATACCTGAGACAGTCCTGCTAGCTATGCCCTTCTGTGGGGCAAAGCTAACCATGCGGGAGCCGTGCGGGATGAAAAGCAGGCCTGCTCGCCTCATCACTACACGCTCTCTTTCTGCTGTGGGCAGAGCACCCTTCATGTGCAAGCAGACCCTACCCTTCTCTAGTGCCTGCCTGGGATGAAGAAGAAACAAAGACAAACATCGATGGCTTTGTGCTGCTCACCTTGGGCAGGGACTTGGGGTACGATGTATTTCTGGAGACAAGGTCAGAGCTTGACCCTCAGAAGTGTGCATGTGGCAGCAGCCAGAGAGAAGTCAGAGCAAAGATGGTGTGTTGGCCAGCTTCATGTCAACTTGACACAAGCTAGAGTTAGCTGAGAAGAGGGGGCCACAATGAAGAAAAATGCCTCCAAATGTTTGGCCTGCAGGCAAACTTGAGAGGCATTTTCTCATTTAGTAATTGGTATGGGAGGGCCCAGACAGCTATGTGTGGTGCCATCCCTGGAACGGTGGTCCTGGGTCCTATAAAAAAGCAGAATGAAGAAGCCATGAGGAACAAGTCAGCAAGCAGCACCCCTCTGTGGCCTCTGCTTCAGTTCCTGCCTCCAGGTTCCTGCCCTCTTTCAGTTCCTGCCCTAACTTCCCTCTGTGAGAGAAAAGGAAGGTATCCCTCAGATGCCCAGAGGCCTCCCAGCCCTAGGCTTCTGTTGCCATCACTCTACTAAGCCCAGCCACTGGCTTAGTTACTCTTCACTTGTGCAGTCATTCAGGAGCTCATTCGTCAGCTCAATTACTTGCTTGTCATTCAGTCCTACATTTACTCATTCATTCATTCACCTGTTCATTATCTAATGTCCACTGAGTAAATACAATGGTATCTACACACAGTGAGCAACATGTATAATGACTCCACCATCATGGAAACTGTTGTGTATCAGGGCAGACATCCATTAAACAATGAAATATCAATTAATTACTCGATTGTTATTGTTCTGGGTTCCTAGAAGGAAGCGCAGAGCTTCCATGGAGACAGTCCAGGAGGGGCTCAGTCTGGCATCCCCAGTGGTAAAGACCTGGCCCAGCTCCTTTCACTTTACATCTTTGAAGAAGACACGTGTGGAATGTGGAAGATTCCACATGGAATCAATCCTGTGAGCCATGAGCATCCACAAGCTGGAAAGAGAACCAAGCATCAATCCCTGCAGTGACTGGCAGGAGTGAGCAGTGGGTGAGAGCTGAGCTGGGGTCAGGTCATGTTTAGGTCCAGAGCCCATGGAAGTCTTGTGCAACTTCCAGAAGTACTTTGCCTCTGGAAACCAGGGCTGCAGAGTGTCTTGGGGGCAGTGGAGGTGACTTCAGAGAGACCCTGGGAAAGGGCCATTTCTGTGTCAACATGCCTCGTCACCTGCTATGGTCTGGTTTCTCAGTGTCTCTGGGAGCAGAGTGTGTCCCTCAAACCCAGGTCCTAGGACCCTTCAAGCCTTCCCAGGCAGCCATGAGTGCTCAGCGCCCAGTGGAGGGTCACCCCTGAGCACGCCTGTGGTTCACCAGCTCCCCTCACACGTGTCTGGGAGTCTCTCCCAAGGTCAGTTTGAGGGAGGCTGCAGCCTCAGGAGCGCACCGACCTGCCCTGCTGATTTCACAGCTCCGGGATTCATCAGCCACCCCAGTATTAGCTCATATACATGCTCCTATTCCCCATTCCTGGCTGTCCCCAAGACAGGGAAGGCACAAAAACATAGATTTTTGTTTTATTTTTTTCATTTTTTTTTTTTAGTTCAGGAAGACCATTGTGGTGTTCCGGTTGCTTATGAGTGGGAAGGGCCTGGCAATGTTTGGAAGGCACAGCCAGTCACATAACCACTGCAAGACCCAGGGTCCCAGAGCCAGGCAGTTGAGGGTCCAAGGGCAGATAACCTGCCACCCTGGCCTCTGTATCAGAGAAATTCCTTTTAAATGACTTCACACACTTCCCCACCCACTGAGTTCCCCTCTTTGGCTAACAGATGGGCTCAGCTAACCATTCCCAGCTCTCAGATAAAGCAGTGTCAGGCAGCGAGGCCCCCTCGGAAAGGCATGCTTGGATAATAAATTCCAAGGCACCCCGCCATCTGCAGGCTGCCAATCACAGGGGCGCCGGGCACACCAGGGCTCCCAGCCTGCTGCTGTGAAGGAGCTGGAGGGACCTCAGTGGGTGGGGAGGCAGCCTGCCCACACTGCTGCCCGGATGCCCCCTCCCCTGTGTGTCTGCTTTGTTATGACCTGTCCCAGTACACAGGCAGCCAGCCTCCCCCTGCATCCCTGAATGTCTCCACTGTGAGCCATCCTGCATGCAAGGCCATCCAGGCAAGAGAAAGGCTGCAAAGGGAGATCTCAGGCCCTCCGCCATGCTTACCTGGCTTTCCCATGGTGCCTCCTTTTCCTCACCTGTAAAATGGAAGCTTAGGGCAGCCCTACCTGGAAGATGGGGGGGGGGTTCTACAAACAATTTGTGCAACATGGTGCCTGGTGTCATTGTCACAGCTACTAGTTTCAGTGTGGTTGTGTTTTGAAAGTCATTCAGCTTGGGAAATGCCCTTGATGATGCCTGCTTTGAGCAAGTCCTGCACTAGAAATGTGGATACAAGGTCTTAACTGATGCTCGAGATGCTCAGTGCATGTGGGTTCCTGTCAGTTCCTTCCTGTTCATTGGCTCACTCGTTCTTGCAAGAGATCTTCAGCGCACAAGCCCAGCCTCCGCGCTAGACCCGGAGAAATAAAAACAACATGAATGTGGCCTCCACCTTCAAGGCCCTCATCAAATATGTAGGGAAGGCACAGATCCTGTGGTTCGAAAATCTGCTTGGAGAAGAGGCCCCCTGCTGCCAAGATGAGCCCCACCCCCTGCAGTGGCATGGTCAGTCTGTCAAATTCCTATCACTTGACCTCTTTCTGGAGGCTGCAGGGATCTCCAGAAGCTTGGTGCATTACATTCTGTACATTGCCTCTCCACCAGGGTCAAGGCAGACATCACTAAACAGTTATCCATTTCTTTTGTGTCTCAGATGCTACCAGGATTTTTGTTCCCAGCATGCACAACCACCTGATTGGAACTGGCATTCAAGTGTCTCATAGACATCATCCCAACCTTAGGGGAGAGTTCAACAAAGCCTTGCTGTGCCCAGCCTTAGGTTTGCGTTTGCAAACATGGTTTAATTGGGATACAACCACATCTAAACATCTGTGTCTTGACATCTATGGCTGTCTTGGGCACTGCACTGCAGGGCAGAGCTGGGTAGAGACATCAGAGACTGAATACCCCACACAGCTCAAGTGTGCACCCTCTGACATCTTCAGGAAATTTCCCTGCTGCAGGGAGCTTCTAGAAGGACATGTGAGAGCTACTGTGGACTGACATTATTGGTGTGCCTCTGTAGCTGTGGTGGCAGTGTCTCCAGAGATGCTCAGGGCTACTCACCAGGCTGGGATGGGTAGAGGTGGGTAATCACTCAGTCACTTAAGGAGGCTATGCTGACTTCCAGAGCCAACCCTAAAATGCTGAGCTGTGGACATCATCACCCTCATAGTTACAGGATGAAGCTGATGGAGACTGTGTCACAGGGACAGCTCAGAGAACAAAACATTCTTCCTGTACTTCCTCACTCTTCCTTCTTGGTCCACTAGATTTGGCGTACCTCTGCGGTTGGGGCCAGGGCCGGCACAGGGTAGCAGAAAATGACCCTGAGAGCCTCTGCCAGCCTCTCCAGGATTGGCTCTTCTCATGTGCAGAGAGGCACCTGCCCTAGCCTATAAGGTAACAGAAGATTCAAAGAGATACCCAAGTGCACCGTCTTGTGGCACTTGGTGATATCTCACCAACGCCACCAACTAGGGAGATGTTAAGCTGGCCTCAAGAGTCCTGCTCAAATTAGAAAAGAGATGTAATTTTTGGGCCACAGATTTCTAGACATGGAGACAAAGAGGAAGCAACTGAGTAAGAGAGGTCCTCTGGGGCCTTTGCAGTTTCTCGTCTGTTTGATCCTAAACCCTTTTACAGGAGTGGAACTTAAGTCCTAGAGATGATGGGGCCCAGAGAACAGGAGGGAGCTGTCCCAGGTTACATGGCAGCAGACAGGCAAAGTCCAGGTACTCATCATTTCTGAAATACTAACTGGTTGTGCACTTCAGACTCCACAGCATGCTTTGTCCTCAGCAAGGTGAGGGCTACCCTGAGCTCAGAGCAGAGTCTAACCGGGGGCTAGGAGAGTTGGTTAGCCACTCCTTCTACTTACTGCTTCAGCACCTTACCAGAGCAGGCCCTTCCTTGCAGGAACTGAGTCCACTTATCTATCCATCCATCCATCTATCTATCTATCTATCTATCTATCTATCTATCTATCTATCTATCTATCTATCTATCTATCTATCTATCGGTAAAGGGTGCATACTGCCTTGGTGGTCCCGTTTAGAACTGACTTTCTCAGGGATGACTTGGACCTCAGGTCACACAGGCCATAAGCATTGGCCGAGGCAGAAAACAGAGCTGTGCTGACAGACAGTGCCACCATGGTTCCAGCTTGGAGGTAGATTCTGCGAACTTGCCCAGAGGCCCTTGTAACTTTGCATGTCCACAACCAGTGTTGGACAGTGGCGTGCCAGCTTTGTGACCTTGGGGGAAGTCGCTCCAGCTCTCTGGTCACAGTATCCACATCCCTGAGCAGAGGAGGGGGTGTACTTCTTTGGATTCGCTTGAGAAGGCTCTGATGCAGCTCAGGATATGACAATGACAGCTGGCCCATTCCACAAAGCAACTCCTCTTGGAATGGAAGCCACAGACCTGGGGCTTCCATAGACAAGGGACCCATCTCAGGCAGAAGACATAGACAAAGGTGCATGGCAATTAAGTGTGACATCCTAGTCCAAGGGGGGTAAAACAAGTCCAAGGTTTTGAGAGATGGTGGCTCCACCACCAGTACTGGGGGGCGGGAAGCAGCCACTCCATCCTCACTTCCACTGGAGAATGGTCAGAGCTGTTCTAGTGTCTCTCGAGGCTTGACTGTCAACTGTGTTGTCAAGTAAAGGCTAGGAGAAGGCAAGACTTGCTCTCATTGCATCCCGAGGGACCACATCCCTGCTGTAAGAACAGATATTCTGGGCTGGAATCTTTGCCCAGCTGTGTGACTCTGAAAAGCTGCCTCCAATTCAAGCCTCACTCGGCATCTTCCTGGAGTCAGCCCACTTCGCTAGCCATAGAAGTTGCCCTGTCTATCCACTGCTCAGCATCATAAGGGTGCTTAAAGAACACAGGGCAACTGGGTGGCTATAAATAACTACATGAATCAAAGACTGAATGAGAAACAAGAGCAGCCACAAATATGTTCTGACATCTGCACATGTTGTCTTCACAGTGAGGGTGAAGTCACACCCCTCCATGGTGTGTATGGGTGACCTCAGGGCTGGGGGAATCCAGCAGAAGCAGCATAGCCAAGACTAGAACTCAGCCCATTTGATGTGCCGGTACTTGCAACTGCCAGATATGTCAGGGAGGAGGGTGAAGGTGCTACCGTTGGCTGTGGCTGGACTCACATCTTTGTCCAGGGATGGCTTTATGCCTGTCTGTCTGTCTTATAAAAACATTAACTAAAGCAGTTTCATACTATTCATGTAGTTGGGGTACAGAGATGTAGAGAGGCCCCATCCACAGGGACAGCAGAATTCGAAGGGTCTCCAGGTCTGGACTCCTATGAGCAAAACTAGCTAAGATCACCCAGGTGGGCCTGTGGTCACAGACATCCCTGAGTGAGATGCCCTAGGCTGTGCAAAGCTTCATGAATAAATGTCTGCATTTGTTCCTAGCATTTCAAACCTGAGCATTTTCACATTTGGCCCACATTCTGTTTGGTCTCATGATGGTACAGCTCTTTGATGTGTGCTCCTGAGTTGTTCCTTGGGCTTGTGAGTGCATCTGGGCCCAGCATAGCAGGATACTGGAGAGAGGCCATGACACAGGGAGAAGCCTAGGATGCTCTTGAGCTTGGATGCAGATGACTCATAGGACGAGCATGCAGTGTACGGAGCTGCTTTTACAAAATAGAAACTGAAGTTTCCATGACATGCTGCCACCCCACCCCAGTGACCGCAGGCTGAATGGTCCAGGGCAGAGTTGGTTGGGTGTCAGCTGCTGTCCAATGGCATATCAGCTCAGGAAGGTCCTGTTTAGTGACCAGGTTGCCAAAAGGCACCACAGGGGAGAGTCTCACTGATTTTTTTTTTTTTTTTGAGACAGAACCTCACTTTATATCTCTAGCTGTCCTGGAACTTAGTGTCTAAACCAGGTTTGTTAGAACTCACAGAGATCCACCTGCCTCTGCCTCCCAAGTTCCGGGATTAAAGGCATGCGCCACTATGCCCAGCTTCAGGAATGATTATTGAGGCCTAGAAGGGTAGGAGATTCAGGGATTTTACAATACCATATCTAACTTATGATCCACCCACCTAGCTATCCACCTATTTACTCATTGAACCACACACACCCACACACCCATCCATTCATCCATACACCCACTCACTTCCCTATCCATCCACCCAACCACCCACTCACCCACGCACCCATCCATTCATCCACCCACCCACCCACCCACCCACCCATCCACCCACCCACCCACCCACCTATACACCTACTCCCCCATCTACACATTGAGCTACCCATCAACTTGCCTAAATCTCCATCCACCCATCACTTACATATTGATCCATCTACCCATCCACCCAGCCATACTCATCTACATATCCACCTATGTATCTAACAACCCATCATTCACCCATCTATCCACCACCCATCTACCAACTCTCCTTGTACCCCACACTGGTCCATCCCCATTTATTATTTATTTATTCATCTACCCAATTTCTACTGTTCCCTCCACCTTTCTTTCTGCCTATTCAAGGACTGTGCACTGCACACATAGTCTGTATCACATTCCCCACTACTCTTGAAGATACAGAAATAAATACATAGGCACAAACTACCCTGTTCTCACCAAGTCTACTGTCTAGCCAGGGAGAGAGATACCAAAAGGCTGGGTGAAGACAGAAGTGTTGGCAGGGGCTGCTTGTTCATTTCCTGGTTACCCAGACCCAAAATAATTACAAAGAAACTAAATTATTTAAAACACTGCTTGGCCAATAGCTTAAGCATATTGATAGCTAGCTCTTGTATCTTAATTTAACACATTTTTATTATTTTGTGTTTTACCACGATGCTTGTGGCCTACCAGTAAGGTTTAGTTGGCAGCTCACGTCTTTCTCCTTCTGCAGCTACATGGCAGCTCACTGACTCCGCCTTCTTTCCTCCTCTATCTGCTTGGGATTCCTGCCTTGCTCTATTCTGCTAAGCCCCTGCTACAACAGCTTTATTCATTAACCAATAAAAACAACACATATGCAGAAGGACTTCCCACACCACAGAAGGACATCAGTACCCACAGCCAGACAAAGGACAGTTTTCTGTAGTTGGTTATTTTTGCTCTTTTACTCTTTTGGGAGGCCCACCACCCAGCGCCCAAATAAAACACACTAGGCTTATTATTATTTATGAATGCCTGACCTCAGCTTGACTTGTTTCTATCTACTTCTTCCTTAATTTAGATTATTCTGTCTACATTTAGGCTCTGGGCTTTTATCTTTTTCTATTGTGTATCCCTTTCTTTCTTTCTTTCTTTCTTTCTTTCTTTCTTTCTTTCTTCCTTCCTTCCTTCCTTTATTTCTCTGTATGTCTGTCTTTCTTCTTTCCTTCCCTCCCCTCTCTCTCTCCATTGCTGGTTGTGTGTAGATGGAGGCTGCTCATTCATTATCCTGGTCATCCAGACTGGAAATAATTACACAGAAACTGTATTATTACAACACTGCTTAGACAAGGACTCTAGCATATTCCTAGCTAGCTCTTACATCTTAAATTAACCCATTTCTATTAATCTGTATATTGCCACATGGTTGTGGCCTACTGGTAAGGTTCTGTCCAGTGTCTGGCGTCTGTCTCCTATGGCAGCTACATGGCTTCTCACTCACTCACTCACTCACTCTCCCTTCTTTCTTCCAGCATTCAGTTTAGTTTTTTTTTCACCTAGCTCTATTCTGCTCTGCCACAGTCCAAAGAAGCTTCTTTATTAACCAATGAAAATGAAACATATTCACAGCATACAGAGGGGAATCTCACACCAGTTGTGCAGTTGGGTGGCTAGCCCCTAGAGTCCTACTCCTTCTCTTATTCCTAGATGCTCTCCTCATAGATTTAGCCTCCTATTTATTCTCTCTACCTGCCAGCCCTATCTTTCCTTTCTTCTGTCTTGCTATTGACCAGTCAGTTCTTTATTAGACCAATCAGGTGTCTTAGACAGGCAAAGTAGTACAGCTTCACAGAGTTAAACAAATGCAATATAAAAGAATGCAACACATCTTTGTACCATTAAATAAATGTAACACATCTCAAAATAATATTCCACAACAATCTTTGATGTAGGATTCCCTTCTGTATGCTGTGAATATCATTGGTTAAAAAAGAAACTGGCTTGGCCTGATAGGGTAGAACAGAGCTAGGTGGGGAAAACTAAACTGAATGCTGGGAGAAAGAAGGGCAGAATCAGAGAGAAGCCATGGAGCTGCCACCAGAGACAGACATGCTGAAGCTTTGCCAGCAAGCCACTGGTGATACACAGATTAATGGAGATGGGTTAAATTAATATGTAAGAGTTAGCCAATAAGAATCTAGAGCTAATGGGCAGGGCAGTGATTTAAATAATATAGTTTCTGTGTGATTATTTCTGGTCTGAGCTGCTGGGTGGCTGGGAAATGAACAAATGGTCTCCTACTACAAATTGGCGTGCCAACATGGCCAACTAAAATCCACTTAAAACCTGAGAGAGCTTATAAAGGAGTTCTAGACACAAAAGAACAGAGATTAGCACAGTTTCTTGGTAGCCACATTTTTTTTTCTAGATGGGCTCGTGGTGAGCAGGGATGCCATGGCTGCTTTAAGAGAGGTGCAGTAAAAACTGTGTGGCTTCTTTAAAAAAATAGTAATATAGCTTTTACTTATGAAAAAAATGAATAGGGAGGAGAAAATAGTTATGCAAGTAGATGAAATATTGATAAGTAATGAACAGATAGGTGGATGTCAATAGAGAGAAACAAAGAGAAGTGTAAAGGAAAGAAAATGATTTTTTTTCTAAGAAGTTGGGAGGGGATTTTACAAGAAGAATTGTCCACCTTGAAGATCCAGAGAAGTCTTCCTTGAAGCTGGAATATTTAAGCTGGCACACAGGGTGATGGGAGCTTCCCAGGACCTTGTGCAGTGGAAGACATAGAATCTGCAAGATGTGAGCAGAGAAGTGAGGCCTCAAGCCTGTCCCCACCCCTATCTAGACCCCGAGTGCCTCCTGAATCAAGGACAGTAAAGACATTTGGCCACAGGTGAGGAAGGAAGGAAGAGGTCCACATCTCACCTCAGCTGTCTCACCCTTGAGGCCCCTCCCCTACCTCTTCCTTCCTTCTTGTTGTGATAACACCACTTGTCTAGGCCCTGTCTACTTTCAAGCCTCTGAATAAAATGACTGGATCACATAACAGCAGATATTCCAGCCTGGGAATGTGGCTTGCTGTGGGAATTAATTCAGCCAATAGCTTTTGGGGTACCAGCCCTTAGGGCGTGGTTCGAGATACTACATGTGGACTGATAAGCGAGGAGAAGAAGCCTGCTCACTCTCTTGGGAGGTCAGAGCAGAAGCAAGCTGTGCTATTGCTCACATTTCCCCCGGGGCAGAGCGCTGGGACGTGGTGGCTTCCTCTTGGTTCAATGTTCTGTGAGTCTGTGTTTTCCCTTTGAATCTCATTCCCTTTGATTCCCCATAGTAAAGACAATTTGTAACTTTTGCAATACCTTTCACATTCGCATTAGCGGCTCAGTTGGTAAAGTCCTTGTCTAGCATACATGAAGTCCTGGGTTCTGTTCCCAGCACCACATAAATCAGGCATGGTGGCTCAGGCCTGTAATCCCAGGGTGGAAGTTCAAGGTCATCCTCGGCCACACAGCACATTTAGGCTAACCTGTTTTATTTTTCTGAAAAGCAGGTCACCCACAGGTCCAGCTCTGCTCCAGGAGCTTAGCAGACCCATTTTCACCCCAATCTTCAAACCAGTCTAGGATGAGCTCTGCTTTTCTAGGGGTTCACAAATGACAAGCTGGGGATTCCAGGAAGTCAAGCCACTAGCTCGAGGCTGCACAGTGCTGGTGTAGGAATCTGAGTCTGTCCTTTTGGCTATGAACCTATGTTGCTGCCTGCCATGAGGGAGTTGGCTCTCCCCATGCCTTTGGGCAAAGAAGGTACCTAGAGGAGACACCAAGTAGACAGACGTGCCTGGCAAAGCAGGGACTTTAAATCCTTCCTCAAAGAGCAACAATCAGTCTCCACAAGATTTCCCAAGAATAAAGGGCCCTGGAGACATGTAAAGGAAACTCATTAAAAAAAAGTCACCTCTGAGTAGTAATTGTATCATAAAAGGTATTGAGTTGGAGTGCACATGAACACTAGGCCTTAGGAATTAATGATGTAAACACTTGGATGAAGGTGTACAGTCAGACAAGGTGGAGTGTGTCAGCGTCCCTCATTCATGCCCAAGGGGCAAAGATTCAGGACATTTTCAGGTCACTGTCACCACCTGCTGGAGCCTGCTCTGTTATTTACTGGTACCTCCTATAGATGACACAGCTGTGCTCTCTCCTCCTATAGATGACACAGCTGTGCTCTCTCCTCCTATAGATGACACAGCTGTGCTCTCTCCTCCTATAGATGACACAGCTGTGCTCTCTCCTCCTGTAGATGACACAGCTGTGCTCTGTCCTCCTATAGACTACACAGGTGTGCTTCTCCTCCTATAGGCAATACAGGTGTGTTTCTCCTCCTATAGACAACACTGTTGGCAGAGGCTTCTGTCCCACCTGGTCCTGTAGCTGTTCAGTCACAATGAAACACACAGAAGCCTACACTAATTATAAATTGGTTGGCCAATTAGCTCAGGCTTCTTATTAACTCACTTTTACATCTTAAATTAACCCATAATTCTTGTCTGTGTTAGCCAAAGGATATTAGATTCAGAGTTCTTGTTTCTTTTAAAGAGGAGGAAGTGGTGTGGGACAATGGTTGGCACCTTTTATCTGTGAGAAATTCTCAACTTGTGTCTTCTGCATCTGGGTGATGACTGCAGGTGGAGCCTTTCCTCTTCCCAGAATTGCCCTGTTCTGGTTGCTCCACCTAAACTTCCGGCCTGGCTACTGGACAATTAGCATTTTATTAAACCAATACAAGTGACAAATCTTTGCAGTGTTGTCTGAGGTTTCTGTCCTACCAGTTTCCACAGTCATTAAGTCCCAAAGAAATCACACAGAGGTCTATATTAGTTATAAACTGATTGACCCATTAGGTCAGGCTTCCTATTAACTCTTATAACTTATATTAGGCCATTATTCTTGTCTATGTTAGCTACGTGGCTCAGTACCTTATTCAGCGAGGCGGTCACATCTTACTTCTTCTATGACTGGGTCATGACTACAGACTAGGGCTTCCTTCTTCCCAGAATTCTGTTCTCATTGACCAGCTTTTACTTCCTGTGTGGTTGTCCTGCCTATACTTCCTGCCTGGCTATTGGCCAATCAGCATTTATTTAAAATATAATTGACAGAATACAGACCATTGTCCCACTTCCCCCTCTTAAAAAAAAAAAGCAAGAACTCTGAATCTAATATCCTTTGTTTAGCTTTTCTCCTGACCATTAGCCATAACAACTTGTAACCAAGATTCTTTTTTTTTTTTTTTTTTTTTTTTGGTTTTTTGAGGT
>NW_026068083.1:2658464-2693399 GCF_014885135.2 Alexandromys fortis
TTGGTTTTTCGAGATGGGGTTTCTCTGTAGCTTTGGTGCCTCTGCCTCACAAGTGCCAAGATTAAAGGTCTGTGCCACTACACCATACACGACACAGCTGTGCTTTTTCCTCCTATAAATACAACTGTGCTTTCTCCTCCTATAGACGACACATGTGTGCTTTCTTCTCCTATAGATGACACAGGTGTTCTTTCTTCTTCTATAGACGACACAGGTGTGCTTTCTCCTCCTATAGATGACACGGGTGTGCTTTCTCCTCCTATAGACAACACAGGTGTGCTTTCTCCTCCTATAGACAACACAGGTGTGCTTTCTCCTCCTATAGACAACACAGGTGTGCTTTCTCCTCTTATAGATGAGACAGGTGTGCTTTCTCCTCCTACAGACAACACAGGTGTGCTTTCTCCTCCTATAGATGAGACAGGTGTGCTTTCTCCTCCTAAAGATGACACAGGTGTGCTTTCTCCTCCTATATCACAGCTGTGATTTTTCCTCCTATAGATGACACAGGTGTGTTTTCTCCTCCTACAGACCCAGTGTATTCTCTCCAAAATCAGCTGAACCCTACTTTGCTCCATGTCTTTCCACTTCACCTCACTTGAATGGTGGTCCCAGAAAAGTATGGACAGATGGCCATAAACTTGAGTTTGACTTTGCTGGCTGGAACACATATCAAAGATGAATGAATACTATGGGCTGAGCAGAGCAGAGTCTGCGCTCTCAGAGGCAGTCTTCCAAACTGACTGGAAGGGAGTCAGTGAGGACCATGCTGGTGAAGGGAGATGAGACAGTCAAGTTCAGAGGCAGCTGCCCAGAGGCAAGCTCGATTATACATGCTGGTGAAGTATGACTGACCAGTGCAACCCGAGAGTGGCAGAACATTCTAGACTCTAGAATCTGGAGGATGGTGTACCAAGCAGGGGAATAAAAGAAGCCTTAACTTCTCCCCACACTCTGAGTCATGGAACTTCTGGATACACAGCCCTATAGAGTGTTGTTCATTAAAGTTTTGTGGCAAAAGCTCAGAGAAAGCTTTTGATTTGCAAATGGGGTTCCACTAGCTCTCTGAGGCTCTGTTCCCTGTTCGCAGCAGACTCTGGTAGGGAGGAGATGTGAGATGGCTTAGGTGGGAACATCGTGGAATAATGACACCCAAAAATGCACTATGTACAATTTCCATTTGCACAACAGAGCAATAGAGACACAACTTCTGGGCAGGAAGGTCTCATGGTCTTTGTCCCTGGTCAGCTCTTGGACTGTGAAGGCAGAAACCAATGGCAGAAGATAACCGCCTACCTCCTGGCAGTCAGGAAGGAGGGAGACAGAGATGAAGATGGAGATGGCCAGAAAGGTCTCCTGCTTTTGCTTCCTCCAGCCTAGACTACGACACCATGGAGCAAGAACACTTGGCTACCACACTGGAGATAGGTCTTCCAAGCCTGATTAAGCCTCTTTGACACACTCTAACCACTAACTGCCTAGGCACTCTTGGTCCAACCCAAGGAGAGTCCTGATCAAGTGTTCCAGAGGGACGTGTTCAACCTTTAACCTGATGCCCAACACTCTGAGTGTTCCAACCTGTCTGTTATTGCAGGGCCAGCTAAGCCAGGTCCCGCCCTTGTCTCTTGCTGCCCTCCATGCCAGACCCTAGCCACATGATTCCAAGCCTTAGACATTTTGCTTGCCTTTCCTCTGCTTTTTTGTAGGGCTGAATTTATATACTTCCTCCATGGGGCACTATCTGGACCTTATGAGTGTCTCCAATGCAGAAAGCACTCTGGTGTTTCTCTCAAGAACTCTGAGCCACTGAGAAAGAGACCCTGATTCTGATGACCTTTCTCCTAGGTCCAAGAAAACAGGACAAGCTATGTCCAATGTCAGACTGGCCATGAGGCAGGTCCCTAAGAAATGTACCCTAACCAAATAGAAACCAGAAAGCAAAGGAGGGAGGGAGGGAGGGAAGGAGAAAGGGAGGAAGGGAGGAAGGGAAAGAAAGTGGGTAGATAGGTATGTGGGTGTGAGGGAGGATAGGTGGGTGATGGGGTGGATAGATGAGTGGGAGATGGGTAGATACATGGGCCATTGGACAGACAGATGAATCGGGGAAAGGTAGGATGATGAGTAGGTACCAGAGAGTAAAGGATGGATGGATGGATGGATGGATGGATGGATGGATGGATGGGTGGAGGAGCAGCTGTATGGATGCATGGATGAGTAGATTAATAGAAAATAGGAAGTACTTGAAAACAGGAAGAAGGAGGAGGGAAGGAAGGAGGAGAATGAACAGTGGGTGTCCTATGGGTTAATTCAGAGACCTGCTTCCTCTTTCCCTACAGGGTTCCAGGTCTGAGTCTTCACCAAGTCTTCCTGACACAACTCCCTCTCGTTCCTTCCCTCTTCTCTCCCTCCACAAACAGGTCAGCTCTAAAGTACCCTCACAGCCTGCTCTGCAACTCCCTCCCAGAAGGCTCCCACAGCCTGTTCCGTCTGATCTTCCTATGGGGAGAGAAGGAGAAGCATCCATCCTAAACAGAAGGCAGTGCCCTCCCTGAGCCTGCAGCTCTGGGCAGTCAGGCAGAAAGATAGTCCATTTTTTCCAGGGTTGAGCACCGATTGGAAGGCATGTCCCTGCAGGATGACAGGCAAAGCAGGGCTTCTAGACCCTCCCCTTACTCAATCAGGAGTGACCAATGATATCATGGGGTAGGAGGAGCTATCCCCCCCTGTTCCCAGCATGCTATGGGCTCCCCTAAGACCTCAGCTGGATAGCAGATCTGATTCCATCCATCCTTCCCTTTTCCATTGTAGACTTCCAACCACCCGGAGTCTGCCTGCTTCTACTCTGCTGCCCTTAGTGGCAGGCCCTTGGAAAACAAAAGGACAGTGAGTTCATTTTTGGCCTCCTGGGTGTCAAGTTGCTCCTTGTGGGGTCCCATGGTACAGTTATTTGGGTGTTGGCAGCTTCCAGTGAAGTCCTTGTCTTCAGCTTGACTAAGGTCAAACCTCCTTGCAATAGGTAGACAAAGGAATCCTGGTCTTCCTTCTGGCATTTAAGAGGTGACTTTGGTGATCATTACAGCTCTAGTGCCCCCAGAGGATGGTCAGTAGAGACCTCTGTTAAGCATGAACCACACCCCAGCTTTTCTATGCCCTGTTCCACTTCTTTCACTTCTCTGGCAGCTGAGAGCCCCTCCTCTCACCACACCCCACCAGCCCTCTACAGTATACACCAGCCAGAATCTGAAGTGCCGTGTCCAGGAGACCAGCACATGACAGCTTTTCTGCATCCATTTATTTAATCACTATGGCAACTGTGCAGCATGGACCTCGATTCTGTCACGTGGGGCCTGAGGCCTAGAGAGATAGTAGTGTGGCTGTTCTGTCACACGCAGTGTTTATCATGTCTGGGATTTCACCTCAGTGCCGCTGGCTTCGGCTCCTGCCCCAAGGAGACAAACTCAGAGATCTGGGATGACTTAAGGAGCTGGAACGTTCCAAAACAGCTGGGGTGGGGACAGAGTCAGTCCCCTGCAGCAGCCCCTTCCTCAGTTCTCTTGACTTCAGGGTCTCCTCACATCATCTTGCTCACCAGCATCCTCCGACAGTCTCAGTTTCTTTATCTGTCAAATGTGTCAACACAGGTTTGATAAGGAAGTCCCCACATACATAACACGCTGGCTCCCCTGCTCTGATCACTAACTTGTTGGGGACTAGTCACACCTCCAGATGAGAGAAGAGAGGTTGGGGAGAGGACCCAGGGGGCCCCAGTTCTAGAGTGAAGAAGTGATGTCATGGGAATTGGAGCTACCACCTATGATGTGGTTTCCCTGGGCCCCCAACCTCCTTTTCCTCACCTTCTTCCCTTTGTGTCCTTTTGTGCCCTCAGCTCTTCCACTCATCCCACACCCAGGCAGACATGGTGCCCAGACGGCTGATGAGTCCCAAGTGTGTCCAGCAGCAGCCCTCCTGTGTGGCACTGTGTCCAATGCGTTCTTCAGAGACTGTGGACACCACGGCAGGTGACAGTAGTTCCTGACAGATCCTCCCATCCTCTACCCACACTGACAGTGACCCTCCGGTGTCTTCCAGCCATTGAGGAGCAAACACACCAGCCTCAGGCAGTAGCTCTAACTCCAAAAGTGAGCCAGGTCTCAGATAGCCAAACCCCACAACAGACAGGAGAGGACGGGGTGTGAGGTTACCCAAGGCCACGCGACTCGCATGCACTTATGCCAACACGCAGACTGCCTCAAGCAGCCTTCTTCCACAGTCAATTCAATGCCAACTAAGAGGCAGCGAGTCCTGAGTTCAAGTCCAAGGTCTGCTGCCAAGGCCTCCTCTCAGCCTGCCCTGCACAATGGGCCAGCTGCTTGTGCATCAAGTTCCAGAGACCATGAGAAGATTCTCCCATTCTCAAGCTTTGGGAACACCAGGCCATGATGGGCTCACTGTGGACCCAGTGGTGGGTGACCCAGGACCCCAAGCAAACTTCCAGGTTGGGAGAATGTCTCCAAGCATTTCTTTTAGTGCCGTCAGGACATACTTAGACCTTTGGCCAGTCTCGGCCAGCTCAGAAGAAGCTCCGGGGTTTGCCGAGTAGATTACACAGCACTTAGCTAATGAGACGACCCCCACCCCACCTCCTCCCCCACCCCCACAAGATATTGATCCACTGCTGACAACTGCGGAGCTGGCAGCAACCTCCAGACGGCTGAGAAAGAAAATCAGCCATTAATAAAATTGAACAGTGGGGGGGAGATGGATGTATGGAGGGGGAGGGGAGGAGAGGAGAAGTGAATTAGACAAGGCGAGGGGAAAGCAAAGTGCCCTCTGACCCAGAGCAGTGGGGAGAGGGAGGGGTCTGCAATTGGCCTGGCCCCAGACGAAGCGGGACCACAGAGGTAGATGAATGACTGAAGAGGGGTCTGTGTCCCCTGCAGACAGCACAGGTGCGACTCCAGGACAGGCCTTTGAGCTTGGGTGCAGCTCAGCGGAGAGCGGGAGCTCAGGCACTTTGCACAGGGGCTAGGAAAATTGGGGGTGGGGGGCTGGCATTAAAGAAGGGAATTTACTGATAATATCTTTTTAAAACGTGAATTTTCATAGCAAAACCTGAATTAAGAGTGTTTCTGGAAAATTGGGACACACTCTATGTGAGTTTGCCTTCTCTCATGGCAGTAACTGAGCGGAGAGGTAGCAGCCGCCTCTGAGAGAGGTGGGGCTCGGCGCATGGCATGCAGCACCTGTCTGCGCCCCTCTGTGCCCACACTCACTCTGGTCACCTGCCACAGCTTTCAAGCTTGACAACTCCTCTTCCAGTGTGAACTGAGGTTTGACAAGCTCTGGGAAGTAGAGAGCCTGTGTGAACACACGCATGAGACTGCATATTTGTGAATGTGTGTGCGTGAGTGTGAGCCAGTGCATGTATGTGCACTCGTGAGTCTTTGCATGTCTGTATATGTACGTGTGTGTGTGTGTGTGTGAGCCTGTGCATGTGTATGTCTGAGTATGAGTTTTGCATGTGATGGCATGTGTGTGCAAGTGTGTAAGCCTGTGCACCCATGTGTCTATATGCATACACCCACACATAGCCTGGGCAGGGGATACACACACTGGGTCACTTCTTCCTTGGTGGGACCTCATCTTTTTTTTTTCAATTACTAGCTCATCAAGGAAACAGGAGATTTAGGGGATCGATCACACAGAGCGGAGGACTCCATGCCATGGCACGATTGGTGAAAATGCAGCCTAGCTTTTCCCAGATTGGGGTAGCGGACAGACTGAGTCACCACCTTCATTTGTTCCCACTCCCAGTTGGGGAACTAGAGAGGGGATGTGCTGAACCCAGCTGAACCGTGCTTTTCAAGGGTGCTGCACTGCTGGTGCCCCTCGGCCCTTCCTCCGGAACCTGGCACACACACGGAGGGCATCGCAGGGTGGCAGGCAGCTTGTCTTGTCCTCCTGTACCTAGATGCACGAGTAAGTCCCATCGACATGGGGAGAGGAGAGGGCTGTCTTGCTTTTCTTCAGTTGCTGTTTTGCCAAGTGCTGATTGGCACATTGCCACACCTGTGTGTTAGCTGATAAGCCTATGGCACAATGAACCAGGTTCCTACCTACAGTGTCCCAGCTGCATGCCATTGGCAGGTCACATAACCTCTCTGAGCCCCCCCTTTGTAGAAAACAGAGATCAAATGTAGGAAGGAGGCCACTTGTTTCCCCCCGGCCTCTCAGAATCAAAATAACCACACAGAAACTATATTAATTAAAACACTGCTTGGCCCATTAGCTCTAGTTTCTTATTGGCTAACTCTTATATTAATTTAACCCATTTTTATTAATCTGTGTATCACCACGTGGCAGTGACTTACTGGCAAAGATTCAGCATGTTTGACTCTGGTGGTTCCATGGCGTCTCTCTGACTCTGCCTTCTTCCAGAATTCAGTTCCATCTTCCCTACCTACCTAATTTCTGCCCTATCAACAGGCCAAGGCAGTTTCTTTATTCATTAATGGTAATCACAGCACACAGAGGGGAGTACCACATTAGATCAAATGTGTTTTCTAAGTTGGAGAGAACTGGATGAGAAAAGAAAATTATGTTCTGGGTCTGGAATGACGGAAAGCCAGAGAACAACTGTCATGGCACTGTTGCTGCTGTATGCCTAGGGGGACAGGGGACATTTCCCACCAACTTCCTAAGACAGCCCAGTGAGATTGAGGCCAATGTGTCCACTTCAAGAAGAAAGGGGGCGGAGCGATGGCTCAGCAGCTAACAGCACTGGCTGCTCTTCCAGAGGACCCAGGTTCGGTCCTCAGCATCCACCTGTAGCTCCAGATCCAGGGGATTCAATGGAACCAGACACGTACATGGCACACAGACATGGATGTAGGCAAGTGGAATTAAGTGTAATTACTTTATAACACATGAAGTAATAAAGAGGAATCTGAGCCTTGAAAGCAGAGAGATGGGTCAGGGATGATGGTCTCCATGGAGTCCAGGTCTGCATGGTTCACAGACCTTACCTGCTCACCACTGGCCATGCTCCATGAAAGTCCCACTAATGCGTTTCCAGCGGAAAGCAAGTGGACACCTACTGTGTGCCTAGCCTCATGCTAACCCCTCACCCAATGACTAGATGTGAAAAACAAGACCCCCCACTTACCAGCTCATCCATCCATCCATCCATCCATCCACCCATACATACATACATACACCCACCTACCAACTTATCCATCTAACCATCTATCCATCCACTCACTTACCAATACATACATACACACATACATATATACATACATACACACACACACACCTTCTGTTCCTCCCCAACATTGAAACATCCCAACTCTCCACCAGGGATCCCCCAAAGCTCTGAGCTACTGCAAGCATATGTAGGCGAACAATAGGGAACCATCGTCCCCAGCCGGGCCTCTTCTCCACCTCACTGCTGGCAGCAGCTGCAGCCAGACATGTGGAAGCCATTACCAGCATCCCGTCTGATTTCATCTCCCCTGTGTGTAGCTTAACGCTGTGGATTCCAAGGAATGTTGGCCAGATTCCTTGGCAGAGAGAGAGCCGCAGGAATGAGGAGCGCTCTTGCGTCTGCCCCATCTGCAGACAGGCCTCTTCATGTCCCAGTCTCGGAAGCAGCGAATGAAACCCACAGGGGTATCCAGAAGACTCCCCCGACCAGAGCAACTAAGACCTCAGCCTAGACTCAGCCTCATCCAGACAGGGCTGCTTCTCTGGGCCTCAGTTTCCCTATCCGTTCAACAGGAATTGTAATGGTAAACACATGTGCCCTCCTACCCTTGGCGCGAGGGGCTGGCGCTGGGTGGTTGCCTAAATCCCTGCACGGCTATTTGAGAAACTGCATTCTTTCCTGCTAGGCCCTCAAGCCTGCTTTTCCGCGCAACCAGAAGGTTAGGCAGTGGTTTAGAAAAGACTGTAGCCTTCCAATCGCCCTTAGCAGTCACCTCACGTGCCCGTGCCTCAGTTTCCCCAACCTTTGCCACACTTCTCAGTATCCCTGTATTAACCACCCATGCCAACTGGTCACGTAAGGCATTCAGTTGGCTAGGCAGTGCACCCACGCGAGCCTGCACACACACACACACACACACACACACACACACACACACACACACACGCACACGCACACACTCCCCGTCCTCTTCTCCAGGGTTCCCTGTGTGTCTATCACCACCACCCCCTCCCCAGTGCTGTTGCCTCCAGTGACTGCTCAGGCTGACTGGGTGGCTCCTCCCAGCCTCCCTCAGCTCACATTCCTGCTCTCCTTCCACTGCAATGGGAACCCTGATCAGGGCCCCGCTGGGGGACTACTTCAACTCCTGGGGGTGGGGAGACAGGAAGGCGGGAAGGGTGAACTACATGGTCTCCTGCAGCAGAGCGCCTCTGACTGGTCCTGCCTTCAGTGCTTCAGGCTGACCAGCTTCTCCTGACTTGTCAGATGGACTGTGGGAGGGAAGAGGGAGCAGAGGCTGGACTAGAGGTGCCTTGTGGAGACCATAGTGCAGACTGTCTGTCTGTCTGTCTGTCTGTCTGTGTCTACATGTATATCTGTGTGTAAGTCTATCTGTGTGTGTCTGTGTATGTGAGTATGTCTGTGTATGTATGTTTGTATGAGTATGTTTCAGTCTGTATGTCTCTGTTCTTTGTGTATATACATGTATGTGTGTCTGTGTCATTATGTGTATCTGTGTCAGTGTCTGTGTGTGTCTCTGTGTGTGTATATGCATCATTCTGTGTATGTCTCTGTGTCTGCCTGTGTGTATGTAAATGTATCACTCTTTATGTGTGTGTCAGTCTGTGTGTGTGTCAGTCTGTATGTATATGTCAGTCTGTGTGTGTGTCAGTCTGTGTGTGTGAGTCTTTGTGTGTGTTAGTCTCTGTGTCTGTCAGTCTGTGTGTGTGTCAGTCTGTGTGTGTGTCAGTCTGTGTGTGTCAGTCTGTGTGTGTGTCAGTCTGTGTGTGTCAGTCTGTGTGTGTGCATGAATTGGTCTGTATATGTCTGTGTGTATTTGTATCATTCTCTGTGTGTGGATGTTTATCAGTCTATGTGTCTATATTTCAGTTTCTGTGTGTGTATGTATGTCTGTGTGTATGTTTAGTTTCTGTGTATGTATGTGTCTGTCTGTGTGTGTCAGTCTGTATGTTTGTGTGTGTATGTGTCTGTGTGTGTCTCTCTCTGTGTGTTAGTCTGTATATGTTTCTCTGTGTGTGTGTGTATATATATATATGTATTATATAAGCCTGTGTGTGTTATTTCCACCCTCTTCTCACCTGAACACAAAGTCCTGGGAAGAAGAGTGAAGGTTCTCCGGCCTTCTCAAAAGTCATTCTCTTGCCTGTGGAGGTGGTACTGTAAGAGTCTGATGGAGAGTGATCCGTATCTGAGCAGCCACAGACGTTCAGCCAGGTCACACTCACTTCTGCCCCCACCCTCCACCCCACATCAACCTTGCAAGGGTTGTAGCTCTCCTCCTGTCCACCTCAGGATTCCTACAGCAGGCAGCTCCTCAGACTGCAGCTTTTGGGTTTTTGGAACTTGCTCATTGTTAGTTTTTCCCTCTACCACCTCTGACCCCAGATTCTGAACTACATCCCCCATTCCTAGCCCTCTTCCCTCTACCCTGTCCCTGGCATCCCTAGGGGTCCCTCTGTCTTCTCTGGCCCAGCCTCTATCCTCCTGGCTATCTCTCCACCACCCTTTGCTGCACTCAGAGTGTCCTCCTTTCTCTGGAAGTCACCGCCATCCCATCCTTTCAGAGACACAGCCAAGATTCTGCAGAGGAGAGGCTCTGTGGGTGTTTTCTTCCACCAAGTGATCTGTGCAGGCCTGTAGTCACCTTATCACTGAACCCTGTGTTCTGTGACAGCAGTTTCCAGAGCCAGCGCCCTAGCCCCAGAACACAGGTCCCCCAAGGTGGCACCGGACAGAAAGTTGCTACCCTTCCCTGGGCTCAGCAGCCCCTCTGCTGTTGAGCAGGCCTGCCTGGGTGGAGCCTCCAGGCCTGGGAAGTGAGGAGCCTCCAGGCCTGGGATGCGAGGAACCTTCGTGGCTAGAGCCATACCTCAGCCTTGCCGATGCTTTCCTGTATCACTTGCCTGGATGCAAAGACCCCTTTTCCTAATCTCCACCCCTATCTCCCATCTGCTCTTTTCGTTGCTTCTCAAATGTCTCCTAGGCCAGGCTGGGAGCTCAGCAACTCTAGGCCAAGACCTCCCCTCCCCACCTCTTGTGGACTTGTCTCTCTAGACAGCTAAGGAGAGAAATTAACGAGAGCATCCCGCCTGTCTGCCAGGGGCGTGCCTGCCCGGGTACAGCAGGCATCAGCACTGGGCCCATCCCAGACACTAACACCCCAGCAGGTCATTCATCACAGCTCCGGCAACTCCCAGGTGAGGGGGCCACAACTGAGGATCACCATACTCTTGGCTCCACCCACTCTCCAGCTCCTCCGCTGCCCGGTTCACGGATGGGCGGCCCCCCTGCTCCTGGCGCCCGCTCAAGTTGCCTGGTGAACTAAATTGATTTTTTATCGTTGCTCTGGAGCGAGTTTAATGAATCTGTTAGTGACGGCTGCCTGCCCCAAAAGCCTCTCAGTGCCTGCGCCACCAGAACGGCTCTTCTTGCGAAGGAGGGGGCATTATTTAAGGCTCAGCCTGGGCTCTAGAGAGCAGACAGGCAGGCGAGCATAGGCTGAGAGGTTGCCTTCCTCCTGGGTGTCTCTGTGGTCGGAGGTGACTTGCAATGGGCAGGAGGTAGGAAAGCAACACCAGGACCGGTTGAAAGAGTTTGCCTTCTGTGTGTGCTGGGGACCAACAATTCCTCCACCTACCACCGTCATCTATCCGTCCATCCATATGTCCATCCATACACCCACATCTCTCCATACATGCATGTATCCATTATTCTAATGTGTATCCACCCATCTGCCCTTGACCTAGCCCACAAACCCATCTATCTGTGTGCCCATCCACTCGTCTATCCATGTCCACCCATCCTCCCTTACATACCTGCACCCCTCCATATCTTCCTGTCTAGCCACACATCCATGGTTTCATGCATCTGGCTGTCTTAACTACGCGTTTGTTTTCTCATCGATACAACCCACCATGCTTACTGTGGCCTACAGGGTCTCGCACGCTGCCCTGGATGTACTCCAACTGCTTCCTGTCACTCCACTCCTGCCCATGACATCATGGCCCCTCAAACATGTCCCAGGCCTTTCACACCTACTGTCTCCACTAGAGATGAACGTCTCCTGCACCCCCAATAGCTTGTGTGTTTCCTTCCCCAGGCCTCCTCTCGCGGGTGCCAGTCCAGCTTCTCCAGCCTTGGCAGCCCCTATCCAGGTTTTCCAACCTGCTTCATGTTGGATACACAGGTAGAAAGACAAACAGAGAGAGATGGCTGTAAGGGGCATGAATAGATGGATAGATGGTGGTGGGTGGGTGGGTGAACGGGTGAATGGGCTGGTTCGGTGCTTAGATGGATGGATGGGTGGGTAGACAATAGTTTTCCTTGCCTGTAAAATGGGCACGGGCCACCCCTCTCCACGGATTCACTGACATCACTGGTGATGCACCTGGCATGGCACCAGGCTAACACATCCCCATCTACTTATCCCTGCTCTTCCCTCATCCTTTCTCAGCTTCCCCACTCTCTCCGTAGCAGGCCTGTGACTCCCCGGAGCTGTCTCAAGCAGACAGAGGGAGGGGGTCACAGAAGTGTCTCTGCTACGTGGTACCACACTCACTGGCAGCTCCCACACTGCTGGGCTTCCTCCCTCGCAGCTGCTGGAATGCAACATTGCTTATCCAGAGCTCTGGGAAGTCTGCTGAGCACACTCCCAGCTTGGCAGATGACAGAAATATTTTCCAACACGCAAACCAAATTCTGGTTGGTCCTTCCCTCAGGGTCCTAAATTCCAGGCATGAAGAAAGAACCACTAGAGTCGTGGCAGTTAAATTTCCGCGTTATCTAGACTGGCTTCAGAAGCACCAAGGATTACACCTCCAGGTATTTCTAGGATGAGTGGAAATCCTTCCTAAATGTAGGCAGCACTGTCCCGTGGCCTGGGGTCTCAGACTGAGTAAAAGAGAAGTAAGCTGAGTACCTTCGTCTCTGCTTCTTGACTGTACACTGTGTGACCAGCCGCCTTGGGTCCTTGAGTGATGCCTTCCCGCCATGACAGACTGCACACCTCTGAACTGGAGCCCCTCCTTCCTGGGGCTGTTTTTTGTTTGTTGCAACAGTGAGACAAGTCACTAATTCTCCACTGAAATCAGCCTTCCCCTCTCTCCTCTAGGAGTGAGTTTGCCTCAGCTGCCTCTGACCTCCCCTGCTCATGTTGCCTTCTGACAGCACAGAGGCTGCTGAAGGTCCACAGCAATCAGAGCTGCCCTGTCTCTGTCCTCCTGGGCCAGTGAGCCATCCAGGGAGCTTCCCAGTGTGGATTTCTGACAGAGCCACACCACACATCAAGGAGCCAGGGGCTCTGCGGGGTTGGATTCGCACAGGATTGAAAACTATATTTCAGCTCATTTTCTGAGGCTATAACAGAACACTTGAGGCTTTATTTTGTTTTATTAGAAGTACAGGTTCCTTTGGCTCAGTTTTAGGGACCAGAGAGCCCAGAGCACAGTGCTGAACCTGTGATGACCTCATGCTGCATACTGACATGGTGGACACCTCCCATGGTGGGACAGAAACAGTTATCAAGTCACTAAGGCCACCATGGAGCCCCATCCTCATGGTGCCATCCTATCTCAATTGTCTCCCAAAGGCCCCTTTCCAAATGTCACAGGTATGGACAGGCTTTGGGTGACACACTTTAAATGTGTGCAAATGGCCGTGCCTGACTCCCGTGAGCAGGAATGGGGCCTGGAGGTTGGGGTGAGTTCACCGCACTTTCACCTTAGACAGAAGCCTTGGCTGCAAGGACGTGCTCAGGGGGCTCTAGCCAGTGGTTGCTCACTCTCCACACCTCCCTCTGAAAGCTCAGCTTCCCCGCAGAGCCCAGAGCTCTGAGTTTCATGAAGCTCAGAACGGGGGTTTCCTTGCATGCTCTAGGAACATGCTGCCCCACCAGCAGGCTCTGCCCAGCTTCTGACTCCATTTGTAGCATGGTTCTGCCCCTTATTGTGGCCCATCATGAGGCAAGGGACCAATGTGTGCCCTGCAGTCTTTCCTACATACAGGTCTCCTCTGTGGCATTGATAACCCTGAAATAATTTCCTTTATGTCTGGACATCAAGGTCTTGAATATTCAAAATGATTTACCCAGCATTCAACACATTTTGTGTGGATTCATTCATTCATCCATTCATTCATTCAAGCGTTGTTTAACTGAGCCCTTACTGTGCACCAGGCACTAGGAATGCGAAGTGGAAACATGAATGGATGAGTGAATAAATGAATGAGTGAGTCCCCTGTGAAAAGCGCTGGAGCGGGTGTCTATCTGCCAGCTCTAGCAAGCATTTCACAAACTGTTCCCACGGTGCACAAAGCTCTCAGACGCAGAGTGGCACTGCTGTCTCAGTTTCCAGAGGGAGAAAGTGAGCCATGAAGAGGGCCCTCCTAGGCCTGTGGACCCGGTGGTCTGCGTAGAGACCTGGACCTCCCCCTCCTCTGTCTACTCTCCCCTTCCCTCGTCCTCTTCTCTCCTCCCCTCCCCAGCTCCCTGGACACCAAGTCCCAGAAATGAATACAGACAGCAACCGAAGCTGGGGGATCCCACCTCTAGACTACAGTCAATCAGGCAGACAGCGTGATCTGCTCGGCTGCCCTCTCTCGAACTGACTATCCAACAGCTGTGCTGATGTCGGCTGTCTTGGCTACCCTGTGGTATTTCATTTAACAAAGGAATTCAGTCAGCATAGAATTCAAACAGGCACAGAGGTGTCCCCTCACGACAACTTCCAAGTCCACACTAAGGTCGAGGGTGTAAATGGGTGGCAGCTTCATGGTGAGCATGCGTGGTGGGCAGGGCCCAGCCTGCCTAGGTGGACATCAGAATCCCAGGAGCTTCTGTAGTGCAGGTCAGCCAGGCCTCTGAGAATGTGGGGAACACTCAAACGGCTCCTGGGGTCCATGGGGGCTGAGAGCTGGCGGTCTGGCCCTCCACCCTCCTAAGCTGCCACAGAGCGGGTGGCATTCAACCCCTGTCCTTACAAGTTCCCCTTCTGGAAGTGGGCATCAGGGGAGAGCAGGGGAACAACAGAAGCCGTGTAGCTGCAAAGTCCAGGCTCTGATGCAAAACTTCATAACAATTTAGAAAACACTGGGTAGTTGATGATGCCAGGGAGAGGAGGGCGTCCCGAAGCCCAGAAACAAAGACATGAATCACGAAGGCAGCAGGAGCTGGATAGATGTGTGTACCTGAAATTAAACGTGGGAAAATAATCAGTGAGACTAAAGAGATCATAAATGAAATTAAAACCTAGCTAGCAAATGAATGAGCCTCAACACATTAAAAAATGGTTAATGTTCTGCTGTATAGAGGCATTTTTAAAAGTGCTCACATATCAGGTGGAGACACTAATGTCCTCAACGCAGGAACTTCTCAGGAGAACCCACGTAAATGACCACAGAGATGCAAATGACTCCACAGCAGGTGACAACCCTGCTTCTGATTTCCCTGGGAAGCCATTGGGGGCTTCAACACAGGCTCTTGGTGAGTGGGTTTGGTGTTGGCCAGGGGAAGAGGAGGTGGGTACCAGGCCTCTGAAGTCAGGGAGTCCCTCTCTTAGAAGGCATCGGGGCATCTGCCCAGTACCTTAAAATTCATGATTCAGGTCACCTGAAATGGGTCAGCTGTGCAGGTTTGAGAAACCAAGATGGATGTCAGAGCCCAGGTGAATAGCTGGGCATGGCAAAACCCTGATAGGCCCAGCACTGGTGCAGACAGGTAGGGGTAGGGCTGCCAACCTGATTGATGAGCTTCAGGCCTATGCTGTCTCAGAAAGAAAGAAAGAAAGAAAGAAAGAAAGAAAGAAAGAAAGAAAGAAAGAAAGAAAGAAAGAAAGAAAGAAAGAAAGAAAGATAGATAGAGGGGGAGAGCAATGGTAGGAAAAAGCTGATGTCTACTCAGGCCTCCACGAGCTTGTGTCCACACGAGCACCACAGGTAGACACACAAACAACATGCATGCCACCCCTACCTTCAATACCCCCCATATTCACGGACTGTGACCCCAGGATCCTGCTTCCTCGACCTCAATCCTCAGGGAAGATCTCAGAACCAGAGCCATCCTGAACACTCAGGGTCTGCTATGCTGTGGGTGTGGGATGGGATTCTGAAATACACACCATGGATTCAGATGTGGTATGGCCAGAATTTCACACACAAGCCCTAATTTCTGAAAAGACTTTGAGGTGTGTGGCATCCCGCTAACACTGTGGCAAGGTGGGTATGGCAGAGTGACTCTGTAAGGTCAGCGGTAGAGTCTGGGGAGGGTTAGTTTTTTTCCTTGTATACGTACCTCTATTTCTTCTTCTGTTTGAGGTATATTGTTGCTGCTGTGTAGTGGCATTTCAACTGCATTTTAATAAATAAAGACTGCCTGAAGATCTGAGAGTAAAACAGTCCCAGTGATCAGCTTTATAGTAGACTTATATAGTCAGGTTATGGTAACACACACCTTTAATCCCAGTAGCCACAAGGACACACCTTTAATCCCAGTAGCCACGATGACAGGCACCTTTAATCTCAGTAGCCACACTAGTTGCTATAGAAACTGGGTGGTGCAGTCCCTTAATGACAGCGGTGCACACCTTTAATCCCAGCCCTCGAGAGGATTAAAAATGGGAGGAAACAGCTCTCAGCAGGCAGTCTCCTGCTGAGATTTCAGGAAGCAGGATCGCCATTTCAGACTGGAGGTAAGAGCCAGAGGCTAGTTGTTTTACTTTTCAGATCTTGAGGTTGAACCCCAATCTCAGACCCTGAGCTTTTATTAATCATGCTTCAGTGCTGTTTGCTTGAAGAGACAAAACCTTGGCATATAACCCAGGCTGGCGCCGACCTTGCTGCGCCCCTGACTAGACTCCCATCCACAATCCTGTTACCTCAGTAATCAGAGAGCTAGAAGTTCCACACCTGAGACCCCATTGTTGGCTAAAGACTGTTTTAAGACATTCTCCTTTTCTGAAACCCTGTTGGTCTAATTGCTATTAAATGGCTAGTAATTGACTAGGCAAGCCAGTCCTAATTTCTTTTCAATCCTTGGGATGAAATCGAGGACCTTGTGCTACCTGGGCAAGGGCTCTACTGCTGAGCCACAACCCTAGCCTGAATTTAATATTTTTATTAAAGAAACATTTCAATAAGATTCTGTATCATAGCCGGGCAGTGGTGGCACATGCCTTTAATCCCAGAACTCACAGTTCCAAGTAGAATAATTCCAGGGCTGAGACAGCTCACCTTGCAAGTAAGTGGAAGGGCCTGAGTTCCATAGTCAGCAGCACAGAGTAAGCATTGCTTTTCTCCATCTTAGGCATGGTCCTGTGTAGGACAACAGGGAACCCTGGTCCCAAGCCACTAGATCCTCCAGAAGCTCCCCCAATGGGGTCAATCCTGATCCAAATAGCTCCCCAAATGTGCCATTAGGGGCAGAGAGTGTCCTACCACCACAGAAGCCACGGGCATCAAGGAAGAAATGGGAACCACTTCCTCAGGTCACACTAGGTGTATCACTTGGGAGACCTGTTTGCTTAGATTTTCACCCAACAACACTCCAGACACTCTGTGAGCCAGGAACCCTGAGTGGACCTGCACTGCACTAGGTCTAATCCCTGTGTTCCCTGAAGATCCATCCAAGGCCCCTCTGGTGATCTGAAACTCAACTCTAAGGCTGTCTCCAGTCCCCACGCAGTGATAAGGACCACGTTCACACTGAGGACAGTGACCTGCCATCCCAGCTCTGCCTGGGAAGAAGCCACAGTTCTACAGAGCTGACCACTACACCAGCTGGCATTCTGGGTCCTGTGGAGGAGATACTCGGGGCTTCCAGAGGATGATGTGTGGACAGGAAGTGTGACGACTCCTCTCTGGGGGAGAGAAGCCAAGTAGGTATCCAGGTATAGTTCTTTCTGTGAGCACCTGCTGTTTTCATTTATTAGTGAGGCAACCAAAGGACTGAGGTACCTTTAATAATGGTGTAGTTACAAAAAAAAAAAGAAAGAAAGGGAGGGAGGGAGGGAAGGAGGGAGAGGGAGGAAGGGAGGGAGGGAGGGAGGAAGATGAGCAGGGAAGAGGTGGGAGGGGCAGGGGGGATACCCTTCCATTCACACCTAAGGCCAGGAAGGGGACTGATGCCAGACCCTGTCAATAGTAAGGCCATCACTGCCAGAGAGAGCTACCCCAGTAGAGGCTCTCACCTGATGGGTGAGGACACAGCCAGCGCTGACTGGACCAGGCTGGAAGCAAGCAGCGGGTAGAGGGCCCTAGTTTTGTTCTCCTGCCCTCCACATGTGCACCATTGCTGCCCCTTGGCAGAACCACTCACTCTGAAAGCCAGGGACAAAGGAGTGAAGAGCCAGCAGCAGACGAGACAGACGGGAGAGGGGTGCATGCAGGTCCCCCAAAGACGGAGCAGTCCTCTTCCTCTCGTTCCATCCCTACCTTGTATGGACCACACGAAAAAATGAAGTTATGCTCAGACAGGTACGGTAATTCCCCAAAGCCACGCAGCCAGGAGGGACAGAGCTAGGACCAGGAGTCTAGTTCATCTGCGACTCTAAGCCCCAGGTTTTGGAGTGTGGAGGACCTAGGCTAAAATCTCAGCCCTGACAGAGTTGTTGATCATGAGGGCTGCCCTTGCCTGAAAAGTGGGGCTAGTAAACCTGCATTGGTGAGGTTGTGGAGGGCAGACGGGACATGCAGAATGAGGGAAGCTTTGGGTGCCAAGCACTGACTCAGGCGAGGCCTTCCCCGCACCCCCGCCCGCCCCCTCCGACTCCCGGCAGTTATTAACTAGCGTCAGGCTCTGCATTATGCATGGGGCAATTTGTCTGCCTCTCCCTCCACCCGCAGCATCGATCCCCATGCTCAGCGGCCTCATTGAGATGCAGGGCCACAGCCCTGGGACTCCATCCCAGTGTCTGCTCAATAGCTTATATTTTTAATTTGTCAATAATCAGTTCAGACCTTGGACTGAGCCCTGTGGAAGGCTCAGCAGGATTGCTGCATAGGGAGGGGTATTGTGCACCAAAGGGAAGGGACAGTGACTCCAGCGGCAAAACAATCCTGGGTGAGGATGGGGAACAAAAGGGGACCCAACCACGGGCTGGGACATGCACCCAAAGTCAACCAACCTGTGCCCCCTGTGTCTGAATCCTGCCTCAGGTGCGGGTGAACTTGACCAATACACAAAGCTTTTTGGAGCCTCTTTTCCATTTGTGAAGAAAACGGAGGGCTGTAGAACAATCTGGAATTTCATTCAAAACTGCCCTTAGCACACAGAGTGGTGTGGCATGCATTAGCTATTGAATTGCCACTAAACATTTTCTTTTACAAACGGTTCTCTAAAAAGTCTGGCAAGGAAGACAGTTGTCAGCAGGGACCAGCGGTGGGTCTGCCGAGCCTGGCACCTGCAGAAGAAAAGCATCATCCCAGCTCACACCTGGGAAAGCTGGGGCTCAGAGAAGGCAACTCACTGGCCCAAGGTCAACACAGCAGGATCGTGAGGTCGAACACTCTAGCAGTCTAACTTAATCTTCACAGTTCCAATCACCTGTGATGGGGTCCTCAATCAGAGGACAAATCAGAGCCCTTCTCCTTTTGTGGCATTTTTTTGAGTGTTTCTGTCTTTTCTCTGACAGCCCTGGATGTCATGAGAAGGTGGGAGACAGCGGGAGGCCACCCCTACTTCCTGGGTCCTCATGCATTTTTACTGTGCTCCCTGCTACTGAGGAAGAGACTAGGAGAGGCCTCGGCGCTGGAAAGGGTATCTAAGAATAGATACCCCCAGGAAGCAGTGTCCTTCCTCCAGGAAACAGGGTCCTGCCCAAGGCCAGGACTGTCCAGATCAACTCAGGATTTGAACATGTCACAGAAAGTCACCATGGCAGCTGAAGCCCATAGCTTCCTGCCTCTGACATCACCTCTGCTGGATACCTGACCCTACAGTAGTCACCGTTTTGCCTACATGAGAAAATGAAAGATTCACCATCCTACAAGGTCTCAGAGGCCAGGCTCCTGTGCCAGGAAGCAGCCAAGGGGGTTATGACATCTGACCTCCCACCTCCTGGGTATGTAGTTCAAGGTGAGCTCACCTGAAACGGAGTGTCACGGGACCTGCGTCACTGCAGAGTAAAAAAATTCTTTGGGTCTACTGTAAGCCCTCACCTACACAGGCTCCAGAGAACTACAACATCCCTGCTTTCCTGATCTTCAGCCTGGGGACCCGGGAGCCCTGGGACTTTCCTCCCACGGAACTTGTCTCCAGAGGCCTTTTCCCCAGGGTCTATGTCTACTGATGACTTACTTTATTTCTTCTAAAGAGCTTTCTGGAGCTGGCAGAATCACCTGTTCACATAAGCTGGAAGCTACAGAATGCCCCAGAGGCTCCTCCAGTCACCTGGGGTATTCTTACCGGTGGACATGGCACTCTACAGCACCCCAAATTTGAGAGCTTCTACAGCCACTTCATTCTGACATTCCCCACTGCTCAGATGGGAAACTGAGGCAGGACAGCTTGAGAGATGTGGCAGCAGCTATGAAGGTGGCTTCTGTCAGCCACCATCCCATGTATCTCCCCAAGAAGTCCTGGACCTAAGGGAACCCCAGAAAGCCACTGTCGTCCTCAGGGCTCTAGGAGATCTTGGGATGGACGAATTCTCAACAGTCTCTCCCCTAGGATGGAGTGGATGTTGGTGAGGAGAAGTGAGCGCTGGCCAGTGCTTCACAGTATCCTGTACCATGAACGCAGGCGGCTCACAGCTTCACTCTCTACATATAATTCATCTGTCACCGGCCTTGTCAGTGCAGACGACCCCAGGCTGAGCTTTACCATCACTATCATCTGCTCCTCCACCATCCCCCCCTTCCTTCCTTTTCCTCCTCATCTCTATCCTTGGCTTCCTCCTCCTCTTCTTCCTCTCCCCCAGCTCTGTTCTTTGAAGCTTTGCAGGTGCTTCAGCAAAACTTCCTAAGAAACCTGGGAGACTGTGTTGCCCTGCACCCTGTGTCCTGCACATCCTGAGCTCTGAGGATCCTGGGAGATTGTGTGCCCTGCACCTGTGTCCTGCACATCCTGAGCTCTGAGGATCCTGGGAGACTGTGTGCCCTATACCCTGTGTCCTGCACATCCTGGGCTCTGAGGATCCTGGGAGACTGTGTGCCCTGTACCCAGTGTCCTGCGCATCCTGGGAGACTGTGTGCCCTGTACCCTGTGTCCTGCACATCCTGGGAGACTGTGTGCCCTGTACCCTGTGTCCTGCACATCCTGGGAGACTGTGTGCCCTGTACCCGTGTCCTGCACATCCTGGGCTCTGAGGATCCTGGGAGACTGTGTTGCCCTGCACCTGTATCCTGCACATCCTGGGCTCTGAGGATCTCGGGAGAGGCCTAGGACTGGCAGAAGGGAATCTCCAACCCATGTCTGCTCCCACAAGGTGCAGAAGGCCCTCACTGCCCACAAACCTCACAGAGCTCAGTCCTTGTTTTCTTGAATTGGCTTCACTGCATGGCCACTTTGAACAGGAGCAGGAAGCTCTCAAGCTTGGCCTCCCCACGGGGGTCTCTCACCCTCACCCTCTCTGCTCTCCCTGTTCTGGGGTGAGGACAGCAGGTTGGTTTGCCAGAAGCACTGGGATGTGAAATGGGCCAGAGAACAAATGAGGGAGGGGAATTCAATGTGTCTGAGTTTCTCTGTGGCTGGGGTTTATTCATGCGGGAAGTGAGTTGAGTCTACAGATTTCCCATGGGGCTCAGAGTGTCAGCTGGCCTGGTGACAGGCAGCCTGGGGCAGGGCTAGGGAAGGGGGGAACTGCTCAGCCTTGTAGGGTCTCTCACTCTCCAAGATACCATTCTATTGACCGTGTGACCTGGGGCAGGCTGCTGCCCCCTCCGAGCCTCAGTTTCTCTGTTAGATAAGCAAATGTTTTGGAGTTGAGAAAGAACAGGACTAACAATCCTGTTGACAAAGCAGTAACTGGCTGTGTGTGCTCTTAGAATGCTTGGAATGCCTGTTTTAAAACAGCCAGCCTTCAGCCCCCTGTGCCAAATCAGTGCCTAAAACCCTGGCCACTGCCTCAGCCACCAGGTTTTTTTTTTTTTTTTTAAGTTCCCAGTGACCACAGTTTCTCCTGTAGCAGAGGAGTCTGTGGAGAAAGCCAGGGAAGTGATCCTTCCCTCCCAGCTTCAACTCTTGCCCAGGGCCACTAGGAAGAGCAAGAAGGAGGAGCGCCTCTGTCCGAGGTGCTGAAACAGAAGGCTGCCTTCAGCTGGAGCAGCAGGCGGGATGCAGGGCTTCCTCTCTCCTCACAACCCCATCTCCTTTCCCCACCGAGATCCCACACTCTCTCCTTCATACCCCCTTCTCTCTCTCCCCTTTCTCTCCTTCTACTTTTCTCTCCCTCTCCACTTACCTGCCTCTCCTTTGCCATCTCTCCTCCACCTCTCTTTTCCTCTTGACTGCATCCTTAGGAGAGACACTAACCTCTTTCTCTTCTCTTGTCAACACGTTTGAAACATCAGTGCACCCATTGTGATTCCAGATAGGGATCCAGAATGATAGGTGGCTTCTCCTTCCACGCTCCTCTGTAGAGACCCCTGAGGAACAAGACCACCCAGCATCCAACAGAGTAATAGACCCACACCCAACCCCTCAACTAAAGCACTGAACAACCTGCTTTGGGCCAGGCTGGGAGCACAGCAGCCAGGAAAAATGGAATGGTCTCTCTTCTTCCTAGTGGAGAAGATAGGGAACAGGAAAAAGGTTAGGGCACTCACCTTAGTCCTTTGTTAGGATGGTAAGAGTGCTGGGCTGAGGGTAGCTAGGATGGAGTGAGCATGTTTTAGGTTCAAATGCAGGGGTAAGGGGACTAACACAGAGATTCAGACATGAATGACGAGAAGGGATTATCAAGACAAAGGGCTCAAAAGCTGAGATACAACTGGTACAAAGTCAAATGACAGAAAGAAGGCAAGCATAACTGCTCTGGGAAAGAATGTGAGGGAGAAGAGGCAAGGATGAGATCTCACAGAACAGGAGGGGACATCTCTTAACAGTGGAGCCACAGTTGTGGGACTGTCACTTTACTTACATGGTCGTTTATCCACGCAGATACCCAAATGGGAGGACACAAAGGCGTGAATTGTTTAGATTTGCATTGTTACCTCCCTCTCCAGCAATCTCCAGCCCCACCAGGTCTCAAGCAAGCCTAATTTATCTCACCTGGCATGGGACTTGCACTTAAGGTTTTTCTTACAGAATTACACCTGTAAGCTTTTCTTACAGGTGGTTGTCATCGCCTCATCACCAAAACCAGCTCCCACTATCATCACCACCATCATCCCCATACCATCAATACCACCACCATCAGCATCAGCATCATCACCACCACCACCACCACCACCATCACCAGCATCACCACCACCAGCAGCATCACCATTGTCTTTATCACTACCACCATCGACATTACGATTACCACCATCACTAATAGCATTCCTGTCACCATAATCTCCAGCAGTAGCACCACCACCACCATCACTATCATCACCATCTCCACCACCACACTACCCTCATCACCACAGTCTCCACCATTATCCTCACTGTCACTATATTTACCACTGTCATCATCGTCATCACCATCATCATCATTTTGGGATAACTGTAATTGATACAGAAATAAAAATAAGGCAGAAAATGTTAAGAACCTTGTCCAAGACTCACCATGGACAGTACAAACAGACTACTCCCATAAGCATTAAGAGAGAGCCCTGTGTGTAATATTGAGACCAACTAACACTGGGCTTCTGCGGGGGCCTCCTATCATCACTGTAAAGTAAGTTTTCTTCTATCTAGATGGAGAATCAAAGTATGGGGCAGTGACATAATCAAATAACTTCCCAGCGGGGAGGTGCTGCTCTGCTCCCCTGTACTGCCGTCACACAAAGCCAGTGCTTAAGGCTTGAGTATCACCTTAGTTGTCTCAGCTGCTCTCTGCTGGGAGATCTAGAGACGATTTCCTTCCAGTGGCTGTAATCTTCACACTGATCTATACCTTGCTCCTTCCTCTAGAACCGATTCTTGATATGCAGAAAAGATGCAAAAAGATTGTCACAAACAAAAAATAAAAAGGTGCTTTGTGTCATTCTAGAGGTGGTTGTGTGGGGGTCTTGGTGATGTCATCCTCAGCCTTATGGTGCTCCTTTGGGAGGATAGTCAATGGTGTCTGAGCCAGGGACCAAGAACTTCTGTCCCTGGATCCTGATAGAAGGGTTTGCTTTCCTCGGGGAGGCAAAGCTCCAGCACCCCAGAGCCATTGTCTTCTCTAATACAGGGCTGCCAGAGCCCCAGTCCATGGCTTCTGCATGCAGGATATCCACAGTCCACTCGTAGCTAGCTCATGATTGCCAGGAGAAAAGATTGTGCCCACCAGATGGGCCTTAATTTTCTTAGCTCTCAGCTCCCAAGGCACTGGGGATTTGCCAGACTACAGTCATGGTAGGAGCCATCCCAATGGCTGGCTGTAGAGGGGCAGTAGTCATGTGGTATTATCACCTGACTTGAAACTAGACCAGAATCCTACCATTTTTAGACTTCCTAAGTGTTTTTCGGGCTTGGTGTGCCACTCTGTGCACCCTGGTGCTGACTAGAGAGCCACCAGCCCCTCAGCTCCTCCCAAGGGCACCTTTAAGTTGGATACTCAGCACATCTTCCTGGGAGCATCTCCAGGTCAGGGGCAGGCTCTGCATGGAATGAATTTGGCCTCAGCAATAGGGTTCACCAATCATATCTGACCAATAAGATCACCCCACTAATTCCCAAGGCTAGTTGTACAACACATGACCCTAATCAGCCCAATCAGAGCCAATTCTGAGCCTCTGTGGACTCCATTCTCCTCAGCAGGAGAAACCTGAACTGGAAGTTGCAGGGGCCATCTTGTCATTAGGAGGAAGACGGGGAAGAATTGTGCGTTGGTGGTAAAATCTGTCGTACATCTGAAAAATCTACTTTACTATTGCTGTCTTACTTAACTTTCACAACCTAGTTTGAAAAATTCAACTTCAGATAGTCGCAGTAACTGGCCTGAGGTCACACGCTGGCAAGCTCTAGTCTACAGTTCCATATAACTATGCCTGAGGTTTGAACACCAGCCTGTGCTGGGCACTGGACAGAGCTCTTGTCCAGAGGATGAAGCCTCTGCCCTGTGTGCTTTGAGATAAACTGGGCTTTCACTGGATGGATGAAAAATGTCAATCAGTTACTTATCAATTTCCTAAAACCAGGACCCGTCACCTGAGTTCTGTTCCAAGAGGGATATTTTGCTTCATACCCTGTCAGTGCTTAATAATAAAGTATCTGCCCAAAATGCTCGTGGACTCAAAGCATGATCTCCAAATATTGCCACTGTGGAGAGAAGTCTGTTCAAGAGGGCACTGGCTCACTGGTGGGCCTTTGGAGGCCAGTGACTGAATGGTCCAAGAAAAGATGGAACCTGCCTGAAACAAGAGGGTCAGGTGAATCCTAGGAGGAGGCGTTTGGCTGACCATCTGACTGACCATCCCTCCTCCCTTCTGTCTGTTACTTTTCTAAATGCTATGGCAGAATACTATCACGAAGGCAACTTACAAAGGAAAGTATTTAAGTGCACTCATGACTTCACAGGGCTGGAGTCCACAGCAGCAATCGAAGGCATGACTGCAGAAATAGCTGAGCGCTCACATCTTGATCCACAAACAGGAGGCAGAGAGCACACCGGGAATGGCTCCAGTATTTCAAAATCTCAAGCCTGTCCCCAGTGGCACACCTTCCTCCAACAATACTACACTTCCTAATTCTTCCCCCAAAAGGTTCACCAACTGGGAACCAAGTGTTCAAATATATGAGCTTATGGGGGACATTCTCCTTCAAACACCACATCCCACTTCCTGGCCCTCATAAGTTTGTAGCCATATCATAATGCAAATTACATTTAGTCCAGTATCAAAAGTCCCCCCACAGTCTTTCAGTCTCAACACTATTTAAAAGTCCAAAGTCTCTCCTGAGACTCAGAGCAATATCTGAACTATAACTCCAAAAAATAAAAAAAAATCAAATAGCATACTTCCAACATAAGACATCACAGACTATGCATTACATTCCTGTGAGGGCTAGCTTTATGTCAACTTGACACAAGTTAGAGTCATCTGAGAGGAGAGGACCTTAGTTGAGAAAGTGTGCTACGACTTGCCTGTAACCTAATCTTACCTAGGAGTTTTCTCTATTAGGCTTCCCTAGATGACTCTAGCTTCTGTCAGGTTGATATAAAGCTATCCAGCGCAGCTGACCTTTCTCAACTTGACACACAGAAACATATTGGTGTTAAACCATAACCTTCCCTTTCTTGTTTATCCCCAAGATAATATTAATATCAACATCACAATTTAAAACATTCCAACTTTTAAAAGTACCAGTCTCCAAACATTCAAATATTTAAAAGTCTAAAATCTTTTTAGAATATTAAAAAAAAAATCTCTCTTAAAATCCAAAGTTCCTTCAAAGTTCAAAGTCTTCCAACTGTGGGCTCCTGTAAAATTTAAAAAATAATAATTAAATGTTTTCTCATTCTATGCACAAAGGCATCATCCCAAGGCGTCATCCCAATCTGAACAAAGCAAACCGAACTCCGTCAGTACAAAGCTGGCTCCTCCAAGGGTCTCCGTCACTTTCCTTCCTCCACCTCTGCAGCACACAGTTTGTCTCCTCGGCTCAGGCTAGCTCCATGGCTACTGTCCTTAGTGGTGATCCCATGGCTCTGGCATCTCCAAAAATCCAGGAATTTCTGCTGCAACTGGCCTGCACTTTCACCAATAGTCTCTCCTGGGCTCTCTTCAGGGTGCCAAACCTCAGCTTCTCTACAAGACCTGTTCAATCCTAGGCCTTCGGTTGTCACTGAGCCTGCGCCTTTACCTACGACCTCACCTGGACTTTCAGAGAGCAAAGCCTCAGCTGCCTTTCAAAGACTGCTTCATGCCTTTAAAACCAGTTCCACCTGGGCATCTTTTGCACATCACCAAGTTTGGCTGCCAGTACCAGGTACAACCTTGGCTACCTCTAGAACACAGCTTCTGTGTGCTGACCCTGTGGAAACACTTCCCAGTACTCAATGATGCTGGTCTTGAATCACTGCTAATTTCTCAGCTCCAGTTGACCAGCATCAATTGTCCTAGCAAAGCAAAGGCTTCACTACAAGGATAAAAGTCTCTTATTTATTATGTTTATCAGCCCCAGCTAACCAGAACACATAATGTCAATTGAAATATAGAAAATGGCCCCCAATGGAGTTGTAAAACTTACCTCTGAACTTCATAATTCAGACCACCATCATCTGCATCTCTCCCAGGCTCCCACAGAACAGCTCGCCAAGGTTTGAACACCCGATGACCTTTCCAGCCCAATTTTCCAATCCTCCTTCCACAATCCTCCCCCAAAACACCTGGTCAAGTCTGTCACAATACCCCATGATCCTGGTCCCAACTGAGAAAACGCCTTTATAAGATCAAGCTGTAGACAAGCCTGTAGAGCGTTTTCTTAGTTAGTGATTGACGGAGGAGTCATTTGTGGGTAGGCCCGTCCCTGGGCTGGTAGTTCCAGGTTCTACAGGAAAACAGGCTGAGCAACCCATGGGGGCAAGCCAGTAAGCAGCGTCAGCTCCTGCCTCCAGGTTCCTGCAATGAAGTCTCCTTTAGTCAGACATTTGAACAGAGGTCATATGCAGGTCCAGAGTGAATACAGTGCTCACAGACAAGGGGAACAGCATGGAACGGCTTCCTAGTCTAGAAATGGATGATGCTCTACTAACTCTCCCCGCACACCAACTCTTCCCACTCACCTGCTGGAGATAAAGCACAGACCAACTCTCCACCCCTCAAGCTTGCTCTCTCCTGGTTGCTTTAGTCCTGCCCAGTTCCCCGATGCTAGGCATTTGCAGCTTGTTCTGATGTCCTTCAGAGGAAGAGGAATGGAAAGGGTGATCTCCGCTCTCAGTACCCGGGGATGCATTTCAGGTCTCCCTGGGTATCAAATAAAGTGATGTTCAAATTCCTGCTTAGGACCATCCAGTGTATGCAGAAGACCGATGTACAACTTTAGCATGCCCTGCCTGGTCTCTAGACAGCTCATCATTCCACTGCCTTGAGAAATGCTGTGGCCTGTGGGTGTTCTGCGGAGTGCCGAGGGAGTCACAGGGAGAGACAAAGTGTCTTCATTACAGTGTCCAAGTTTTCCCGTATGTTCTGTCTGCAGGAAGTTGAACCCCCAGGTTCAAGCCCCAGGAATGGAGTGCTGGCGTGAAAGGAAAAGGGGGAAAGCTATGCTAGCCCATAATCTCAGTCTGCACTCCAGAGGCTGAGGCAGGAGGACAGAGAGTTTGAAGGCAGCCTGGGTTAAGGAGGTGTCCAGTTCCATTTTCATCACAGCAGGCACACGGGAGATCGTCAGAGCACACCCTGAACTCTAGGTCATATCCGGAGGAGGCTGTCACAGGCAGGAGTCAGTCCCCAGTCACAATTACTCTGGGCATGCAAAGAGGGCCAAAATCAGAGAGGCAGGCAGGCCAGTCTGGGGACATTATTAACAAAGGCAAGAAATGGGGGAAGGGGGAGCTCTGGTGGGAACTGGTGAGGCACACCTGTGAGAGGCAAAATGGTAGTGGTTGCTTTAATTGTGACAACAGTCAGGACCCTGATTGAAAGAGCCTTGATGTCAGAAACACAAAAATGGTCACTACTTAATCTCTAAACCACACAAATGTACTGGGTGCAGAAACTGACAAGTAAAGTATCTTTCAATTCCCATGGTGCCACTCTTCAGCTCGGTGTTCCTGCAGACCACCTTCCCAGCATGTACACAGGCTCAGAAGACCCCTGTGAGTCCCCACAACTTCACACAGGTCGAGAATGGTCTGGTCAAGGGTCACTGCCCTTTAGTACCTTCCAGAGGAAAGACCACTCTGTCAACTCTGTGGGGACATGAGGGGCCAATCTCCGATGTGTTTACCAGCATGTGTCTCCAGGGTAGCCATGGTTCAACAGTTCAGTCCCAGGGCTGCAATGAGTTAAATTTGAAGCTTTGTCCATCTAGCCTCTGCAGTGGAGCTGGGAATGGAGCTGGGAACGCATCCAGGCCAGGGCTATGGAAGAGCCGGGTAAGTTATTATCGCTTCTTATATTGGGCAGGGGCTCTTTAGAGACCATCAGATTTCTCGTTGTTGCTTTCTCAAAGGATGAGGAAGTGAGGCTGTCCTGCCAGCCTGGGACAAGTGTCTTGAAGGTGCTGTGGCAGGAGCTCCAGAAAGGGACAGCTGGGAGGGAGATTAAGGAGATTCACACGGAATGTATGTGCGTCTGGCGCGTATGGTGCATTTGGCAGAGACAGACTTGGGACAGAGACGTGCCTCCCCGGAAAGCTACAAACGCCATTTGGCATTCCGTGTTCTCCCAGCCAGCCCGGCCTTGTCTACATGCAAGGGTGGGCTGCATGCAAATGTCGGGCTGGGGGCATAGTCTGCACAAGAGAAGACTCACATTGACAAAGAACAAAGACTGGCAGCTAGGGCCTGAGCAAGCCAGGGCACTTCTGTTGGGCTCTGCCCAGACTGCAGTAGGCACCTTAGGCTTCTCTCCTGCCATGGACCTAAACATGACACTCAGATGTTCAATCCCTAAAAAGATACCACCTATCTTCATGCTAGGGGTAAACTAGATCAATTTCTATTACATGTTTATTTATTTATGTATGTATTTTTGTGTGTACATTGTGGAGGAGGTCACAGGATAACTTGTAGGGTCGGTTTTATCCTTCTACCGTATGGGTCTCAGGGATCAAATAAGGCGGTCAGGCTTGTACAGAAAACCCCTTTACCCCTGAGCCATCTCTCTAACCCTTCCTTGTTCCTTGTTTGTATATAAACAGCAGAGTACCGGTTATCTGCTCCTGCTTTTGCAGTCTCTGCAGCTATCTTGGGGCCCCCAGGCTAAAGAATCAGATCTCGGCAGAGGAGATCCCTGTAACAGGAAGAATTACAGAGTGGGAGCCAGGTTGATAGATGGCCTCACTTGATTCCATCTCCCTCCTGGACCGCTCTATTCCTTGAACCCCAACAATCTTTCCTTAAAATCTTGTGAAACAGCCCTTTAGTGTCCAGAGGCCATAGGAAGGCACATTGCAGGTTCCTGTGTCTTCTCGTCTTAGGCTTGGCGAAGCTGGGTTTAATTCAGTTCTGCTTCTGACAGAACAAGAAGCTATTTCTATGCCTCTACTAGCCTGGTACGAAAGCATCCTGAAGCCTGTGTACAAACAGGAGTACAGTTTGCACAGGATACCTTTGTGAGGGTTGGACAAGGCGGCTGCTGCCAGCAGAGTTTCTGGAGATGCTTTCTGCTCTTCCAGGTGGACACAAGCACATGCCAGAGACTGCAGGGACATCACTCACTGCCCAAGGGCTCTTCTGTAGTACCCACCCAGCCCAACCGGATCTGGCAATCCTGCGTGGAAGGCCTTCAGCAGGGGCAAGGACCAGGCCCAGCACTTGCCTCTGATGCCAGATTCCTGCTATCATGCAACATTTGAGCCAGACCTTAAAATTCATGGGAAACCCTAACATAAGGCCAACACAGCTTCTACCATGTCCTGGTCATGGCTTTTAGAGAAGTCACTAAATCAACTAAGTCTTAGTTTCCGAATCTCACGCAAGATCCTCTTGTCTACTGTAGTGCGGGTGGGTTTGATAGTTCACATCTTAAACTCCCTGCCCCCGCTACTCATGGGCTGCTATGAAATGCTGGAGCCTTCTCAGGAGGAGCGGACATGGCAGCCATCATGTCATCAGAGTCGTCAGCGCATCAGAGGAAGGCTGCCTCCTGTCTGTCATGCCAACAGAGATGCTCAGTCCCCCAAAGCTGAGGTCGGGAGACAAGGACTCAAGCCTCCACAATTTCCCTCTTCTCTTGTGGATGCATTGAAGACTCTCTGAGACTGTCTCTATCTCTGTGAAGATGAAAACTATTTACTTCATTTTAAAAATAACAGGCTGGGGTTTGGCTCATAGGCAGCACATTTAAATCCATGCCCAGTAGAGTGAGTACATAATCTCCAAGTTCTACCTGGAAGGGGGCGTGGAGACAGATGAATCCAGCAACTCACCAGCCAGTTATCCCGGCTTGTGCAGTTACAACAAACCACACCTCATACAAGTGGGAGGTGAGGACGGATCCCATGGTTGCCTCTGACTGCCTCGTGTTCCTGTAGCCCAGGTGCAGCCTGTAGGCCAGGAGTGCTCACACAAGAAAACAACACTTCCTTTATCTCCCACAAACCCAAGTGGAGATGGAAATAGCGAGTTTATTTGCGAGAGAGAGAGAGAGAGAGAGAGAGAGAGAGAGAGAGAGAGAGAGACAGACAGACAGACAGACAGACAGACAGTACAGTCTGAATGTGACAGGTCTCCTGTGCCATTACTCAGGACTCCTAGGAAGAGCTAACCTGCAGCTCGGAGCTGGCTACACTTTGCAGGACACTGGCCCCTTCCTTCCCAGCAATCATTCTCACGTGTACAGGAAGGGGGAGCCAGCTCTGCTCCTCTTCACCCCAGGGTTCTTGCTGCTGCTATTTGAAGAAACCCTGGGGCTCTGTGAAAACCTGTGACAGTGGCACTCAGATCCTTTTTCACTGAGATGTTCTCAGTCTCCGGGCTCCTTTTTTACTATCTTGGCACTCAATTTATCTCGAGTGGTGTGTGTGTGGGGGGGGGGGGGGGGGGGGGGGGGGGGGGGGGTAGGACTGCACCATGCACGCCTGGGTATAACCACGCATGGATGGAACTAGAAAAAAAAAAAAAACATCCCGAGTGAGGTAATCCAGATGCAGAAAGATGAACATGGTATGCACTCACACATAAGTGGATGCTACCTATAAAGCAAAGGATATTGAACCTATAGTTCATGATCCTAGAGAAGCTAAGTAACAAGGTGAACCTTAAGAAAAACATACATAGATCCACCTGGAAAGGGGAAATAGATAAGTTCACCTGACAAAATTGGGAGCTTGAGGGTGGGTGGGGAGAGGAGGGAGGGAGGAAGGGGAGAAAAGGTGAGAAGGGGAGGGGGAGAACTTGAGGAACGGGATAGTCAAGATGGAGGAAAGACAGATGAGAGCAAGGAAAGAGATATTTTCATTGAGGGAGCCATTATGGGGCTAGGCAATAAACCTGACAATAGAGAAATTCCCAGAAATTCACAAGGATGACCCCAGCTAAGACTCTAAACAATAGAGGAGAGGGGGCCCGAACTGGCCTTGCCCTGTAGTCAGATTGATGAATTTCTTAAAAATAGATCCTTCATCCAGCAACTGATGGAAGCAGAGGCAGAGACCCACAGTGGAGCACTGAACTGAGCTCCCAAAAACCAGTTGAAGAGTTGGAGAAGTGAGAATATGAGCAAAGAGGTCAAGACTGTTGGGGACACCCATGAAGCAGTTCACCTGAGCTAATGGGTGCTCACCCACTCCAGCTGGACAGGGAAGGAAACAGCTTAGGTCCAAACTAGTCCCTCTGAGTGTGAGTGACAGCTGTATGGCTGGGGCAGACTGTGGGGTCACTGACAGTGCCACCACAGTTTATCCTGACTGCTTGTACTAGCTTTTTTGGAACCCATTCTCTTTGGACTGATACCTTGCTCAGACTAGATATACTAGGGAGGGCCTTGAACCTTCCCCAAACCAATGTGTCTTACCCTCTCTAAGGAGTGGATGGGGAGGTAGGAGGAGGGGATAGGAGGAGGAGAGGGAGGGGGAACTGGGATTGGTATGTAAATTTAAAAAAAGGTTGTTTGTTTTCTTTTTAAAAAAATTGAATTAAATTTAAAAAAAGAAGGTAGGAAGGGGGTCTAATAGCCATTAAGAGGAAACAGCCAGTGCATTTTTCTCTTTGCCTCTGGTACATTAATAAGAAGGTGAAAACTGGTTGCACAAGGTTGCATTCCCACCAGCAATGGATGAGTGTGCCCCTTTCTCCACAACCTCTCCAGCAAAGGCTATCATTGGTGTTTTTGATTTTAGCCATTCTGACAGGTGTAAGATGGTATCTTAAAGTTGTCTTGATTTGTATTTCCCTGATAGCTAAGGAAGTTGAGCATGACCTTAAGTGTCTTTTGGCCATTTGAACTTCTTCTGTTGAGAGATCTCTGTTCAGCTCAGTGCCCCATTTTATAATTGGGTTGATTAGCCTTTTACAGTCTAGTTTCTTGAGTTCTTTATATATTTTGGAGATCAGACCTTTGTCAGTTGCGGGGTTGGTGAAGATCTTCTCCCAGTCAGTGGGTTGCCTTTCTGTCTTAGTGACAGTGTCCTTTGCTTTACAGAAGCTTCTCAGTCTCAGGAGGTCCCATTTACTCAATGAGGCCCTTAATGTCTGTGCTGCTGGAGTTATACGTAGGAAGTGGTCTCCTGTGCCCATCTGTTGTAGAGTACTTCCCACTTTCTCTTCAATCAGGTTCAGTGTGTTTGGACTGATATTGAGGTCTTTAATACATTTGGACTTGAGTTTTGTGCATGGTGATAGATATGGATCTATTTTCATTCTTCTACAGGTTGACATCCAGTTTTGCCAGCACAATTTGTTGAAGATGCTCTCTTTTTTTTCCATTGTATACTTTTAGCTCCTTTATCAAAAATAAGGTGTTCATAGGTTTGTGGGTTAATGTCAGGGTCTTCTATTCGATTCCATTAGTCGACTTCTCTGTTTTTATGCCAATACCAAGCTGTTTTCAATACTGTAGCTCTGTAATAGAGTTTGAAGTCAGGAATGGTAATGCCTCCAGACATTCCTTTATTGTATAAGATTGTTTTGGCTATCCTGGGTTTTTTGTTTTTCCATATAAAATTGATTATTGTCTTCTCCAGATCTGTGAAGAATTTTGATGGGATTTTGATGGGGATTGCATTGAATCTATAGATTGCTTTTGGTAGAATTGCCATTTTTACTATGTTGATCCTCCCAATCCAAGAGCAGGGGAGATCCTTCCATTTTCTGGTGTCCTCTTCAATTTCTTTCTTCAAAGACTTAAAGTTCTTGTCAAATAGATCTTTCACTTCCTTGGTCAGAGTTACCACCCAGAGAATGTGGAGAAAGAAGTAACTCAGCTCCAGGAAGGAGACAACCGAGCATTGTGCTTCTCTAAGTTCCAGCTAGTCCAGTCCTTTTCTTTATTTCATACGATTACTTACTTCATTTATTATTTATTAATCTGCAGAGAATTAGCTCAGAGAGGGTAGATAAATGTCTCCAAGTCTCCTAGCAAGTGAACTTAGGGATTAGGACCAGAATTTGGAGTGTGGGTGTGGATGAAAGACCACTGTCCTCTCCAGGTCCCAGGACTCTCCTACAAGCAAAGCCCTCACAGCCTGTGCTCTGAGCTAAGCAACCAAGTGCGGCTTCTCGGCTTCTCGAAGAAGACTGCTGACTGCTGAAGGACTGAGCCCACAGTGCCAGCAGGGAGCATCAGCCCCGGGGAGCGGGGACTTCACCGGCCTGACTCCAGCCTGAGACTTTGGTGGGCAATTGGCCTCTTTGGGCCTCAGTTTCCCTGATCTTCCAGCCAGCTTACCTCTTAGGCCTCCTAGAAAAGCCATTCTGGTATTTCAGTCATGATGAGGCACCTGTAAGTGACAGGAAGGTTTCCTTCCAGCAGGCCTGACCTCTGCCTCTTGCCATACCCTGACTGTAGGCCCGAGCATGAAGGCTGTGACATGCAAGCCCTCTACACTATGCTAACAGAGCTGCCCCTTTCCCTCCCCTCCCCACCTCCTCTATTGTTTACATGCTGTGCGCGAAGCTCACATTCGCTCCAGACTCGTGAAACCTGGTCTGTTTCTTCTCGCTTTTTTTCTAACTGGGTTTGAGCCTGTAATTCGGTTAATTATTTCCCAGAGCAGTGGTTTGGCGGATTTGGCCCAGCATGAGGAAGAAGCGTAGAGATAGGTCCTGGGAAACCTCTCTCCAGAAAATCTAATTTATCATTGAGAAATCTTCTGTCTTAAGCAGCCCCCGCCACCACCATAAATTTGCATATTCTATGTGCCTGCAAAACGGAGTGGGTCCCATTTGCATAATGCTGCTGAAGGGGCTGCTGCGCCTCTTGAACCCTAATGCAGCAGGAGCGGGGAGCTGTTATTAAGCTGTAGACACTGGCAGGAGTGAGACCCTGATGGATTTCCACTCCAGCCTCATCTTGCCTGGCTGCTCGTTATCCAAGGCCAGGGTCCCAGGCTGCTTGTGGATTCCAGGACTGGGGACAATCAGATAGTTGTCCCTCTGGGAAGGACCCAGGCAGTGGAGAGTGAGAAACTTTGGATTTCCCTGCTGATGGCAGGACAGTGACTTTTGTTTTTGGATAGTTTTGTGACATTACTTTTGCCCAAGCATTGTGCCTCTCTCTCAGCCCACTGCTAGGCTCTGGGGAATACTGTGTTAATTGGAGTTTTCAGAGTGGCGTTTCTCCCGGTTAGAGAGTGGAGCTCAGGGAAAGGGATTCTCCCCAGTCCTCCTTCTGCAACTGACTTCTCACAGACTGCATTCATTGTTGGGAAGCCAGATTGTCACTGGTCCTGCTTCTCTCTCTCTCTCTCTCTCTCTCTCTCTCTCTCTCTCTCTCTCTCTCTCTCTCACACACACACACACACACACACACACACACACACACAC
>NW_026068083.1:2694406-2897180 GCF_014885135.2 Alexandromys fortis
GAGGAGAGGAGAGGGGAGGAGAGGAGAGGGGAGGAGAGGGGAGGAGAGGGGAGGAGAGGGGAGGGGAGGGAGGAGGAACATGGGGGGGGGGAAGAGGAGATAATTGATTAGCTTGCAGTCATGACAGCTCACTTAATACCTCCACATAGCTAGAGAGCTTTGTCCTGCAGCATGTTCTGAGCCTGCGCTTGTGGCCATCTGAGGTACTGGCCAACAGACTTAGGCTTAGACCTGCCTCAGACGGCATGTCCAAGAATGGCCATAGCAGGACAGTCTGATGCCTAAAACTGCGGACCACTCAGGTGCCCAGGCATTCCTGAAAGTCTCCCATGTGACAAGGTACCGGGTCCAGCCACTTCTTGTTTAAGAAACAAAGTTTTACTGAAACCTAGATGTCAGTCTTCTGTCACCAAGGTGGCCTTTGAATGGCAACACAGAGCTGTGGTCACAGAGAACAGAAGATCCATGAAATCTGGAGGGCTTTCTTACCCGGTCCCTGTCAGAATAACCGCCCATTCCCACCGTGTGGACATGGAAATAAACAACCGAGACCGCCCCGAGGAGTGTGGACGATGTCCACTATGGTGCCATGAGCAGACAAGGGAAGCACCCGTTGGCAGGACACAGTAACAGAAACTTGAGACAGAGGGTCGGGGTCCCCCACGGAGAACATGGCGACCTGAATCTGACCATGGAGAGATCTAGGGCGGGGTTTCTGAGGCTCGTCCTTTGAGACACATGCTCGCACCGTACACCTTCCCAAATGTGTGTTGCTTGTCAGTAGAAGTTTTCAAATAAATAGGATAGTGGGCGTGTGGTGGTGCCGAGAACCGTCTGCCTGTGTTTCCTTCCTGGGAGATCTCAGACAGCATACCGTTAAGTGGAAAAAGACAACTTTAACGTTCACACGTGAGCACGTATTTTCACTCCCTCGACAAATGTATTGATCACTCCACTGGCCAGGTGCTGGGAACCGGCAGTGAGCGAAGAGCGGAACAGCCTCAGCCATGGCCTCCTGGCACTGCAAGGTCCTGTGTGCCCACAGGCGTGTGGGCTGCCAGGCTCACCACAGGGACCTGCAGAAGTGCACCCAGGACCCGTACACACGGTCAGTGTCTTCCATGTGTAAGCGGTTTCCTGACTGCTGCCCTCCTCCGTCCAGAGTCAGACAGGTGACTGACTCCAGACCTCAGTCTAGGTGACATCACCCCGAGGGCACGTGGACCTCAAATGGCCACCAGCCTGGGCTGAACAGGAATTGTTTCCTTCTCAGGGCCTGGATGCTCAACCTTGAAGGGCAATGCCCCCGAAAGCCTGACACATTAGGGCACTTGTCCTGTCCCAGGCCTCCCCATGGTGCTCTCTTTCTTTGTGTGTGCACAGATGTGTGGCATGCACACAGAGGCCAGGGGAGGATGCCAGGCATGCCCTCCTCTATAGTTCTCCTTCCTTTGAGGCTCACTGAGTTTGAAGCAGCGCAGCCAGCTGGCGAGCTCTTCTGAACTGCTGAGGTTAAAGGCATGTGTGTGGTCACCCAACTTTTTTTTCTTTCTTTCTTTTTTTTTTTTTTTTTTCTAACACAGGTGCTGGGATCCAAAAATCTCATGGTTGTGTGTCAGTTGTCACTCCTGCTCACTGAGGTAGGCCTTCTCATCTTCCTTTATTGGGTGTACACTCCATCAGGGAATGGTTGGACCTGTGGTTTTTTTTCACATAAAACCACTTATTCAGAGGGTGCTGGGCAGAGGGTAAGGGTTGGGGTAAGGGGGGCAGTCCTTGCACATGCCAGGCACTGTGTCTCAACATCAAGCTCCTGGCTTAAGCTTATGGCAGCCAGCCTCCCCCTTGTCCCCCGTCCCTTCCATGTCAGCCTCTGGAGAACACTGACAGTCAAACCATAATGCAGATAAGACAACTGCTGCCTAGTATAATAAAGATGGCCCGAGGACATACAGTTTGTAAGAGACAAGGCAGGATGCGACCCCAAGCTATCTGTGCCATGGATGGCGATGCAGCTACCAGAAAACAGGGCCCAGCCCCGGAGTCCTCAGCCTCAACTCTGGGAGAGAGCATGCCACTGCACATCAACAGAGGCGAAAAGGGTGTGCACCGACTGGTCAGAGCGCAGATCCAAAGCTCAGTGACTAGCTCTGATCCGTTGCCACCAATTAAGGTGACACCCACCTCTATCTTTGCACTACTATTGTCTCAGAATTAAAGAGACAGGCGCCCCAGGTCCTCTGTGAAGAAAGAGGCTGTGCAGTCAACACCATTTAGTATGCTAAGCAGGTTCCTGCTTCCTGCGAAGTGCTAGTGCTGGCTTTGAGACAGGGAGATACATTTAAATTAACCCCATGCTATTCCTCTCCCAGATCCCCTCCTAGGGTTGACTTCTTAGCTCTGACATTACTAACTCAGCAGGAGTACAGGGATGGCTTCCCCCTGCCCCCTCCTCAGACCTGAGGAGGACCCTGTGTGGGTTGTTCCTCTTTAGACTGGGGAGGGCCCGGTGTGGCTCCCCCTTCCTTAGAGTTGAGGAGAGCCTTATGTGGGTCCCCCTCCTTAAACTTGAGGAGGGCCCTGTGTGACCCTCTTCTTTAGACTCAGGAGGGCCTGATGTGGCTTCCCACTCCTTAGACTTGGGGAGGGTTTTATGTGCCCCTCCCTCCCATCTCACTGCTTTAGGTTTAGGAGGACCTCTGCTTTCTCACAGGGTAGAGATTAGAATTCAGAGACATGTGAGCCCCCAGTCCCTATCAAAGGTCTCCTTAGAACCTGGGTCTGACCAGTTCCCTCCAGGAGTAAACACATGTTTAGTGAGTATTTACTGCATCCCTTCCTATGAAGTCAGTGGTGGGGGCATGGTGCTAGGTAAAATCAGAAGAATTCCTGCCCTTGGGGAACATGAGTTCCAGGGAGAGATAGAAACACAGGTGGTCAAGTCTGTTTTATATTAGGGAGACAGGATCAGGCAAAGCAGGCTTAAACGGCAGATAGATGTCTGTGGTGGTGTTTGGAATTATAATGGATTTGTGGGTGAGACCAGTGAATCCTGACACCATTTCAAAGCTAAGACTCCCAGGCCAGGGGATCCCGATTCTGTCCATGTTAGGTCACCATGCTACAGATGGGATTCTCCAGCCTCTGAAAAGCTGAACCCACGCACTTGGCTGTGAAGCAGAATACAGGAAACAGACCTTATGCCCATGGGGTTCATAAGCTGTTTATTCCCTGAGGTGAGCTGGGCTGGAGCAGTCAGCTGGGGACGTGTGAGCGCTGGCATCCTGTTTGTGGGTGGGGCAGTCAGACATTCCATGTGCCTCCTGGGCTTTTGGCTAGCACAGCACACCGCCCATTTGGGCAGAGTTCAATCTCAACTTCTCCGTGAACTTGGAACTGAGTCTCTGCAGTAGTCTCCCAGCCTTTCCCGTGTCTCTCCTGCGCTTTCCTCTCTACAGACCGCCCCCCCCCCCGTCTTGGCAACAGAGGCAAGGGCTAGAAGCAGCGCACCTCCTCTTGCGCACTGACCTGCTTTCTTCTCGGCCTCTTGAGGACCCTACCTCTTTGAAGAGCCACAGGCCATTGCACAATAAACCTTTATCAATATGACTCCAATAAATGTTTCAGCTCGCATATAAATTCCAGCACCCGCTGCCCAGTGGAGGAGACCTGCTCAATGCTCAGCCCATAAAGAAGTAATAATGCAGTTAAAAGGTGGGGCTTGTCGCCCTCATAATGCCAGGGATCGATGCAGGGGAGCTGAGGACAGCAGGCAGCGGAACCCGCCTGCCTTGCTACATCTGAAGTAGGAGGATGTGGAGGAAAGCCGTGGGCACAGGGAGATGATTCCTGGGCCTGGGGGAGGACCTCCATCCCCGCTTTCCAGTGTACCACGTCTCAAGGGGTCTGCATTCTGTCTCCAGGCCAGTCAGGCCTCCATTAAGTCCCTTCAACTCAGTAAGCCTCGGTCTTCCCTCCAGTAAATTGGGCAATGAATGCTTGTTCAGAAAATGGTAAGGTGAAACAGAAGCCATGATTCTGGTGCTCAAGGGTGCCGAGGTCCCAAGACAACCCAGGGTGGAGAGACTTGTATTGATGAGAGGAGGAGGGACCCCCTGAAGGGCAATAGGGAGCTGTGGGCTCTGATGGAAACAGGCCCCTCATGGCTCTGTCCATGGCTGCCAAGTGAGCTTCCAGTTCTAGGCACCAAAGTTATCAGAATTTCTGGGCTCTCATGAATTCAGAGTTTTCACAAGTCTGCAGCAGCTAAAAGTAAGTGTTGCTGCTGTCCTGTTGGCTGCCCACTACCACAGGGACACTTTCAACACTTCCTTGGTGGTCACCAGAGGGAAGGGTTGGGCCTCTGCTGATGCCTGGCGCACCCAGAAGCTGTATACATGTCCGCCCACACACACACACACACACTCACACACACACACGCACACACACTCACACACACACACACACTCACACACACACTCTCACACACACACTCGCAGCTCAGAAGAGCACTGGAGCTGTGGTTTTTTCATCATAGACTCTGCTATACTCTGCTCATTGTTTGCTGTGGGGCCTCAGGCAAGTTACTGTGCCTCTCTGAACTTCAGCTTCAAAGTTAATAGTTCTCACAGAGGTCTTGTGAAGATTCAAGGACCACTCCCCCAAAGCACACAAGACGTATTGGGAGACGCAGCATACTTGGAGGCTGGCTACTGCCTGCTGTGGACAGATGCAAAAGCATGCCCGGAACAGAGGGTCAATATAGTCTACCCAGGGTCAGCTTTAAAATGTGTCACCCCCTCAAGAGCAGCTATTTTGCCGACCATCTATAGCAGCCATTAGAAAAGGCATCAAGGATCAGAGGTCAAGAGGCAGAGGTCAAATGCCTCTCAGGATACTTGCCCACAATGTCAGGTACCTCTGAACATCCAGGATTTGTTGCCTCGTGTGTGTGTGTGTGTGTGTGTGTGTGTGTGTGTGTGTGTGTGTGTGTTGGTCTGATATCTGTTTGTTCTATGGTGACCCACACTGGACACACAGTTGAATGAACTTGAACTTCTTGTCCTCACAAGGAACTCTGGAAGGGGCAGACTGACCCTCATCAAGGGCCACACAGATGTATGTCCTGGTCCAGCTGTGACAGCAGTGAATGTGGCTGCCCAGTGATGAGTTCAGCCAGGAGAAGGCCAAGGCACACACAGGGTCTCTCTGATGGGAAGAATCACGGGGGCGGTTGGGTGGCCGTAAGAGTGCTTCCATGAACCCTATCATAGGTGTCTGTGCTGATGACCCTCAAATTGTAGTTTAATGACCCTTTGCTAAAAACCGCTGGTCTCCAAGTGTCGCCATAGGCGTACAGAGTGGACTCTCTGGAGGCATGACTCTGGAGAGCCTGTGAGATTCTAGTCATCGTCAAGCTTGGGAAGCTTGCCCACCAGCCCTGGCCCAGATGCACACTAACCCAGGAGCTCTGCAGAGGCCACTGGGGAAAAGCACACAGTACTCCCCCTTCTCTCATGAGCACCTTCTGTGTGAGCTTTTCCACTTCCAGTTTCCATTTATTTACTGACATTGTTACTATGGTAACTAGATGCAGATACCATAGCACACACGTGAGGTCAGAGGTCAACCTTAAGGAATTGGTTCTTTGCTTCTACTTTTACCTGGATTCCAGGGATCAAACACAGGTTGCCAGGCTAGTGCACACCAAATGGCCACCCCCAATGAGTGAGTACCCCCCACATACCATGTGCTTTTCTTGTCTAATCTTGACTCACATCAGAAACCTGAGGCTCAGAGAGGGAAGGGGATCCACCAATAAACAGTGATTCCAACCATAGCATCACCCCAGCCCCTCCGTTTCCAGGTTTTCCTTTCCCCACCCAATGGCTGGGTCCAGCTGGAACAAAGGTAGCACATGGGACAATATAGATCTGTGGATCATCATGGCTAAGAGGTCAGCCCCACCATGGGAGCAACACTAGGAATTATTGGACAAGTCACTTCCTCTTTGAGGCTCTTTGTGTCTTCCCCTCTAGATGGAGGTGAGATACCCACCTGTTTAGCAAAGGTCCCAAAGACATGATGTGCACACAAGGCGGCTAAATCATCGAAGTAACAGCTGCTACACATCAGCTGAGCTCCGTCATTTGCTGTTTCATCACTGGTCATAGCCAGCACAGAAAAAAATCACTCAGCCAGTATGGCAGGGGTGCCCAGAGAGTCCAATCCCAGCACAGAAAAAATCACTCAGCCAGTATGGCAGGGGTGCCCAGAAAGTCCAATCCCAGCTCAGAAAAAATCACTCAGCCAGTATGACAGGGGTGCCCAGAGAGTCCAATCCCAGCTTACCAGTGATCCCTGTGGCTTTGTTCAATGTCTCAAACACAGTTGGCACCATGAGAACAAGCCCAGGTCAGCCATAGGAGGGCAGACGAAACAGTATGCCCAAGGCCACCCAACCGCTGGATGGTGGCACCTGCCCGAAAGCCAAGACCTGATCTAGAACCCAGGCTTACAGTGTTCTTGAGACAGGCACCCATGTGTGACCCTGCATGGAGCTGCAGGACCTATACACTTCCCAGACAGAGTGACACCATAGAGTTCCCAGACAGGTACAACGCGAACAGCATGCTGGGTGCAGAGACGCCCTCCACACACACCACGAACCACTAACAATTCACTTGAAAGAAATCCCCGTCTCAGTAACAGGTGCCTGGATGAGGTTGGGGTGAGGTGAGACCCAAAGCGTGTCTCAGATGGTGATAGGACCAGAACTCAAGCTGATAGGATACTGTTCTTCCAACACAGTCCATTCAGATGTCCAGGGAAGAAAGTAGGGTGAGGATGGGGCTCATCTGAGAGCTTTGTACTGGAGAGGCTGGGGAAAGGGGCGAAGGGTCTGCGAACAGTCAACAAATTACAGGTTCAAGTTGCATGCGATAGAGAGCTTGCAAAACTGCCCCGAACGAACTTCCTCCTGCTTCTGTCCTCACAGCAGCTTACAGTTCGGCCCTCAGGATGTTCCCTGTGTCCCATTTCATCCATCCGTGATGGCCATGGACCTGCTTTAGCCACAGAAATTGGGAAGAGACACCACATTTCCCACAATGCTATGCAAAGACCTCTGGTAAGCAACAGCGGGTGCTTATACCGTAAAGTCATTGAGCTTGGGGCTATTCGTTCTTCAGAGAAGCTAGCAGATACATTTTCACTCCTTTACTTTTTAGAAAAGATTTATCTACTTTTCAAAGTTATGTTTATATGTCTGTGTGTTACACCTGGGTACAGGGATAAGCAGGGGCCAGAAGATGTTGTATTCCCCAGAGTTACAGGTGGTTGGGAGTCACCCAGCACTGAGCTCAGGCCCTCTACAAGAGCAGAGCGTGATCTTCACATCGAGCCATCTCTTAGGTCCAGTTCCCTTACTTTTCAAAACTATGGTCTTGGGGAAAATCACTTCACCTCTCTGAGCCTCAGTTTACCCATTTGAAGAGGAGTGATGAGGATGGTGAGACAACTTCCCGGAGCTCTGTGGAGATCAAGTCGGAGACGGCATTCAGGGTCAGCAACACAGCCCTGGTGTGCAGAGCTGCACCGGGTTCTGTCTAGGAAGCCTCGCCTCTGTCACCCTGGGACTAGAGTGTGCCATTTGCTCCCAGGCTGCACTACAGACAGATCTGTAATTAAACAGTGGCTAAGCTAATAGCTCTGGGAACTCCAAGCTGTGCCCTGGCCCCTGGACCCCACTGGAGCCCTGGACCAGCCAGGGCAGGGCCAGCGCCAGGGTGGGTGGCCCCAGTGCAGTCTGAGTTCAGTGGTGCAGCTCTCCCTGCTTGCTGGAGAGCTTGCATGTTTACATACATCCCATAATCACCATCTGCACAGCCAGCGGCGTTTGTTGCAAATGGGCCATTTCCATCTGTTGAAGCAATTTCCTCAGAGGAATTCGCGCTGATCACTTCTTTATGCAAAGCTTTTGTGGAGACCATTTTTCCCCCCAATGGTTTTTAATAGGTCTAAATATCTAAGGCGCAGGGAGGGGCCTCACAGGAAGGAAGTCTCACAGGGAACAGTGACTGTGGGCAGCAGAGGTGGGGGAGGCTGCACTTCCCTGAATTCTACCTGTATTTCTCCTCTGTGGCCCCCAGACCCAGCACCGTGGCAGGCCCCAGCCTGGGTGAGGCCATGCCAAATATTTATTGTTTGGTGTTCTGGAGCTAGCAGCCCCCGGCTAATGGAGAGACCTCTCAGGGAGGGAGACTCGGGTGTGGTAATTGGCCAAGCAACTGGTGATTCCACTCTGGTCTGCATACCTGAGAGGACCAGATGGGCAATTTTGCATATTTTTGACAGCTGTAATGAACAGGGCAGCTCTGTATTGATTAAATGTCTGAGAAATTAGTGCAGCCCTCGGGAGCTCTGTTATTTACTATTTCTGCTCAAATCTCAGCAAAGTTTACATAAGCAGAAGTCGTGGTTGTTGAATGAGACGATAAATACTTTCCAGGGCCCCGGTCCCTCAGCTGCAGAAGGGAAGGTGGACTGTGACTTTGGCATTGAACTCCTGGAGGGCACATTGATGTCTGCATCCCCAGCTTCCAGCATGGTGCCTGGTGCATAGTAGGTGTCCAGAAAATGATCATTCCTTGACGGACAGTTGGACAAGAAATCTAAACCTAAGTCGTGGAAAGGGGCTTCTGGAAGTCAAACCCTGTGTCGCCCCATGCTTCAACTAGGCCCCCATCCCTTCCATAAGCAGGGAATCATGTGTTCATGAACCTCCCACCAGTACTGCCCTCTTACCCTGGCTCTACAAAATAGAGTTTGCTTCCCTAGGGGCCTTTATATGCCTGGTTATCGCTCACGGGAAACTGCGATGGACTGCCGGCTTGCTCCCAAGAGGATCCATACATACTGAAGCTGGAAAAACGCCGTGGGAGTCCTGGGTGTGCGTCACGCACAGGAGCCCATTGCTCAACACTGCATCGCGACACGACCAACCTTCCACCCCATTCACAGATGGACAATGGAATTCACCTGTGAGAGTTTGACATCTGCAAGCCACAGGTGATCACAGGTGCCAGCAAGGTGCCTTTTGCAGAGGTCATTCCAAGAGCCACCTGCCAGTAAAGAGGAGAAAGAGCCACAGCTTCAAGGCCTTAATTAAGTTATCCATGGTGAAATTACCTAGTGTGAGTGAGAAGGAAACACGGAACATGCAACAAACCTGCTTAGAAGTTTATTAGAGGGGGCATGCACAGTGGGAAGTCAGTGTGCAGAGATAAAGACGGGTGCACCCAGCTTTTAAAAGCTGCCTAGCGCATATGCACAGGGGGTTAACATGGCTACGTCATATACAGATGATGGGGCTCACGCATGCAAGCAAAGGCTTAGCTGAGTCATACGTGGATCACGTGGGGGCCCTTTAACATCCCCAGGGGCCGTTAGGCACTTCTGTCTGAGGGCTTGTCTGTACCTGCATGACCCCTAGAACCCGGAAGTATCAGCCTTACGTGGCTGAAATCATTACACGTGGTGCTGTCCTGGGTGGAGGGAAGGTGGGAAGGGAGAGAGAGAGAGGGGAGAGAGACATGCCTTTGACTAAGCAAGCAGGCATAAGGCATTGTAGAGTGGCATGGTGTGAGAGGCCATATCAGCTTCACGGCTATCTTTAAGCATAATCACAAAAGGTAAGTGGATCTTGATGAGTTATTTGACCCTCCTCAGGAATGAAGGGAGATGGGCAGGGAGGGAGGGCAAGTGACAGATATGCTGATGGCAAGATGGCAGTGAAGGTTATGGTAATCAGATGACAACACTGGATATGATCCATACACGACAAACATACCCAAGGCTCATTCAGTTAGACTATGGACTCTTGACAATATCTGTGTACAAGACCCTCCTTCATGATGATGGATAGGTGGATGGATGGGTGGGTGGATGGGTGAGTGGATTATGGGTGGATGTATGCATGGAGAAGTACGTGGATGAATGGATGGATGGAAGATGTATGGACAGATGAACAGATGGTAGATGAGTGAATGATAGAAAGAAAGAATAGAAACAGCAGGTGGATGGATTGAAGGAAGAATGAATGGACCACCGGATGGGTGGATGAATGAAAACAGTGGGAATGGAAAAAGAGAGGAAAATGATGTGCAAAGGAAAGGGGTGATAATGAGGATTAGAGAGAGAATCAAATCGCGAGGTAGGGAAGGGGGCGTGGTCTCCTGTGCTGTGAACGCGGCCAGGCAGGACGGAGGGGCTGGAATGCACTCGCTGCGTGCATCATGGAATGTTACCATACTTCATTTATTTTCCCTCCAATTAGGTAAAAAGCCTGTTCCATTAACAGCTACCCTTGCAGATCCAGACAGAATTAACTCCTGGTGCCTCGTCCCCACAGCGGGCAATTGATTCTTCCCCATAATCTGCTGATTTCATTAGCAATACATTTATTTGGTACATGCATTTTGCCATGCTGCAGCAAGGAAATGGCCCTGCAAGGTGCGGGGTGTGGGGGAGCACTTGAATATTAACCAAATCGCTATTGTCGCCATGGCGGTGCTTAAAGATCATATGTAAATCAAATGTCAGGGGAGAACATTGGAGCTGGGCTATCAGGAAACAATTTAGCAGTGGTTAAAGGCACAGCTCATGGCTGGGTGAATTGTGAACTTTGAGAATGGAAATCTAGGCTGGCTTCCACTGTGGAGCCAATGAGACCTAGAGGAGAGAGAATGGGGGCTGGGAACCAGGGCTCTCCCCACTCTATAGCAATGAAAAGCAAACAAGGAATGTGCTTGCTCACTTTTAAATATTCACAGAGAGCTGCAATGTCTAGCTCTTGATGAGGCGTTTGGCCTGCTGAAGAATTCTACTATCCTGTCCACCCTGCTCCATATGCATGGGAAATCAGATGTGTGGGGGGAAGTGTCCAGAGAAGGCACGCATGCTGCAGAGAAGACCCTGGTGTTGGTACAGTGTGCCCCAGGTGTGGGACTGGGGATTCTGCTCTTGACAACTAACATTTATCAGTTGACTGATTGGGACTGTATGTGTGTGCACATTTATTTATATGTGTACGTGTGTGTATATATACATGCTTTTGTGTGTATATACATGTGGGAATGTATGAGTATACATGCATGTGCTTATGTGTACAACTATGCATGAGTGTTCTTTGGTGGTTGGCATGCCCAGTCTCCTTTTCAGATATTTCTAGCAGAAGGGGATTTCTGGAAAGGTCCAGAAAGCCAACTCAGGATGTCACCCCAGAAGCACATACATCACAGGTATCTAGGCAGGGACTGCTGTCTGTGTCATCCTGAAGCCACCTTCAGAACCATTTGCCTGCTCAGCATATGTCTTACCCCTCTGGGACAGTGGGACTCCAGAACTGTCAAAGCTGCAGAGGCTGCTGCTTCCAGGCTCACACCCTTTTCTGTAGGTGCTTCTAGAACCCAGGTCTGATGCTAGCAGTCAGTGCCCCGGCTTCTCATGGCCCAGTTTCCCACATGCTTGTAGCGCCAGTGACAGCAGGGACAGGTGAGGATGCAGTGTGTCTGCACTCAGCAGGCAGCACGTGCCCAGCCATGGGCATCTCCTCCTGTCCTCTGCCTTTGCCCCCACGTCTCGTCTCCCTGATTGGATTCCCTCCCTACGAAGATGGGCAGGGTGTAGGGAACCACTTCCCAGGGTCCCCAGTTCCCCTAGGGAAAGTCCTCTCCCTCGGAAAGCCATTAAGGATTTAATTTCTTATCATCTTCTAGTCAAGCCAGCCCGAGTGTTATGAATAATATCCTATTAGCGGAGACATTCAAACAATCATTGCTAGCATGTTCTCAGGAGCGATGATGGAGCGTCCTCAGGAATTGCCGCTTATCTGAGCCCTCTCAGCACACACTCCATCAAGCCCTGCAGCACCAGCCCCTCGGCTGTCTCAGATCTCAGATCAAAAGAGCTCGAAGTGAATTCCCATAGAAGCCGAGCTAGACATGGCCCAGGGCTGTGGACCGCCCAGTGTCTTTAACCTGTCTGCTCTGAAGCACAGGGAACACCCAAAGATCAGGGTGCACCCAAGCCGTATGGGGAGACCCCACTAAGTCACAGACACAGAGACATTCCATAACAAGAAAGCAGGGTCCATGCTGTCAAGGTGATTAAGACAGGCAAGAGTGAACATAAAGAAGGGATATTTGAAAAAAAAAAAAAAGAAAGAAAGTGATCCAGGCACAACAATACACATCACCCTAGCTACTCAGAAGGCTGAAAAAGAAAGATGGAAGTGAGTTCAAAGCCAGCCTGGGCTACAGAGTGAGCTCAAGGCCAGCCAGGCAAACCCAGCACTCTGAGGGCTGAGGCAGTGGGATTGCAAACTCCAAGACTGTGTGAACTACAAAGTGAGCAGCTGGCCTGAACTAAGAGGCTTCATGTTAGAACTGTAATAATAATAGAGTCAAAACTTACTGAGATGGGTGGTCCTCCAGCGAGGTGCCCCATGCGGTTGGTTCTCTGGCCACAGAAGCTACAAGACTCTGGGCAATCATTTCCTGTTGATGCCCAGGGTCCAGGCTACCTTCAGCAAGAGGGCCCCACTGCCTTCTGCCAGCAACAGGGACACCTCCACCAGACCTCCTTTCTCTAGTATCCAGATCCCATAAGCCATTCCTTGGCATGAGGGTGTGTCTGTCTGCCCCCATGGGCTTGCCTTTTCATACAGAGGCTCTCAGAGGAAGCCATAGCCATACATAAGTGCAGGCAGGCCTGTGCAAACAAGATTCCATATCTGTTTTGTAGAGAAGCCCTTCTGATAGAACCTCTGCTGGTACTGTGTGCTAAGTACTCTGGAGCCTGAGCCCACTTGACCCTCATAGTTGATCTCCACACTACCATAGGGCTCAGGAGTTGATCTCCACACTACCATAGGGCTCAGGAGTCCAATTTCCTGAGCTAATGAGAGTCCATTCCTGAGCCTGGCTCAGTGGACCTTTTCTTGCGTGACATCACACTCCTTTGGGGATACTAAGGACCCTCTCTTAGGATGGGGTGCAGTGCCAGGTTACAATCTAGAAGTACGCAGACTCACTGAAACCTAGGATTAAGCCTGGTAGTAAATACATGCTGCAGAGACCATGAGCTGTAATTTCTTCATGCAGGTGAGAAGGATCAAGTGTCTGCGAAGCCACCTTGTGACAAGGTCTATGAAGACCTGGGCTCTCTATTCCTAGCACACAGCAGCCTAGAGTATCTCCTCCATCCCCATAACCATCCCACAGCCTCTCAAGTGTTGGGATTGCAGGTATAAGCCACCATATCAGGCTCTGATTTCAGCCTAATCAGCTGATCCTGTTGTGTGAGGCATCACATGGGCCCAGGAGAGCAGCCAGGTTTGAAGCCTCTGCTCATCCCAGTGCAGGGACCTCCTTCCCTCCCCTCCCACACTTCCTCCTGGTCTTGCTCACTGCCCTGTTTCAGAGCAGCTGGGGCGAGGGCAGCAAGGAGACACTCCTTCCTTGGGCCACTTGCACGCTTAAATGCTTCTCTTCCGTTCTCTCTGACCTTGGGTGGCCGCGGTGGCATAAGTGAGCAGTAAGAGACTCTCCGTCACTGTTCAGTGCCCAGGGGAATGGTTTAAGGCCCTCCACTGGAGGATTTTTATGCAGACTGTAATTTCTTCTAAGACCTTGGCTGCATTCCGCAGCCTCCTTGCCCTCTCCTCTCTGGGGCTCGCGCAGAAGAAAAGCCCCCGCTAATGAGGGGACAGGGATTTCCAGGCAGGGCAGCTGTGCCGCCCCGAGCTTTTGCAGTTCTGCTATCACAGAGTCTTTAGTCTGCTACCTAAAATTCCCTTTTGGAAATGAGGGTGAGCAGGGCCTGCTCCAGGGGCCCAGGACAGAGAAGGCAGGCACTGTGTTACAGTAAAGTCAAAAGAGAGGGCAAACACTGTTGCTTTCTTACTGTTACACTGTTACTGTTTAGGCGGAGCAGGAATCCTGGTTCTGTCCATAGGGCCAGGCTACCATCTACCAGACATCAAGAAGTAAGTAAAACGCAGCTGTGTCCCTGACCATTCAGGAAGTCTGCCCACTGCCACTCCTGACAGTGGTCTCTGTTACAGTGGGCACACACTTATCTCTGTGTGCTGAGCTGGTTGGACGTCCTGCACTGTGATGATCTTGTTCATGGCTGTGAGCACTCTAAAATGGTTGATAACAGATAACCAAGTAGGTGCAGGGAGAGAGAGCCATCCGAATTAGGGTGACATAATTAAACTCATCTTCAGTCACAAAACGTAAAGGGCACAAACCCAAAATTCCGTTACCAACAAACTCTAAAAGTTTTAAGTCAAGTACTATGTAGAGGCATCCCAGCCCTGGAGGCAAGGGGAGTGCCTGACAACACAGACCCTGATGTCTCACTAACGCCCAATCTGCTGTGACTACTGAGTCCTTTGGTGTCTCTTGTATTTTGTCCCCAATTCGTACCTTGCTCCAGCCCTGGCTGCTTTCTGTCCCCGTTTACCACAGAACATCTCTGGGACCCCAGATGATACACCCAGCCTCTCTGGTTCTCTCTCTCCTCTTGGGTAAAATGGGAATGGTCTGTGTGAAGCCCTTCATCTGGGTTGGCAGTGAAGGGATGTCCCCCAGCCACAAAGGCTTGGATGTAGTATTCTTTGGATGAGGAAGACGGGGTACGGAACAGTAGTCAAGTCACGTTCCTGAGGCACAGCACTGGGCTCTGAATACTTGGCTGAGTTTCCTCAGGGTCTCTCCAAGTCCACCCATGCTGATGAGCAGAGGCCTAGTGAGGGCAGAAGTGAAGAGCAGACAGGACCAGGACCTGGGCGCCATGATCCTCTGAGCACCTGGAGTCTTGAGTCTTTGGAGACTTCTTGTAGAGTGAAATAAAAGGTAGGTGAACCACAGGCTCTATAAAGGTGCTGAGGCACCCACGGTGGTTGCCCAGGAGACATCGTCCCTCCCCATGAGTAGCCCCTCATCCCCTCACCTTGTGGTGTCCACCTGCGTCTTCTCCAATGTTGTGGATTTCCACAGGTGCTTCGTGCAACATGGAACAGTGAAACAAACCTTGAGGAGAGACAGGCATTATATGGGAAGGGGAGCTCTGAGGATGGGTGTGTGAGGATGTGTGTGTGTGTGAGAGAGAGAGAGAGAGAGGGGGAGAGAGAGAGAGAGAGAGAGAGAGAGAGAGAGAGAGAGAGAGAGAGAGAAAGCGCGAGCGCACTGGGCTGAAACTCGCTATGTAGACCAGGCTGGTAATGAGCTCATGGAGGGAGATCTGCCTGCCTCGGCCTCTCAAGTGCTGGAAAAACCTTTTAAAAACATCCCAGAGTCCAGACTCATTGGTTCCTACAAGGAGAAAGGTGGTGTGAAAAGAACTGACACTGTAAGGCCAGGCATGACCTTGACTCTAGCTGCGTGTCCTTGCAGAGCCTTCTAGGTCACAGCACTCCTTTACTTAAGAGAGAAGCCTTGGGACTTACAGTGATCTGTTCATCTTTAATGCACCCCCAGTTTCAGGAACCACAGGTGGCACTGCACACACTCTCCTGCAGAGGGCGCTCATCTTCACACGTTCCTTCAGGGATCTGGAGACTCTTTTGTGCTCTGGACAAATGCCCCAAGGTCCCATTGTCCTCAGTGTTCACATCTGTAAAGGGAGACTCGGATGACACCTGTGGCGTGGCAGAGAGCACCGAGAGAAGGGCAGAATAGTGCCTGGCCCTGCTAAGGGTTCCGGAGACCCAGCTGGCTCTACGACAGTCTCATTCTTTCTGTGTGGAAGATGAGGAGGCTCTAGTCTGCCCCTGCTGTTAGCTGAGTGTCCAATTTGAGCATCGAGATTGCTCTAACAGAGATGACAAAAACCAAGGTGGTCTGTTGGGTGAGGCCTGAACACATCCACAGACTGCTCTGAAACAAGGAGATGGACAAGGAGGAGAAAATGGAAGGGACGTTGGCAGGCAGAGCATAAAGTGCCAGGGTCTAGATTGGGAAGTTTGCCATGGGGAGAATCCCAGTCAGGGAACAGAGATCCAAACAGTGACCATAATCTTACAGAGCGGGGAGTGACCATTATGACCCCCCAAAGAGTCAGGATCTGACTAGCCATAGGTATCATGGACTCCTCAGGCTTGTCCCAAAGAGCTTAGGAACTGGTAGTGTGTGTTACTCATTGCCCACATATGCCCACAAGTAAGCTCATTCATGTGTGTGAATGTCTACAGATGTGCACTCTGTGTGTACTTGTGTGACTTTTCACGGAAATCTGCATGACTATTCATCCCAGACAAAACAGCCACGACAGCAGAGAGTACCCCATCCGAGTCTGGCTGAGTGAGCCTGGGGGGGGGGGGGGTACTGGAGCTGCTTACCAAGCAAGCATGACTCAAAAGCAACTTCCTCTCTAATCACCTGTAACCCGGAGCAGGCAGCATGGAGTCTCCTCTCTCCTGCCATTTTACTGCTTGCATACCCTTTGGGAGCAGTTATTGTGAACTCTATACGTTTCAGGGCCGCCCTGAGCTTTGCGAGTCTCCCTCTTGCTTCTGGGAGGAAGCTGCACCCAGCAGTCCTTCCAGCAGAGAGCATCCTGTGTCTCAGGATGGGGCTTACCGATGGCTGTGGATGTCTGCATGTCTGCGTGTGTGCTTGCCCTCCCTCTAGTTGGCAGGAAGTTTAGTCTCAGAAGTAAGGGCTCCGGAAAGGCTATGAAGTAGCCACGGAAAGGGCCCAGTGTTCAGTCAGTGCACTCTCTCGGGTGAACAGGCCATTGGTTTGCATCTCCCTAGGAAAAGGCCCGTGTCCAGGTTGACTCCTGGAGCAGAGTGCAATCTGGACTGATCCCTACATCCTCTGTCCTGTTACCTCCCTGAAACTCTGTACCTCCGCCCAGCTCTGACTGCACAAATGACCAGCACCCAACATCATTTCCATACCCCTGACCTCAGCTAGGGAATGTCCTTATGACTGACAGACAGCCACTCTCTGCCCTTAGTTACCACTTGAAAAATCATATTTTGTAGGAAAAATACCTGGAAATATATATGTTATTTGGTAGTTTGAATGGCCCCTAAATGAGCCCTAAATGATGGCCCCTAAATCTGTCATGGAGTGTCACTTACTCTCCACCAAGGGACGGAAGGCCCTGCTCAGAGTTCTGTCTACTCAGGACCTGTTCCCACAGGGGATGCCCCTCAATGGTGACCAGCCTCCTCAGCTCACTCAAACATCCGGGGCTTCCTTTATCTGCAGTTCCTAAAGCAAACCCCGCCCCCTCACCCCAGAGACCTGCCCTTTCCAATGCAATAAGAAGCCTGTTCCTCAGGAGCAAATGCAGAGAGCTTGGAGGAAGGGTCAGTGACCAGGGAGATCAGAGGTCAGAGTCATACACCCTCACTCTGAATGGATGCTAAGTGGCTCCACACCACAGATGAACAAGGGCCCTCCCTCCCTCCGTTCCTTCCTTCCTCCCTCCCTTTCTCCCTCTCTTCTGCACTTTCTCCCTTTCTTCTTGCCTCCCTTTATCCTTCTCTTCCTCTCTCCCTCCATTCCTTCCTCTCCCTCCCTTCTTCCATTCCTTTCCCATTTCCTTCTTCCTTCCTTCTTTCCTTCCTCCCTCCCTTCCTTTGTCCTCATCTTCCCTTCCTCTTTCTGTCTTTCTTAGATGGCTTTTCCTGTGTAGACATAAAACATCCCACAAAAAGCATGGATGGGGGTGTAACACCTACAGGGTTGGCTAGTCACAGAAGCATGGTTGGTCCAAAGCAACATTACAATTAAGGAGTCCAATTAGACCCAGCAGTGGTGGCACACGCCTTTAATTCCAGCACTCGAGAGGCAGAGTCAGGCAGATCTCTGTGAGTTCGAGACCAGCCTGGTCTACAAGAGCTAGTTCCAGGACAGGCTCCAAAACCACAGAGAAAACCTGTCTCGAAAAACCAAAAAAAAAAAAAAAAAAAAAGGAGTCCAGCCAGAGCATAGTAGGACCAATAGCCACCCAGTCAGTCTTCTACCTCTGATACAAGCTTAGTGCAGGGCCTTTGTGGGCCAGGAAAGGTGATCTGGACCTAGACATCACCACTCACAGGCTGTCTTTCAGGACTCTGTGTGTTATTCTTAAAAAACGATTAGAGAGCTGCTGCAAACGGTCCCCGGGCGGGCTGGCGGAGGGAGCCCGCCATGAGGGCGGCTACAAACGATCCCCCGGGCGGGCTGGCGGAGCCCGCCATGGGAAAGCGGCTACAGGAGGGCACGCTTCCTTAGCCCACGGTGGAGGAAGGTAACAGACACGTAAACACAGAAAATAGACATAAGTATTTATTAAGGAAGGGGGAGAAAGAAAGACAGAGAAAAGAGATAAAAGGAGAGAGGAGAGATAAAAGAAGAGAGAGAGAGAGAAAACGCGTGCGCAGGCCAAGGAAGCAGAAAGAGAGAGAGTCCCAAGATGGCGATGGGCGGGTCAGAGGTTATGGGAGTGGGCGTGGCTAGGGCAGGGACCCAAGAATAATACTGTGAACATACAGGGATTCTGCACTCCCCACCATGCAAGTGCCACCCCATGACTCCCATTGCCTTGCCTTCCTGTAGAGTGGGCTCTTTACTGGCACTAGCTCATGAGGGGCAATGGACAGCAGAAAGAGGAGACTCAGGATCTCTTATGCCTTGGAACTCCAGGCAGGTTGGCACCCCAGGGTCCCTGGGCACAGTTCCCCTACATGTTCATCTGGTGCCAGCAAGCAGATGGGTTTGTTGGCCAGCCTTGCCAGCCTGCCAGCTGGCCATGAGCACCTGGTGGTTGGCACCTTGGCCACTGGGATGGGCCACAGGCCCGTCTACTATAGGCGTGAGGCCGGCAGTATAGAGCAGATGGGCTGGTCGCTCCATTGGCTGTCCACAAAGCTGCCAGCTGGCTTTACCACGCCTGGTGCCTGGGCACCTCTGGACCGATTTCATGAGCAGAATGTTGGTGTATTGGCTTTTGGGGATGGGCAGCTGGCACAGAAGCAGTGGCAACAACTCCTTGGCCCCTCCCAGATGACCTGTTAAACGTCCCTGGGTCTGAGCTATGGGAATACACCCTGCTGGACGTGTAGGAAGGCAGATCTGTGCTCTGGAATTTGCTTTGATTTGCACAAGGAAAGACTGGTTTCCAAGGGACAGCTCACATCCTTGTCATCAAATCTAGTACCCCAGCATCACTCGGCTGTCAGGGAAACTGTCCTCTGCCAGTCCCTCGGGCTCTGCCAGCTCCCCTCTGCTCCTGATTCCCTGGCAGTTTGTCCCTTTTTCAGTTTGCCTATTTCAAAGTTCCACTCTCTTGGCTGACCAACAGAGGCCCAGGCCAAGGATGCTCTATACCCGGGGTATGGTGCATGGGATCCCCACCACCTCTTCTCTTGTCCCTCTCACTCTAAAGTGAGTCAATCACTAGACTCTGGAGAGGCCATTGCTTCCCAACAAAAAAAGACACAATGAGGACACTCCTGATTTGATCAGCACAAGGACTAGATATCTGTGGAGGTGTGGTGGCTTGCCCATGAATGCATATTACTGCCATGTATTCATTAAAAGGGGTAGAAAAGAAATTTTAGGGTGGGATCTCTGGTAGAGAGGTTGCTATGCATATATGCAAGCCCCCCCATCCCACTTGGGTTCATTATTTAACGCTGAGACTAAAGGAAAGAAGGAGGGAGACAGGAAGGGATGAAGGAAGGTTAGAGGGAAGAAAGAGGGCAGAAGGATGGGGGAGGAGCTTGGCAAGGTGACCATTCTGTGTAGTTCCAGCACTTGGGTTATGCTATAGCATTAATGCTGTCCCGGTTTCCAGTACTTGGGGTGATTCTATAGCATTAATGCTGTCCCGGTTTCCAGTACTTGGGGTGATGCTATAGTATTTATACTGTCCTGGTTTCCAGTACTTGGGGTGATGCTATAGTATTAATACTGTCCCTGTTTCCAGTACTTGGGGTGATGCTACAGTATTAATACTGTCCCCTATAAAGGCACCCAGGTCTTGACTGCCAGAACTGGGAAAGGAGACCTTAGGAGATAAGGCTTTTGCCAAACGGTGGGATGACCTTCATGTACCTAGGGTGAGCCCTCGTCTACTATGACTGTGTCCTTCTAGAAAGTGCACCTTTGATACAGACAGAGGGACAGACAGCGATAAAGAACACCAAGATCACCATAGGGTGAGGAAGCTGTTCCTCCCAGTCCTAGAAAAAGCCATTAAGTTCTTCCTCATGTCCCACCCTGTAGGACCTCCCCACACACCCTGTCCCACCCTGTAGGACCTCCCCACGAACCCTGTAGGACCTCCCACACACCCTGTAGGACCTCCCACACACCCTATAGGACCTCCCCACACCCTGTAGGACCTCCCACACACCTTGTCCCTCCAAGTCTCTTTCCTGTGGCATTCTGTTCTGAAGACCCCAGGTTGGGAAGCACAGGAAAGTGGTCAGTGATCGCACCATGTTTACAAAGGGACTCTGGACACCCTCACACACATCAGTACCATCAATGTCTTTCCTAATCTGCACCACAGTGTTCAGAAAGAAAGGAAGACAAAACCACACAGGGCAGAGCTGGGAGGTGTTGTCCAGGTAAGAGGAATCCAGCCCCATGGCTTCAGGTTTGAAGGGACTGGTCAGGGCTAAAGCGCAACCGTCTTTGAACACCCAGGTTTGGAGACAAGCTCGGAAGATGTGGGGTTCAGCCCCAGACCCGTCTTCTGATGGAGAAACTACTTAACTCTGAAGATAAAGCAAGTTCACAGAATAAACTCATTTCCTCCTGGAAATGGGCTGGCGGGACTATCTGGGCCGCATCAAATTTTGGACAAGTGTTTAGTTCAGAAGCTGGAGCAGCTGCTTTGGAATCTGAGAGCAGATTTGGTGAGACAGCTCAGTCAGTAAAGGTCCCTGCTGCCTGCGTATGAGGGGCTGAGTTCCACCCCGAGAAGCCGTGTAGGAAGCCGAGAGTGTGGTGTCCTGGGTGTGTAATCCCAGCTGGGGAAGTGGGGACATCTGAATCCCTGGGGCTCGCTGACCAGACAGCCTAATGACCTTGTAAGTTCCTGGCCAGTGAGAAGACCTGTCTGGAAAACAGAGTGGACAGTGAGCCTGAGTAAAAATACCCAGCCTACACAATACACACACATATACAATACACACACACACATACTACACACAAAAATTCATACACATACACAAAACATACACACACTTATACACACATGCAAATACATATACTACACACATATATAATACACACACATACACACATACTACACACAAAAATTCATACACATACACAAAACATATACACACTTATACACACATGCAAATAAATATACTACACACATATACAATACACACACATACACACATACACACACATACACCACACAAACATACACACACATGCACACACATATACACATACATATAATACATACACACCACACATATACACATACCATACACACATACACATGCTGCACACACATACACACATATATACACATGCACACACATACACACATACTACATGCACATACACTACATACACATACATACATATACACATACACACATATACATACACACTATACACACACACTTCTACATATAAACACTCTATCTGGCAGGATACATACTCGCTTCTCTGTAGCAAAGGGCACACAGTAGGTGCTCAACTAATGTCAGTCAAGTAAGAGGATTCTTTGTCTCTTTCCCACTAATTTCTTTGTATTTTTCACACACACACACGCACAGGTGCACGAGTGGTGTCTTCTCTAAGAGACAAATACTGTGTAGGTTTTTTTCTTACATTTCAGGTAAGGAATACGTGAGCCAGGAAAATAAACTGTAATGCAGGAGGGCGGGGAGATGTCTCTGCACAGCTTTCTGCCAGTAGTACGGTGTGTATTTCTCTCTTTCTCGTGCATCACGAGGCAGCATCTCCAGACTTCAGAACCCCTAACTGTGAACTGAAGGGACCTTGAAGACCCCAGTCTGCAGATGAGGAAACTGAGAGCTAGAGAGGGCCAGCCACCCGCCCAGGGTCCCACAGGAGCCCAACACAGAGAAGAGATTTCCCAGGTGCTCACTGCATAGCTCTTCCACCTCGTGTGGCCCGTGCCAGTGTGAGACACTAGGAGCTCTGGGGAAAATGGTGGCAGGGAGCTGGAGAGGCCTGGATCTCCCCTCCTGAGCCGGCTCCCACTAAAGCCTGCATCGACCTTGCAGAGACAAGATTCAGTTCCTAGAGGGAGAGTTCTAGAAGCCTGGGTCTACCTTGGCCATGAACATAATGTTGGAGCCTGGGTTCTCTGAGGCTGAGGTCATTGTCTGAGTTTCCCTGAAGCCCCCCAGAAAGTTGGGAGGGTGAAATGGCTCCAGGGACACAGATAGGCAGCCTCCTAGATGGCCTCAACATAGAGGTCAGAACACATAACCGATGGGGATGAGTCTGAAGTCCCAGGGCCACCCAGGGAGAAGATTCCAGAGAGCCTAGGTTCTTAAAGCCAAAGCCCATCATCCCAACACCTGGGCCAGATGCCAGGGTCACTGCAGGAACAGGAAGGTCTGCGTCTTAGAGTTTCTGTCGCCGTGATGAAACACCATAACCAAAAGCAACTGGGGGAGGAAAGAGTTTATTTTACCTTATAGCTGACATCATGAAGGGAAGTCAGGACAGAAACTCAAACAGGGCAGGAACCGGAAGGCAGCAGCTGATCAAGAGGCCGTGAAAGCTCCTCTTTGCCTGCTGGTTCTCACCTTGCGGGCAAGCCCATTTCTTCACTGGCTTTAGAGACAACTTTAGGACTCCAGCCACTACTGAAGACCAACTGAGACACCCAGCCTTGTGGACTGAGCAACTACTGAATAATCGCATCCAGCCATTGTTGAATTAGTTGGACAGCAGCCTGTAAGTCATTCTAATAAATCTCATACACACACACACACACACACACACACACACACACACACTCACACTCACAGGCCTTCCCCCCTGGGAGATGCACTGCTGTTCATGGGGCTGTCACAGAGGGCTGCACTTCCCTCCCTGTAAATAGACTGACCATTATTATTATTGTTATTTTGTTGTGTTTTGCTTTCTTGAGACAGACTCTTGAGTGTCCCAGGCTGGCCTAGAGCTTGCTACTCAGCTAAGAATGACCTTGAATTTCTGATCCTCCGGCCTCCCTACCACACACCTGCTTTCTATGATGCTGGTGATCAAACTCAAGGTTTATGCATTCTCATCAAGTAATCTACCAACTGAGCTATATCTTCAGCCCATCTTTGGTGAAGGACAAATGCAGTGGGGGCAAGGGCCACCTGTGCGTGTGGCACAGCACACTGGGGTCCTGTTCCAGTAGCTCAGAAGCCTCCTCTCTAGGTGGAAGAGTCCTTTACTGCTAAGGGGGAAGCGGGATGATGGACTGGAGGGTGTGGCTTCCTGAGCCCTTTGCTTTCCCGGGTTGGTAGCAGCGGTGGGAGGGGAGAGAGCAGGGGAGGCTTCCCCTGATTCCCCAACAGAACAACCTCTCCCCAGATCTTAACTACAAGCTCCCCCTGGTGCAGAGGGGGAGACTGAGACGCAAAGGTTCACTCCAAATACCTAAAGTCCTGCCTGAGGTTGGTAGAACTGAAAATACAGTGCTGGTACACTACCCTGTCACCTTCCACGTGACCTTGAGAACAGTCTGCTGGCATCTGCCCTGCCCACTCTGAGCCCTGTGGGAGGAGAACCTGGCAGTATGCATCCACACCCTCTCTGTCTCCCTCCTCCACCTCCGCATCCTGCAACTCCCCGGTCATGTATAAAACATTCCGAGCCACCACTTATTCCTCATGCATTTTCCATGAGTCCGAGCTTGAGTTAAAACATATAAACATAAAAATACCAAGAAGCACTTTTTTTAAAGGCCATGTTTCAAAAAAAAAAAAATACCAAGAGACCCATTTCTGCAGGCCCTCCTCCCTGGGCCAGCCCCCCAGCTGTCTCTGCTTCTGCCTGCCTCCTTGCCTCTCTTCCACCGGCCTGAGTTAACATCACCCCGCTCCTTTCTCATCTTTAACCCATCTTCCTTTACATCTCTCTCTTCCTTCTCTACCCCCTCTCCTCCCCCTCTCTCACTCCTCCCTCCCCCTCTCCTCCCCTCCCTTATCTTTTCCCGGTATCACTCTCGGGTGGAACTCAAATCATTTTGTACCTTCCTGCCTGTCTGCCTCTGCCAGGGTTTCCTCCTGTTCCTCTCACATCTGACCAAAGGGGCTCAAAGTCACGGAATGGGGATTCCAAAAATGCTGAGTACTGAGGACCCAGGCTTCGTTGGCTGTGTGTGAGCTGGAATAGCCACCTCGAAGATTTCCGGACAGCTCCAGCTCACAGTGGGCAGTGTCTCCAGGTCTCCCAAGGAGCAGCGAGGGCTCCTCAGAGGTGCCCAGGAGCTGTGCTGCCAGTTGATTCTTGAGAGTCAGATAGCTCCATCCCAGTCCCCGTGCCCAGAAGAGACAGATTCCAGTGTGGTCCCAAGCTGCAGCAGCACCCACATTTCAAAATATGAACGACAGAGGCAGGGGTGGTGGCATGGGCCCGAAGTTCAAGCTGTTGAAAAGATAGAGGCAGGAAAATTCAAAGTCTGGGTTACAGGGAGAGAGAGAGCTCATTTTAAAAAAAGCTATATTGATGACATGGATTAATCTCAACATTTAATATTTTACTAAAAGAAAGAATATAAAGTTCCATGGCCATAAAAAAACACATGTATCTGACATTGCATGTTGTTCAAAGTCAGAAGGCAGCCATGTTGAGAGAGGACAGAGGTCCTCCCAACGCTGAAATGGTCCAGACGGAACAGGCCCACACAGGCCATCCCCCTGATGGTTTGAGCACCCCATTACATGGGGATTTGACCTTGAGAAAATGAGTCTTGTGCTAAAGTTTATGACTATTATTAACGAATAGTGTTTTTTTTCACAGGCCACGCCACGCCACACTTCACGGTTGTTATTATTTACTGTTACCACAACTGGGGCCACGGATTCCAGTGTTTCTCCTCTTGTTGGGTGAGGTAGAAGCAAGCATTTTCCCCTGGACTAGTGAAGTCGCAGGCCCCACAGACACCACCACATCCAGAACAGCCAAGCACCCGGAGAGTCTGGAATGGCCCATGTGGGGAGAATTCTGCCCCCCCCCACCCAGTTCCCACTCTGCTCTGCACCTCTCTCCGAGCTTGGGTCACCTTCCCCCTGAGTCATCTCTAACTTTTCTGGTCAGGTTGCCTGGCCCTGATAACCAGCTACACAAAAAACTGGATCCAAGCTGCCAGGAAGAGGTGTGCTGAGAGCCCTGGAGGCGGCTTCGCCCACAAGAGGCCACCAAATGCAGCCTGCAGATATGCTAGGGAGTTCCCTCCAGCCTGGCACCTCTGAAAAGGAGCCTTCGTTTGTGTGTTTGTTCCTTATTACCTTCCTTCTGGGCAGGAAGGAAAACAAGCCCAGCTCCGCAGTCTCAACAGTGTTGGTGTGCGCCCGCAGAGGCTCTAGAAAAGCCTGCTTATTTCCACTGAAGGGGAGGTGCAGATCAGGGAACTTCGGCCCTATTAGTTAAATAATGGCGCTTAAAAATGCATCGAGTTTAGTCGCCTCCCTCCCCTAAAAAATCCAGAATTTTCTATTGAGTATACTTTTCTCTTGCCCATGAATATTAATGTTCTTCTCAGAAAGATCTACTTGGGAAAAAAAAAAAACCAAGAATGAATTAAGTACCTGCAGGTTTTTCTAATTCCTCTTTTTGGTGACACGCCGTCATTACATCAAATTACTGAGATGGGCCTGCTCTTTCTCTCTCCCTCTCTATTTTTTTCTTTTTGGGTGAAAATTATGGAATATAAAGTATATGTAAATGGAGCAAAGAAAGAGGAAAAAAAAAACCTGTGAAGGAAGACTGGGGAAGGGAAGCATTGGGTATTCAGCCCGCGTAGCAGTCAGCCAATTAATCAAGAAGGGGCGCGAGGAGGCTGCAGAAGGGATGAGTTCGCCCTTCATGTTGATGGGGCCGGCACGGGGCAAACGCTCTACGGCACCTGAACTCACGGTTAGGCATGCAGAAAGGGATCATGGGAATATCTTGCAGTCTTTGTCTTCCCGGTGAAGGATGGAAAATGTCAAGCTGTTGTTTGGCTGGATCGAGGGGGGTGGGGTGGTGGGGAGGCTGGAACTGCAGGCTGGAGAGGAGAGGCTTTAACTCTTTGAGGGACCCTCTACCTTCCCTCACTCCCAGCCCCCTCCTCCACCTCAGCTCCTCCCCCCCCCCCAGCAACTCCCACTTCCCAGAACAGCTGTGGGAACTCTGTCTGCAAACAGCAAGCAAGAAGGGATTGACTGATGGTGACTTGTGGGCTGGGGCTGACAGTGGTATGTGTGTGTGTGTGTGTGTGTGTGTGTGTGTGTATGTGTGTACGCATGTGCACACATGCATGTCAGAGGAGGAAGCTAAGAGAAATTCTGTCTCCCCCCAGACATGGTCTTTGTTCATTCTGCAAAGAGTGTATCTGCCCCTCCTCTCCTCAGTCTTCATGTACCCTTGGAAGAGGAGAGGACCTTGACATCCACAAGGGCTACCAGGACAGTGGGTTTGACCAGGCACTGAAACTGGGTTGGCTTGGGGCTTGCTGGGTAAGTATCCAGCCCACTCAAAAGAGCAGCTGGTTGGTTCCCTGAGAGCATTTGAACCAAGGGGTAGCCCTGCGAGACCTGGCCATTTATAGGTAGGTGTGGCAAGGCCCTCAGCTGGGTCTGGCACTTACAGCAGAGACAATGATCTGAACACCCTTGTCAGCTGACCCCCATCCCAATTCCTGTCATGTCCTCTGTGGTCTTGCTCGGTCTAGACACTGGCGGATCCATGGTCCCAAGCACAGCAGCACCAAACATCTATTAACTGGTACGTGGTTCTCCTGAGCTGAACTGGGACCTGCCTGAAGACCCAAGGATCTACTCTGCAGAGAAGAAATTCAAAAGCAGGGATATGGTAAGGGATACAAATCACATCTCCAGGACACGAAGCAACCACTGTCTTCTAGGGATGGATGCCAGTACCTTAGGCCCTGGTCCACCTGCCTCTCCAACTCACCCCCAAGCCACCGTGAGCCCTGGAGCTCCCCTAGACCCTACTCCAGGCATAACCACAGCCGGTGAGTCTTCCTGAGAACTTGGTACAAATGCACAAACTGTCAGTTTCCGCCTCACCACGGGGTGGTTCCAGTGCCCACTGGTGTCTGAGAAACGATGCTCTGACATCAACTGCCATCTGTTTCTCTACCTGAGATCAGCCAGGTAGCTGCCACCCACAGATACAAGACAGTGTGTCTCTCAGGGACAGGGATGGCGTTCCCCATACACTCTCATATGTGACAGGTGACCAGAGAAACCAGAGAGGCTAGGAGACTTAGACCGAGACACAGAGCCAGCCAGGAGCAGGACCCACTCGGTAGGAGCAGAATCATCCTCCAGTCACCAGCTCCCACTCTGAGCCTGCATCTGCCATCTGCAGATGGAAGTAGATCTTCAGCCCCACCCCAAGATGCTGATTCAAATGTTTTTAAGGAATCCCCAAATTAATTTGAACTTCTAACCAGGTCTCGGAGATGTCGATGGTATAAATTGGGGAGTCATTCAGAACCCCACTCAGTATGCCCATGCCAAGCTTCGAATGAGAAATCCGTTTGTAGGGGATAAGGTGCAAGTCTATCGTCACAGGTACCTGCTAGACTGGAGCAGGAGGACTGCCTGGACTAAAACGTGAGTTCAAGTCCAGCTTGTGAAACTTAGATGAAGTCTGTCTCAAAACCTCTATCCTTAGATTTAATCCTCAGTAACATATACGCTAGGGTGGGGGGGAAGCACAGAGAGGGAGGCACATGTGAGGAGCTCAGGATAACTCAAGCCAGCAGTCGGAGTGAGAAGATGTCCTGTTTCCCAGCACTCTCCTCTCCATGGCTCGCTGAGGGCCACGAAAGGAAGTGCTCTAAGGACCTCTCCCTGTCTGTCCTGGGCCATCCGTGATAGGCTTTGCTGTATCATTAATCAGATCCTTGAAAGGTCAAGGTCCCACTGGCACTGACCAGATTCAATTAGGACTCAGGGGATCCTGTAGACAGGTAACATCTTGCCTCCTTCCCGGGTGGTGGGTGTCTCTCCATCCAGAGGAAGGTAGGCAGGGCCTTAGCCAGCTGATCTTGAACAAGATTCGTAGCCAAGGCCACCTGCTCAGAGCTGACTGGCTTTCTCACGGTTGACTGCTCTGGGTGAAATTGTATTTGTTAATGGGCTTTGAAAAATCAATTCTAAGATGCAAAACTGAAAGTAAAAGGTCCGAAGTCTCTGTCCATGAGAGAACACCGACGTTCCCTTATTTCTTCAACCCTCTTCCTCCCTTTCTCTCCCCTCCCCACCTCACCATCCTCCCTCCTCATCCCCTGCTCCTTTCTCTCCCCTTTTCTCATCTTCCAGCTTCTCTGGTCCTTCTTGCAGCCTCCTTCCACCCCAGGCCCATATTTCTATCCATGCCGCGCTAGAATTGGACAGAGCTCCACACGGGAAAGCAGGGAAGGAAAGGCCTGAATGTCTGTCCAGACACGGAGGAGGAGTCAAGGGGACAACAGATGCCAGATGAGGAGACATCCATGTCTGCACTCTTGGGTGCCTGCGTGAGAGTGGTCAGATAGAGAAACTAGCCACACGGGGGGACAGAGCTGGAGTGTGGGAGACTTATCAGCCCTAGGATGAAGTTCCAACTGGACCCTGCAAGGATGAGGGAGCCATGGAAATGCTAGTTAGAGCAAAGACTCGTTCCCTTTCAGAGAGAATTCTTTGAATGGTAGTGAGGATCAGAAGAAGGAACATAGGCTAAATAAAAGTAGGCTAAATAAAAAAAAATACCAACTATCCATCATAGACAGGGAAGCTTAAAGAAAGGCAATGGGGAAATGGTCCTGGAGAATCACCTTGTGAGTAGCTCTGAAGCTCTCTGAGCCTTGGTTTCCTGCCTGTGAAATGGCATCCAAATTCAACTTACCAAATGTTCTAGAATGTTCCAATAGCCAATGAGCTTCACAAAATACCATTGCTGGATTCTGAGCAGGAAGATGGGGATGAGAAAAGGAGTCAAAAGACGCAGTTGGGATGGCATCAAGGAATGACAGCCCAAGCCAGCAAGTCTACCATAGTTCCCTCAACGCCCTTACAAGGGGAAGAAGGAAACAAGCCAGCAGGTTCAGTAGGAGGCAGAACCATCAGAAAAGCAGGGACTCTCTTGTTCCCCTTTTGCAAGGCCATGCTGGCACAGTGAGCATTTCATGTTGTTTTTAACTAAGTCTCTATGGTTCTATTTACTAATAAAGAGTCGGGAGTCAGATGTTGGAGTGAATAGTTGTAACTCAAAGAAGCCAAGAAGCGATCAGCTGACCTTCCTTTCTGGCTGAAGACCATCAAGAGAGCATCTCTCCAGCTGTCCCCACCCCCCCCCCAAAAAAAAAATCCCATGAAACTCCAAGTCCCTCCCTGCTTTGTCCTGTGCATCTCTATCCCTAATCCTGGCTCCTCGATACTCTCTATAGCGAATTCCTGTCAACTAGGTGCTGACTCCACCCCCTGATCCAAGGCTGATTTTATTAACAGTTTTAGGGCTCCAAATTTCAATCAAATATCTCCAAAACAATTTCACATCTCAGTGTCTAGCACATCTGGCCACCGCTTCTTCAGGAAATTGACAAGCCCCAGGCCCTAACCTTGGCCCCCAGGAACCTGGTACCAGTCCATTGCTGCTCTTATCCAAGCATGACTCCGACAGGGAACAAAAGTTTAGTTCCTTGTTCCATCCCCGGGATTCTGAAGGACCTTTGGCCCTTCCTAGCCCCGGACACTTTACCATCTAGTGTCCCTACTGCTGCTGTTCCTGTGGCTAGCTGCATTTGCAGCCCTTTGCAAAACTTACTCCCCTTTTTTCCACTCTAGCAAGTATTTCCATGCCCGCTGTCTCTAGAACCATACTGGATTCTAGAGCTTTTTGTGGTGATGGAAAGACTATGGTTCTTGGTGTCCATGAGGAAAGTACTTGGTTTGTGGGAAGAATGAAACTCAGTGGGGGGTACTGAGGGGTCACATTTTAAATTTTGTTTAAACAGTTTTGGGTGTATGTTTTGTGGGAGAATGCAAGTTTGGGCAGGGGTGTGCCTACTATGACATTCTGCCTTACGAGCAATCTCCCCGTGGTGCCTCCTATAGTCTCAGGCATTTGAACATCTGGTCCCCAACTGATGGTGCTTTTGAAGGGGTCGTACAAGTACAGACTTGCAGCAAGACGACTGTTACATGGGGTAGGCTTTGAGGTTCAAAACTTTGCACAGTCACAGTACTGGGGGCTCTCTCTGCTTCCTGCTTGTGCTTAAAGATACAAGCTACCATGAAGGGTGTTTTTTTCTCTGGTTTCTTTCCCAGCCTTTTATCATCTGTGTACAGGAGGGATACTGATTTTTTTTTTTTTGTTAATCTTGTATCCTGCTAAATTACTGAAAGTGTTTATGAGTTGTAGAAGTTCCTTGGTAGAATTTTTGGGGTCGCTTATGTAAACTATCATACAAATAGTGAGAGTTTGATTTCTTTTTTTTTTAATTTGTATTCCCTTGATCTCCTTTTATTGTTTTATTGCTCTGGATAGGACCTCAAGAACTATAGATATGGAGAGAGTGGACAATCTTGTCTCGTTCCTGATTTCAGTGGGATCACTGGGAGTTTCCATTTAATTTGATGTTGGCTGGTAGGTAGAACTAACATAAGTAAAAATGGCGATCTTACCAAAAGCAATCTACTGATTTAATGCAATACCCATCAAAATACCAGCAAAATTCTTCACAGACCTCAAAAGAATAGTACTCAACTTCATATGAAAAAGCAAAATACTCAGGATAGCCAAAACAATCCTGTACAATAAAAGTACTTCTGGAGGTATCACAATTCCTGACTTCAAACTCTAATACAGAGCTATAGTACTGAAAACTGCATGATATTGGCATAAGAACAGACAGGAGGACCAATGGAACCTAACGAAGACCAAGATATTAATCCACACACCTTCGAACACCTGATTTTTGACAAAGAAGCAAAAAATATCAAATGGAAAAAGAAAGCATATTTAACAAATGGTGCTGGAATAACTGGATATCATCATGTAGAAGAATGAAAATAGATCCATATCTATCACCATGCACAAAACTCAAGTCCAAATGGATCAAAGACCTCAACATAAAGCCAGCCACACTGAACCTTATAGAAGAGGAAGCGAAAAGTACACTTGAATGCATTGGCACAGGGAACCACTTCCTAAATAATAACCCCAGCAGCACAGACACTGAGAGAAACAATTAATAGATGGGACCTCCTGAAACTGAAAAGCTTCTGTAAAGCAAAGGACACGGTCAACAAGACAAAACAGCAGCCTACAGAATGAGAAAAGATCTTTACCATCTTTTCATCAAACAGAGGGCTGATCTCCAAAATATACAAAGAACTCAAGAAATTGGTCATCAAAAGAACAAATAATCCAATAAAAAAATGGAGTACATACCTAAATAGAGAACTCTCAACAGAGGAATCTAAAATGGCTGAAAGACACTTAAGGAAATGCTCAACATCCTTAGTCATCAGAGAAATGCAAATCAAAACAACTCTGAGATTCCATCTCAAAGAATGGTCAAGATCAAAAACACTGATGACAACTTATGCTGGAGAGGTTGTGGGGTAAAGGGAACACTCCTGCATTGCTGGTGGGAATGCAAGATCATACAGCCCCTTTGGATGTCAGTGTGTTTTTTTCTCAGAAAATTAGGAAACAGCCTTTCTCAAGACCCAGTAATACAACTTTTGGGTATATATCCAAAGGATGCTCAACTGTGCCACAAGGACATGTGCTCAACTATGTTTATAGCAGCATTGTTTGTCATAGCCAGAACCTGGAAACAACCTAAATGCTCCCGACTGAAGAATGGATAAGGAAAATGTGGTACATTTACACAATGGAGTACTACACAGCAGAGAAAAATAATGACAGCTTAAATTTTGCAGGAAAATGGATAAAGCTAGAAAACATCATTTTGGGTGAGGTAATCCAGACACAGAAATCCAATTATCACATACTAACACTCATAAGTGGTTTTCAAACATAAAGCAAAGAAAACCAACCCACAAATCACAATCTCAGAGAACTTAGACAACAATGAGGACCCTAAGAAAAACATACATAGATCTAATCTACATGGGAAGTAGAAAAAGACAAGATCTTCTGAGTAAATTTGGAGCATGGGGACTTTGGGGGAAGGTTGAAGGGGAAGGGAGAGGCAGGGAGGGGAGCAGAGAAAAATGTAGAGCTCAATAAAAATCAATTTTAAAAAAGTACAAGCTACCACAGAGACCATTACAGAAAATCACAGCCAATCAAAATGCAGACTTGCAAAAGTTCCAATGGATACATATAAAAAACACCCCCATACCCAAGGCTCAGAGAACATTGCGGAAGATGGGGCAGAAAGAGTGTAAGAGCCGGAGGATTGGGGAGTTTGCTGTGGGGTGCGTCTCTGAGCAATGTGAGATGTTGTGCCTGTAAAATCTCATCAACATGACTGCCCAGACATTGACTGAACGAGGACAACAACAACAGACAGCCAAAGTGGACAGCACAGGTCTCGGCTCCACACAGAGAACTAAAGGCAACAAAGGAAGGCTGAGAGCGGAAGAAATGGCCGTCCTCAGGGAAGAGCACAGCAGCTGGTGTCCAATACCAAATGCTCAGGCCTGAAATCCACACAAAGAACATTATACAGACTGAGCTAGCAGTATCTAGGAATATATTCATGCACACATACAGACATTTACATGTACATATATGCATGCAACAGCAATGAAGAAAGTGGTGGTGAATTTAAGTGAGTAGAGAGGGGTACATGGGAGACATTGAGGGGAGGAAAGGGAAGGGAGAAATGATGCATTTATTTTATAATCTTCAAAATAAAAGAAAAAATATCCATCAATTTGAAGAAGAAAAAGCACCAACCAAAGATTCTATAGACTGGCGGCATCAAATATTCAGCCATGAGCTAATTCTTTCAGTAAAAATAAGCAAGGATATCACTGCATTAATATATAGATTTGATATTGTTTTAATAAATAGTAAAATTACAATAAACCAAAGAATTACTATGAAATAAAATTCTTTATGATTTACTATTTTTTTAGATGTGAGTTCTCAGCTTCTGCTCCAACCTCCACCCCTGCTTCCGTGCCTGTATGCTGCCGTGCTACCCACCACGGCAGACTCTCGGGCTCCCGGAACCATAAGCCAAACAGACTCCTGCTGCTACAAGTTGCCTTGGTTTTATCATGGCAGCAGAGAAGGGACTGATGCTTACTCTTGTTACAACAGAAAAGGGAAGGAAGTGGGGAGAGGAAGAATGGGGAGAAAAAAGGCGGATAAGTAGATGGAAGAAAGGGAGAAGGGAGGGGGAGAGGGAAAGGGAAGAGGGGAGAAGTATGAGGCATGGCACAGACAGATACAGCAGGCACACACCAAGCTCATGTCTGCTCCATTAACTACATGTTAAATGATTTGAGACAAAATATTTACCCCTGAGAGCTGCCATCTCCTCATCTCTAAAATGGGAACAGCGACAGTCAGATGAGGTGAGACAGATGGGAGGGTCAGCGCTGATTCTCCGCACATGGAGCCACAGCTTCCTATGCCCTCTATCAATGTGTGATCAATAAAGGCAGACACTGAGGAAGCCACTTGTGATCTGCCTTGGGAAGCCTTGCGAGGGCCACCATATTGTGAGGACAGTCGGAAAAACATACATTTACAGAACGGATTGAGGTAAGTGTGATGGAGGACTAAGAGTCAGGGTTTTGGGGTGCTGAAGTTGGGTTCCTGTCTCAGCACTTCTGCTTTGGGCAAGCATCCTCACTGCTGTGTGCTGTTTTCCATCTGTGACCACTTGAGGAGCTCCAATGGCTCAAGGAGTCTAGCATGTGAACTTGTCCAGCTCCGGACCAGCATGGCATGCACTCAGTGTGTCAGATCCTGTTACCAGCCCTGCACCCACCTGGGATAAACAGAGTCAAAACAGCTCAAAAGGGGGCTGGCCTCCAATGTATCCAGTACTCATAGCTAGGAATGGCTCTCTTTGTCAACCCCGTGAGGTGGATTCCATTGCAAACCGAAGCCCAGAGAGGTTAGCTAATTTGTCCAGGATTGTACAGGGGTTGAGATTAAAACACAGGTCACCTATCACCCTTTAGTGCAGTGAGATGCAGAGGACATGTTGGCGTGACAGAATGTTCTGGATCTGGTTTTAAGTGTGGAGAGAAGTGCTGTGTGACAGCAGGCGCTACATGTGGCACCGCACCACGCTTTGAAGGGTCACGTGGTCTAGTGCATGTTTGTATGGATACGGATACTTTTGAGGGGGCTCTGTTCTGGCCTCCTGTGGAGCAAAGGGCTGATGGGAAGCTAGAGAACAGATTCTAGCAGCTCCTCCCTGCTTCCCTGACCAGGAGACCCAAGCAGAGGGAGGCCAGAGGCTTACTCACCTCGTACACCAGAACCTGGCAGAGCTCTGGAATACAGTTGGTCCTTAATTCCACCTTGCAGAAGGGAATTGGTCTCACAAGTGCTCTGTCATGACCTTCTTCTTCCAGATAGAAAAAGGCTCCTATGTTCTTGGTGTCCAAGGAAATACTTCTGAGGCTTGCAGGAAACTGGGAGCTCCTATGTGGGGCACAGAAAAGGGGAGATGGGATGATTGGAGAGAAAAAGGCCATGGAGGGAGATGGGGCCTTATTTTGGGATCCCAGGGTATTTGAGGAATATCGCCTCAACCCTGAGCAGCAAGCAGAGGGAAGGGCTGCATTCCCCACATCTGATGCCGCACCTGTCTGTCAGCAGCATGGTGACCTCCATGTCTCCAGAAACCACAAGCAAGGACGATGCCCACAAAAGCAGTGCTCCTGTTGAAGCCACTTCAGTCTGGGCCACCAACCACAGCTGCTGGCATTGAGCGGTCCTCAGGGACAGCATTAGCATATGCCTTGGAGCAGTTAGAGAGAAGAACCAAAGGTTGGGGTGGTGACGACTCAGCTAGCAAAGTGGACCAGAGTTAGATTCGCAGAACACACATACGTATTGGATTAGCATGGTGCCCACTTGCAATCCCAGCACTAGGGAGACAGAGACAGAAGCCCTGGAGCAAGCTGGCTAGACAGACAAGCAGTTATTGACAAGCTTTGGGTTAAACCAAAAGATACTATTACAATAAATGAAGTATCAAGTGATGGAGGATGGCTCCCAGCCTCAGCCTCAAGCCTATATGCAGAAATGCATCACACGTATGTGTGTGCACATGTATACACACATACACACAAACATAGGAAACACACACAGGAACACAATACTCAAACATTCACACACTCAAACACATTCACATATTTAAACACACATACACACAAACGCACATGAACATACATACCTACACACACACACACACACACACACAAACAGCACACATACAAAAACATTCAAAGATGGGGCCTGGCATGAGTTCCTCAGCTATTTCTCACTTTGTGTCTCGACCTCTTGAGCACTACACTCATCATGGTTGTCCCCCACAACCAGATACGATATGATAAATACCATCGTGGTTAGGTCACCCAGTCCTGGAAGTTGAACCTCTGAAGCAGCAAGCTAAATCAACCTCTTCTGCACAAGCAACCTGCTTTGGGTTCTCTGTTACAGTACTGGAAAGAAGCCCAGGAGCCCGGATGTGCACCTGGGTGGCCTCTTGCTGCATCCAGAACATGATATCCAGGACTCAGTCACATGTTGCTCCCCATCTGGCTTCAGTCAGACCCTCAGCCAGTGACAGGCAAGGGCCCAGATAAGGGACAGGTGACCAGATCCTGCGGCTAGACATATAACATACTGAGCACAATGCAGGACCCAGAAGCCATCAGAACACGCAGGATTTGCAAGGGTCCTGGGGATGGAGGTCTTGGCACAATTCTCAGCATTATTCATGGCCAGATCAGGACTCGTCTGTCTGCACACAGCTGTGTGGCCAGTTGTGAGCTGCAACCTGTATCATGGAAAATAAGAACTCCAGTGTGCTAGGACTCAGAATAGAGTGGCCTTAGTGTCTCTGGTGGTGGAGGCGCCACTACTTTATCTGTTTTTTTTTTTTTTCTTTTTTTCAAGACAGAGTTTCTCTGTAGCTTTTTTGGTTTCTGTCCTGGAACTAGCTCTCCTAGACCAGGCTGGCCTCGAACTCACAGAGATCCACCTGCCTCTGCCTCCGGAGTTCTGGGATTAAAGGCATGCACCACCACCGCCCAGCCTGCTTTATCTGAATTCCCTTCAGATTCCTTTGCCTCACAGGTCACAGCCCATCGCTTAGGCAAACCAAGGCAGGAACCTGAAGGCAGGAACTGAAGTTGTGGAGAAGGGCTGCCTACTGGCTTGCTCTCCACAGCTTCCTCAGCTTGCTTTTTATGTAGCCAAAGACGATTCACCCAGGAGCAGTACAACAGGCAGTGGGCTGGGCTCTGCTACATCAGTTAGCAATCAATCCAGTGCCCCACAGACATGTGCACAGCCCAGTCTGGTGGGGAAATTTCTCGGCTGAGTGAGTTTTCCTTTTCTCAACTATGTCCAGGTTTATTTCATGTAGGAAAAACACAAAACAAATCCAAAATGATGCCATTCCACCCTTGTCAAATTTGACATGAAAATATCACTTTAACAATAACTTCCTTGTTCCCAAAATCTCATGTTATGATCACAATGCGAACTGTAGTTCAACACTTTATAAGCCCAATGATGCTTTAAAATCACAGTCTCTTAATGATGTATAGGTCCCTTTAAAATACAAAATAAGTTATGAACTTTCTCATTCTAAGAGAGGGGAACCAGAGCAATTATAAACAGATTGAATCTTTACCAAATTCCGACAGAGTAAAAAGTTCGATGTTCGACATCTGGAACTCACCCGTGATCTTCTGGGCTCCAAAGGGCTTGGATAGCCTCACCTCTCCAGTTCTTACCCCCACAGCACACAAGGCTCATTTCACGGGGTCAGGCCAGCTCCACTGCACCCCTGCCACTGTCCTAGGTGGTCACCCCACAGTCTTAGCATTTTCAATATGCTCTCCACTGCCACTGAGGCTCCCACCTTCCTCAATGGCCTCTTGACCTTTCTTCAGAAATTCACACACAGCATCACTGTCCTGTTTTATGCCTGCCTCATGCCTTCAAAACCAGTACTGTGGGAGGCTCTTACACATCACCAAGTTCATCTGCCAGCTTGAGATCAGCCTTGGCCTTCTCTGGACTGTGGCTTTTGTCTACAAACCCTGGGGAGACACTGCCAGAAGATTTCATCTCGATGACGCTGATTTCTTCTTAATCACAGCTGATTCTTCAGCCCCAAGTGAGAAGAATCTCAGATTTTTTTTTATTGAAATAGATCACAAAAATGGACTTCAGAGAGTCTTTGAGGGAACCTCCCTCAGTACCCTCACAAGCCGTCCACCCTTCGGCCATTCTCCTTGTCATCTTCCAAGTGCACACAACAGCTCACTGAGCTCTGCTCACTCAACGGCATCTCCAGGCCAGAGTTCTGACGCCTTTCTTAGTCTCCCCCAAACAGCAAGGTTGGGTCACTGAAGAGAGGAGCTAGAGGGGACTGGGCCTACACAAGTGGACATCTGTCCCCTTCTACAGCTGGCCCAGCCCGTCATTCAGGCCCCACCTCACACAGGACTCTCTTTCCTTGCTATGGCAAGAACAGGGGACTACTTGGAAAGGACCCCGTATCTAAATGGTCAATTTTCTGTATCCATAAGGTAGAGTGGGCCTAGGAGAGGTGAGGTAGACAACAAGGGTGGAAGTAGAAGAGAAAACTTGACAATAAGCAAGGTCCAGGCTCCCTAGGGAGAGGCTCAGGACACAGGGAAGCAGCGGGAATGATGTCCATGCTGGAGACAGAGCAAGTGAACTTTGCAAGGAAAAGGCTTGTTGCGCCCACAGCAGCTGCATGGTTGGCGCTTGATGTCTGGTCTTGGAAATGAAAACCCAGGGTTTTCAGGATAAGTACTGAATATGGGACCATCTCTCTGCAGGAGTGTGGGCACTCTGCCCAATAGAGGGTACTCAACCTCTGTCTTTGCATAAGACAGTGTTGGTCATCATTCATTAAGGGCAGAGAGCTAGTGACATCGATAGGTAAGATCAGAGACACCGCTCAGTGCCGAAGACTCAGCCCACCTCAAGTATCATTTGTACCACAAATGACAATCCTGCCCTTCTAATCAAAGAAAGTGAGACTGGGAACCCTGGACACTGGGATAGCCTCACACCAAGAATGGCTGGGGGGGGGGGTTCTTGGGAGTTCAAAGTTCCCTATGGGAAGGCTCACATGATATCCAGAGCCTGGACTTTAAATACAAGTCTTCCCTGTACAGATTTCCCTTGCATGGGATTTTTCTGGACCACAGTGGCAGAAAAACTTACAGGAGACAGTAGGACTTCATTTTATCTGAAACTAGTGAGGGAGTGAGATTCGTAGCCAGCACCCTAATGGGCCAAAATGTTACTCACCTTCCCTGAGAAGTAGGTACCAACAGCATTTGCTTACCCCGTGCCCCAAGCATGCGTTGGTCTCAATAACCTACATATCGGGTAGATCTTATTTCAGTATGAATTGTTTTCATCGCAGTCTTCCCTGGTGTTGCAGTCAGATTGATCTTCTTAAATTATCTGTATATTTAGGTAAAATGTCTGAGTTTTATTTCAGGAGAATAAAATGAATGTCATAAGTAACCTCTCTCTCCTACGCTGGTTCCCGGATTCCAGGGGCAACGCTGACCCTACAGTGGATCTTAGAGCCCAAGTTGTGACCAAGAGAAGTGCCGCACTCGAAAAGGGAGCCCCGAGCCACAAGGACTTTTCTTGTTCCTCAGGGTGTCCACAGAGGTGAACCTCTGAGATCATGATCTGAAATCAGCAGGGCCTGCTGCATAACGAACACTCCTAGACTTCGAGGGCCAACAGCAGCCTTTTCCCCTGGAGCCTATGCATCTGTTGGACTTGACTCAAGACCAGCTCATGCCTCTCCTCTGCAGACACCGTGTCATGGGCTGCAGAGCACAAAGGTCTAGACCCTGCCTGCAGTTGGGAGAGTTTTGACATCAGGTGGTCAGGGGCATGAGTGGCCAAGGAAGAGTGGAGAGCCTGGGAGTATTGGCGGGACTCAGCCACACCCTGATCCTGGCTTAGTCCTGTCATGGTCTTCTTGTCTAATCTCCAGAAAGTCTGTTGACAAACGCTGAGTGGAAAACGGGACAAAAGCTGACACAGTGACTCACACATGCACCCTAACCTGGGAGGCAGACCCAGGAGGAGGATTGCAGGTTCTGGACAGTGCAGGACTATGTAGCAAGACCTTATCCCAAAACAAAAGAAAAAAGACATAGAAGCTTTGGGGAGAAAGAGGGCAGGTACTCCTTCATCCCAGCCCACATGATTCCCGTGTAGACAGCGTATCTCAGGCTCTCTGAGACTCTTGTTCTTACAACTTCAGGACAGGTGATGAAACAGACTCAGAGAGGTTCAGAAACCAGATCACCATCACACAGCTAAGGAATTCTGGAGCCAGTGTTGCAACTCCTACCCCCATGAGTGCACAGCCAATGTGCCGTCTATCTGTCAACACCATGACACGGAGCACAGGCGTCTCCTAATTCCCCAGGAATGCCCCAACACTGGGCCTGGGCTCTACATCGACTTGAGTTGTTCTCGGTCATGGGAGGTGATCTGAGCGGCAGGGACGTGTGACACTTGCTTAGCTGCATGGCTCCAAGGGAGGCTCCGGGGCCATCCATGTAGCGTGTCTGCATGGCCAGTTTACACGCTTCTTCTGGTTATTGCTGTCTCTATCCTGCGGCCCGCACACTCAATTTCAATTCAAAGTTTGGCAGTGAAGGTGTCACGGCTAAAAAATGGAACGGCCTCCCTCCGAAATGAAATAATTTTGTTGTTCAGTTCCGAGCGATTTTGTAATTTCATGCTTGTGTATGATAATTTTATGCTGTCCTGCCTCACGTAACTCAGTTCTGGCAGATCCTGACAGGTGATAAATACAATCTTTTCCGCCCCGCATGCGACAGGCCGGTGCGAGGGGGGGAGGGAAAGATGGCAATTTCACATCTGAGGCCAGAGCGCACCCGCAGCCTGTGGCGGCCCCATTCTTTCATAATTTCACGCCTGGATTCCAACCGGTGCCACCTCTGTTGTGGCTGAAGGACCCAGGGGTCGAGGAAGCCTTCCGGAAAGTAGAATGGTGTTGGGCAGAGGCCAGGGAGCCGGTGGAGGGGAGGGAAGAGGGGAAAGTGGAGGTTGCAGGTTTGCTCTGGGTTGGCATGCTGGCTACAGAGGGGATCTACAGTGCTGATCCTGGCTTCAGTTCACCCTGGGTACAAATGGGGAAGGGCACTTTTAGCAGATAGAGAGAGAGAGAGAGAGAGAGAGAGGCACAAATGCATTCATCACCAAGGCCTGTGTTTTGATAGCTGCTCCCTAGCACTGGCCTTGAAAAAAGAGCCCTCTCTTCTGGAGAATTGATGAAGAGAAGGATGATCAGGGGACCCTTGCAGTGGAGAGGGGTGTCGGAGTGACTGATGGGGGAGGTAGGGAGTGTTGTCCTGTACCAGTGGACAACTGACCCCTCCCATGGCTGCCCCAGCCCCACCTCCTACCACTTTTTCTGCTGTGGTAAGAACAAGGGGTACCCAAGCTTTAGGCTGCAGCATTCACTATCACAATGTCCATGCACCAGCGGTGGCATTCACTATCACAGAAGATGTCCACGCACCAGCTGTGGCATTCACTAGCACAGATGATGTCCACACACCAGCTGTGGCATTCACTATCACAGACGATGTCCACGCACCAGCTGTGGCATTCACTATCACAGAAGATGTCCACACACCAGCGGTGGCATTCACTATCACAGATGTCCACGTACCAGCTGTGGCATTCACTATCACAGATGATGTCCACGCACCAGCTGTGGCATTCACTATCACAGAAGATGTCCACACACCAGCGGTGGCATTCACTATCACAGATGTCCACGTACCAGCTGTGGCATTCACTATCACAGATGTCCACGCACCAGCTGTGGCATTCACTATCACAGATGATGTCCACACACCAGCTGTGGTATTCACTATCACAGACGATGTCCACACACCAGCTGTGGCATTCACTATCACAGATGTCCACGTACCAGCTGTGGCATTCACTATCACAGACAATGTCCACTTGCCAGCTGTGGCATTCACTATCACAGACGATGTCCACGTGCCTGCTCTGTACCAAGGTGGCCCGAGGAGTTGTCCATTGGCTCCATTTACTCCCCAATGTCTTCAGGTAATAGAGACTAAGGAAACCCATTTTATAGATGGCAAAACCGAGGCTGAGTATACAGAGGTTAGTGTACTCCTAGGTCACCACAACAAGTGACCATATGCTGGATGACTTGCTTTGGAAAAGCACTATGCCCAGCACCAGAAGCTGTACCTCCGATGGCTCCAGCAGGAAGTTCTTGGGAATGAGTCTCTCCCAGCTCTGAACCTCGCTCAGCTTCCTTGGACTGCTCTGTACGTCACTCTGGGTCCCACCTCTGTCCCCACAGAGTCTGCCTCCCCCTTTTCTTCTCTAACAGGGACCTTAGACTTGGCACTGATATTATCCAGGTCAATGGCCTCTGCAGAGTCTTAATTCTACCCTCAAAACCTACTTCCAAGTAAGAGCAGGACCCAGAGTCACCTTTTGGGTCTTGGCAGCTGCTGGACCGTCCATGGGTACTCACTGGGGGCAAATGTGAGTGTATGGAGGTGCCCAACCCAGTGCAATTTAGCATCACCCCGGGGCTGAGGGCACCTCAAAATACAGCATAGAAGGGACCCCAGTAAGAAGTATCCTTTACCTGGGAAAGTCTGGCTTGGCCCACCGGGCCACAGGGAAATGCTTCTTCCAGAAAGCCCTCCCATGACCTCCTGACTAGCTGAAACTCTGCTGTGGGCTCTTACATACCATGCATCTGCAAATTGACATCCTGTTTCTATGGACTGGCATGGAAGACAAGCCTTATAGGGCCATACAGTCTTCACTCACTTGTTCATTCAGAAACTGAACTGAGCAAAGAATCTCTGAACATGGGAGATGCACGGAAACTCTGAGCTCATGTGTGAAATACACACGATGAACAGGTGTTGACGTGTGTATTAGTCAGGGTTCTCTAGAGAAAGAGAACTCTGTGTCTATGTGCATATGTGTGTGTGTATGTGTGTGTGTGTGTACGCGCGCATGTGTATGCTTTATCAGAGTAGTTTACAGGCTGTGGTCCAACTAGTCCATCAATGGCTGGCATATGTAATAGGGTTCTCTAGAGAAACAGAACTCTATGCGCATGCATGCATGCGTGTATGAGCATGCATGCATGTGCGTGCTTTATCAAAATGGTTTACAGGCTCTGGTCCAACTAGTCCAACAATGGCTTGTCCCAATGGAAAGTCCAAGATTCTAACAGTTGTTCAACACACAAAGCTGGAAGAAGTCTCAGCTGCTCCCAGTCTACAGAGGAAAAGATAGCGCCTGATGTAGGCTCTAACACAGGAGTCAGTGCTTGATTAAATTGCCATAGTCAACGATCATTCTGCACGAGCCATCTGTCTCCTGCACTGGCCACTCCTGAATTTCTTAATCATTGTTGGTTACACAAATTTCTACAGTTCTTCCTGGAATGTGATATTGTCTTTGATTCATTTTTTTTCTGGTAGAGTCAACTCCAAAGGCTTCCTTAGACCTCCCAACTATAATACCCTCACTCCACAGTCAAGGGAACCAATGTGGGAATTCTGCCAACTTCTAAGTGTATCTATCCCAATTACACATTGTGGAAATAATCACAAGATGAGTTTCAGACCCACTGAACCTACTGTGAGTTGGATTTCACCCAAATCTTCATTAATCACCTGGTTTCCATGAGCCCTGGCTTTAACTGGAGGGTCACCATGCTTCTTGGGGTCTCCCAGAAGCAGCATCAATTCAGAACCACTATCTCACTGACCCCGGAAAGTCTGACCGTTTCTTTTCCTCCAGTGTACACTTACTCTTGTCAAAGACCGTAGTCCCTATGGGGAAGGGCAGAGAAAGGCTAAATGGAAGCCCGACAAGCGTGGCGTGTGAGGTTTTACGCTATAGAACAAACCAGCGCGGCATGAGGAGAGCACTAGCACCCTTGCTTCCTCCATTCTTCAGGAGGCTCCTTCAAGATAGGAATAATGTCCCACTTGCTCATGTCTGAACCTGTGGCAAGCACACTACCTGGTGCATAGCAGGGGTTCAACAGACACCTGATGAACCAAGGACCAAGAGAATCGGTCGCTCAAGCAGGGACATAAATGGATGTAAGGAAGGAAGGAAAAAGGGAAAAAGGAAGGGAGGGAGGGAGGGAGGGAGGGAGGGAGGGAGGGAGGGAGGGAGGAAAGAAAGAGGAGGAAGGCCAGACTAACAGAACCACTACACAGCTATCTTAAACCATCTCAAGCCTGAAGTTCTGGTTCCAAGAGAAGCACAGATATCCTGTACCGTGGGACATCCTGACCGCTGCATCCCTCAGAGGAAGCTGAGCCACTGTGTACTCACACAGCCTGCCCCCAACGACCTCCTCCTAAAAGATCCCTGGTCTGAAAGATTCTAACGACTGGAATGTTGCCAGCCTTTCTTAGGTTACCCACAAAACCTACCTCCACTATCATGCCAATCTCCAGTCTTCCATCCCTTTATTGTCCTTTTATTTCTTAACACGGATGTGTAGGTGGATGAATGGACAGATGGACAGACAGATAGATAAGTGATGAATGGGTGCATAGACAGAGGAGTGGATATGTGGATACATGGAAGGATGGGGAGACATAGGGAAAAATGAGAGATACATGGATGGCAGCTAAGTGGTAGACAGGCTGACATGCAGGAGTGTGAATGGATGGATGGGTAGGCAGACAGATGGACAGATAGACGAGTGATGGTGAGGTGGGTGGACAGTGGAGTCTGTTGCTGTAGTCTATGGGAAGCTTCATGAAGAGAAGACAGGGGAAATGATTTAAGAAGCAGCCTGAATCATCAGGGGCTTGATCTTCTGATGGCCCTAGAATGAACAAAAGATGAACCTTTCCTACAGCATGAGACCTATGGCTAGATGGCCCAGGTAAATTCACAAACACAAGTGACAGAAGTTGACACCATGGGTGGAAGCTGCCAAGTGGCAGTTCTCTGTGAATTACCCTCCTTGAGGAAGGCAGGAGACTTGGGAAGTCAACAATGTACACATTCCAGGAAGTCCCTGAAACTGACAGATGCACAAGGCCCCTCCCTCCTTACAGTGTATGTGAGCATCCTGCTGGGGAGAGGAGACTTGACTTGTCTGCCTGGCCTCGGGCTGTGCAGGGCTCTAGGGCCCCAGGGTGGTGTGTCTTCTCTCCTGCTAGGGAAAGGGTTTTCAGTACCCCACCTTCACAGTCCTAAAAACATCCCAAGAGAAACAAGGCTCCTTCAGAGGACCTTGGTGGTAATATTTGATCTGTCGTCAGCTCCCTATGAGCAAAGCAAGCAATTGCTCGAGTCTCCCCACAGAAAGTGTCACAGCAGTGGCTTCACGGTACAGTACACTCAGTGACATGACTACTCGTGCCCATCACCATTAAGTCCTGCTTCCCACGGGCCATGTTCCTGGTGTTCACCTGAGCAGTAAGACATGCTGAGCATCTCAGGCTGGGCATCAGGGGTCCAGGGGCCCCGGAGCCTTCCTGCCTGACAGCTGCTCATCTCAGCTCCAAACTCCTCTGCTCTGGACTCCCTGCAGGCTGAGTGTAAGAGACTCCTGCCCCACCAGCCACGGATCCTCTGCCACCTCAGGGCTGTTCTGATTAACCCCTTGCTATCCTCACTTGTGTGAGTGAGTGTGTCTCCTGTGTCCCCATGGTTTATCTACACGGTAGAGAGCCCAGAATCATGAGCTTCCAAGTCAGAGAGAATGAACACTTAGTAGCTTCTGAAGCATAAAAGAGGAGACAGATGGGACCCCAGGCAACTGTCGTTCCCTGAGCACCATGGATGTTGGACATCCTTTCAAACCCAATTCATTTAGTGCAGATGGGGAAATTGAGGCCCAGAGAAGGATAGAAGCAAAGACCCAAGCCTGGCATTTTCAAGACAGGACATGGGGGTGGAGGACAAAGCCGTGTGTTCTGAGGTGCTGCCCACTTTTCAGTGCTTCTCCCTAGATCCCCACACTTCTCCAAGAGGGATCTTAGGCTCTGATGTCCACAGACTGGGAAGTTAGGCCACATGAAGGGAACCCTCCACAAAGAGAAGGGATCTAAACCCAGACCCTGTGCCGTTTTTCTCTATGCTGTATTTCTCCCCAGGATGACTGACTTTACAACCAAGAGCTAAATGAGCATCACACACGGAGAGGTGAGCGTGTGGAGATGGATAGGCAGAAGCAGGCTGACATCTTGGTATGGGTGCTCCAAGCTCCTCTTCTCAGAAGCTGCCACCCCTAGGCAAGCAGCAAGTCTGTCTGGGCCATGTGCCGAGGAGAACCCCTGCATCTCAGGTCCCTCTCTGGGGTAGATCCCAGAGCCATTCGGTAAATTCCAGTCCCACAAGCCAGCTCTTCTCTGCCCTGGCATACAGTTACCTAGGCTACAGACCTGCCCATGTCTTCTTGTCGCCCAGAGGTGGCAAAGGAGGCTGTCATACCTGTGACAATCTTAAGCAGCTTTGTGTCACACCGCAGGTGCCACAAGGGTCTTCTGATCCTGGCTCTGCTACTTTGGTGCTCTGATACTACAGAAAGCTGATGTAACTTCTCTGGTCAAACCAGCACCCTCGAACTGTCCCTGGGACTACATACAGCTTCCTTAAACCTCACCCAGCTTCTGCGGCTCCTCAGGGTAATGCCAGCAATCACCGTTTCCCAGAACCAAGCCCTGCTGCTCCAGTGTGTCCTGTGGGGCCCTGCTCTCGCTCCACCTCCACACATCTGGAAATTAGCTGTGTAGCATTCCACTTTGCCCATTCCGCAAGTAAATCACCACCGGTTGGGGTTGCTTGTTTTGATACATCGTCCTGTTAATATCTTTCCAAAAATGCCAGCAATGCTCACATAGCCATCAGAACTCCCCGAATCCTGGAAAGTACATAAGAATTTATTTGTCTCTGTGAGCATCATACATATTGTATTAAACCCGCATCACGGGGCTTAATAAAATAGACTAGAGGCAGGAGAGCGCGTCTCTGGCAGCAGGGGGAGGTGGTCATGAACTTGGGTGCCTGTTAAATGTTCCAGTGGCAAACCCTCTCTTCTGCCAGGAAATGAGTTTGCTACCAGCAGAGGGGCCGAGGGGCCATCGAGAGAAGCTAGACTCGGCACGGCCGCCATCCCTCTTCCACACGGCAATACACTGCACCGCCTCGATTTTTCATCCCTTGCTGCCTGAGATGCAAATTTCTCCTCTGTTGTTTATATTAGGTTTTCAAATATATGGAAATCTAAAGATCTGGAGGGAAATGCCAGGCCCTCAGAGGCACCCGATCTGTCTTCTTCCTCCCACTGATTCCCTTCCATCACTTGCCTGACATGTCATAGGACTGAGTGCCGGTACCCTGCTGGGATGGAGGAGTACCCCCACCCCTGAGGTGAGGGATGGCTTTCCAAATGGAGCTGAAAAGGGTTGGGGAGCAGCAGGTCTCCATGGGCTGGCAACTACTCTGTGAACAGAGGTGAGACCTCCCAGTCCCTGGTCAGACAAGGGAAATGGGAAGATCCATATTATACACCTACTGCATACCAGAGCATGACACAGAACAGTTAAGACTCAGCATTAATTGAGCTCTCCTGGCATACAGGGTCAGATCAGAGCATGACAGGATGTTTGAGCATCTCATGGTCTCCATCATCTGGCAAATGGGGAGATGTGTTTTCAGTGTTCAGCCAGGGTGAAGGCTGAGCTAGCACTTGGTGCTATGGTTTCTGTGGTTCTAGTCTATACCAGAGGTCAGCAGAGTGCCATGTAATAACAATCTTAGACTTTGGTGGCCAAACCAGCTCCTGCAACTCCTCACTTCTGCTTGTGTCTTTCTAAAGCATTACTACCCAAATGCTAACAACTTATGCCAATAAAACTTTACTAACAGAAACAAACAGTGGACCAGATTGGCCAATAGGGTGTAGTTACTATATTGTCCCAAGGCTCACACTTGGTGTTTCATGGGACTTTAGCAAGCTTTACAGGGATCAAGTGGACCTCCAAGGGACTTTTCCTCCCAGCCACCAGGATGTTATTGTGTCTCTGCTCCACAGAAACCTGACAACGTGGAGATTTTAGCCTTATTTTTTAAGGAGATGACAGAGACTCAGAATTGAGTTTACACATTGAGGCTATGGCAGACCTTGGATTCGGACACTGAGATTCAGGTCTGTCTGGTTGTGAAGGCTAAGAGTGTGTCTGTGGTCAGAAACTCTCCAGATTGGAGCTCAGACCACCTGAGAAAGAAGTGGGGTCCATGCAGACATTGGAATTAGGCAGGCTTCAGCTGCATGTCTCTGTGGACGGGGGAAGTGGAAACCCTTCCCTGCCAGCTCTCCTGATGGGAGCGCACACAAGGAGCACTGCGTGGAGATGGGGACCAAGGCCCGCGTGATGCACCTAAGCCAGGGAAATCCAAAGACTCCTAGCTGTGGCCTGGATGCCTCAGACAGAGCCATCAGCAACTTGGTCTCCAGTCTCTGGGACTTTGGGGGATGTCGCAGGACCTTTAAGAATCAGAGCCTGGTGGGAGGAAGTTAAGTCATTGCTACCATGGCTATGAAGGTGATATTGCCCCTCCTTCCTTCCTCCTCTCCCTTCCCCTTTCCAGTGTGTCAGCTGGTGAGCAACCCCCCATGCAACATACTCTACCACAACGTACTAACGTGCCACATACCCAAAAGAAACAGATCCAAGTGGCTATGAACCTCTGAGCCACAAGCTGAGTCTACCGCTCGCTTTCTGAACAGAACTTCTCAGGTATTTTGAAAGAGGCAGGAAGCCATCTCACTTACACCTTGATATCAGACCCCTGACTCCCTCAGCAGATAGAGAATGAACATGTTTCTGTGGGTGACGCCACACTGCGTGCAGTGCCATGGCAGCCACAGGGAACTCAAGCGTGAGCAAACCGCACCTCAGCACCAGCCCTGCAGCATGCCTGAGTCCCTTGCTGGAGCCCCGGGCTCCCCGAGGCGGGTCCGTCTTTCCTGAGATACTGGAAATTACATCAAATTATACTTCATTACATCAAATCTGAGAGTTTGGCAGCCCTGGGTCCCTCTCTCACCAATTTCCCTCCGAGAAAGTGTTTATGGAGCATCCCCTGCATGCTACATGCATCACCGAGTCGCTCCGTGGAAATTAATTTGTGGTCTGAGGGTGCAGAGTTGAGAGCCAGCTACGCAAGGTCCCCAACACTGACCTTTGATGTGTGGGTGCAGGGAGAGAACGCCAGCTGCAGTGGCAGTGTCCATGGCTTCAGTGTCTTTCTTGTGGGTTTGACCTGCAGCTATGACTGCAGGGTAGACAGGCACGGGTGGTGAGCAATGCAGGCCAAGGGGCTGGCCTTCTCCGACAAGGTCATAGTGTCCATCAATAACCCTGGCCTAGATCTAGGTATGGAAATGCAGTCCAGAGGGCTGCGTTGAAGAGGGGAAAGAGGCCTGTCAAATATGAGCCTCTACTGTTTCCTCTCCTGTACCAGTCACCGCTGGGTTGTATTCATCTGGCCTCTCTTACTATGACAAAATATAAAATATCTGCGATTGGGTCATTGTATTAGTTACTATTCTGTTGCTGTGATATGTAACACGAATTCTAATTGGTCTTAATAAATGAAACCTTGAGTCAGACATTAGGGGGTAAAACTGAGAGATCAGAGAAGCGTAGCCACCGGACAGGCATTTTACCTCTACCAATGTTCAGCCCAAAGGGGCGGTCCTGTCTTCAGACTGTCTCCTCAGACGGCATCTGTCTCCACCAGACCTCAGACTGCACCGAGCACCTGTCTCCTCGTTCCTTATATTCCTCTCTCTACCCAGCCACATCACTCCTGTCTCCACCTCCCTAGTGCTGGGATTAAAGGCATATGATTCCAAGAGCTGAGATCACCTTTGTGTGAGCTGTTTCTCTGTTAGACAAGCCCGGGGTGGCCTTGAACTCAGAGATCCCTCTGCCCCGTCTCCAGAGTCAGAACTAAAGGCGTGTGCCACCACTGCCTGGCCTCTGGTGGCTTAGTTCTGTACTCTAATCTTCAGGCAAGCTTTATTTGTGTGGATCATAAACAAAACATTAGTACGGTGACCAAATGCCATAACTAAAACAACTCTTAGAAGACAGGCTTTATTTTGACCTTATGGGTCCAGAGGGCTAAGAGCGCATACTGATGCCAGGCGAACAGCTGAGGACTCGCATCTCGGACCGCAAACAGGAATCAGAGAGAGAAGGGAACTAAGAATGACAGAGTTTTTAAGCTCCCCAAACCCACCCCAGTGACATACTTCATCCATCAAGGCCACACCCCCTTAGCCTCCTTAGGGTGACAACTGAAGATGCTAGAGACCATGACAAACATCCATCACTCACACAACCAGCTGTTTCTAAAGCAAGAGGATCGTATGGCCAAGCATTTCAAGAAATGCTCACACCTGGACTCTTTAGAAAGATGAAGCCAAGAGACAACGGGCACCCCCTTGCACACAGGAGGTAGCTACCTTTTCTTTAATAGGAAGAAAATACCAAGTGTATGAGCCACTTTTCTTACAGCTGTGACAAACTCCCTGACAGAGTGCAGCCTGGGAAAGGGGTTGACTGACAGCGCCAGGGGATGCTGGGAAGGCATGGTGGTGGGAACATGGAGGCGGCTGGTCACACCGTGTCTACAGTCAGGAAGCAGAGACAGACGCTGGCACCCAGCCCACTGTCTGTTTATTTAGTCCAGGTCCCCAACCACGGGACACTGCTGACCTCATTTAGGGTGGGTCTCATAGAACAGTGTGTGGCCGGGCTTCGGAACATTACACCCTGGGCTCCACCCAGACTTACACCGATGAGAGCAGAAAGCCAGGCTGAGGAGTTGGCTTAATCTGTAAGGTGCCCGATGGAGTTGACTCCAGACATGCCTGGAATCCCAGCAGTAGGAGGCAGAGACAAGCAGATCCCAGAGCTCGGAGACCAGCCTGTCTAGCTGATCTGTGAATCTCAAGGTGGAAAGCCAGAGAAGATGGCACCCAAGGACGACTCCTAAACTCCATATGCACACACATAGTCTCTCTCTCTCTCTCTCTCTCTCTCTCTCACACACACACACACACACACACACACACACACACACACGAGTGGCTGAGGTACAAGAATCATAAGTTTGAGGCTAGCCTTGGCTGCAGAGTGTTCATTGGAGAGCGGCTGAACAAGCACCATGTGGTATATCCTCATGATGCAATACTATCTAACCCTTTCCTCCCTTCCCTCTTCTCTCTTCCCCTCTCTTCCCCTCCCTCTCCTCCCTCTCTCCTCCCTTCTCCCATCCCCTCCATTCCTTTTTTTTCTTTCCAATCCCAGGGTGCAGAGGAATAGAGGGATGAGGCAGAGGACTGAGAACTTGCCAGGACCAAAGTTGGAGCTGGTCCACTCCGGGCATCTCACCAGCCTCTCACAACTGTGGTCGCCTTTCCTGGCATCCAGCCAGATTTTTAAATCAATCCTAAATCCCCAGGGGCTGTTCTCTTCCTGGAGCTGCAGGGTCACTGTGACCTTGTGAGAGCAGGGACACTCACTTGAAGCCACACTCCTGTGTTGGAATTCTGTTTGTGTCCCCTGAGCCTTTGGCAAGAATGAGGTCTGTCTCAAAGGCTTGCAAGTAGCCTCTGAGCTCCGTGTCCTTCACTGAATAGAGTAAGAACCCAAGAATGCAGCTTCTCCACCCCAGAATCAGGGTGTTGGTGGGTGCACTGTTCCTTAGAAGAGCCATCTCCCCTTAAGAGGGACAATGAGGTGCTGGACAGGATGAAGACAAAGAGGTGATCCCAACCTGGGACTGCAACAATAGCTCCTTCCTGTCTGCAAAATGTCACTGGATCCAAAAGGCAAGGGCTACACTGTGTGGTCTTAGTCCCTCAGTGCCCACCACACATCTGGCCAGACCTGCCCCCTCAGATACACTGTGTGTCTCTTGTCCAGACACCGGGATTCGTGTTTCTGTGACCACTCTGAAACAGTCATGGCCTGACTTGGGGAGTGTCCCCAGGACCATCAGAGCATCCCTTGGGGGTAATATTCTCAAGATTTCCTAAGCCACGAGCCTCGTATCCCGAGCTCCCAACCCAGGCCTGCAAACAGCTGGCTCTCCTCTTGTTTCTTCCCCATGGCTCTCTGGGCAGGTGCTCTGCCCTCAGGTCCTGGCTTCTGATCTTCACAGAGATTGATCCATCACTGACTATTTCTCCATTATGGGTTGCCCTTGGCCAGCATTATAAAGTGGGTTCTGCTTGGCTCTCCTGACAGTGCCCTCACAGCTTCTTCTACAGTTGAAATGGGCTTTCACTCATTTAAAGGACTCTTATCCCTCACTGGCAGGCAAGCCAGGTACCATGGCACAGTCTCTGCATGCGAGTGCTGGAAACACCAGAGCCCACTATACCCAGAGGTCATATAGTCCAATGGGCACGTCTGCAAACTTCAAGACACAGGTCTATGAACTAAAGCAATAGGCTGAGCGGAATTTCTTGCTGTTGGGCAAGCCCCTTGCCCAAGGACAGACAGTTCCTGAAATGCTGGAGGCTGTTGTTTATAGAGATAGCAAGCCACGTGTTTTTACTCCCCTAGAGTGTGTTTGACCCAGCTACACCAGATGTGCTTGGACACGTGTGAGCAGGAGGTCTGTGGGCAGCAACAATGTCAGGGTGTGTGCTTGCCTCTGATTGGACCTGATGGGACATGTTGCAAAATGTGGGTTTCTCTTTAAGCCCCTGAAGATGTGACTCCTGGCCATTTTCTGGGAACCTAGAGATAGACCTGACCAGAAAGTCCATCAGCTTGGCCAGCAATTGATTAAAGCCTGCTTCAAATTCAACTTTAAGTTGTAGTGGTCTTATTTTTGACCAGGGGGGGTTGACATTTTCTGGAGGTCCCAGTGAGATTCAGACCACCCACCCAAATTTTCACTCTGAACTCCGGGGATGAGGGGCTACTTCAGGAGGCACGCGCCTTGAGATGGTCTACGGCTCTGAGGCTGTCGTGACTATTGGGGTGAGCTGCCATGCCGAGAAAAGCAGCCTCTACAGTCATGGTCTGGTTCTGTTCTGTGGGATCCATATTGGGGACGTGGAGGGGGTTCAACAGGACCTCCATGTTCTCCCACACAGGGCAGATAGCAAAACTTCACCTGTGCACCGGTTCCCGTTGGTTGGAAAGTTTTGTCTATTTGTTTTGTGTATGTGGATGGGTCTGTATTTTCTGGTGTGTCCATAGTTTTGTCGCAAACATGGAGCTGAGACAGAATTGGTTATTTTTGCTGTCTCTGCTGCTGCCAGCCACCAGCACTACGGTGGCTGCTTTTATTATCATGTGAACAGTCTGTATCTCAAGCTTATTTAATTGGGTATGGTTAAAAATGTGCAATATCTGTGAGAAAAAAGTTAACTAAACTCAACATGGAACTGACAGTTTAAAAAATCTGTGTATAAGTAATCTTGAAGGAACCATGTGGTGTGATTCCATATTGGAATCATCTACTCATCCCCCCAACTACCCTTCTATCCACCTATCCATCTACCCATTCATCTACCCACCATCCATCAACCCACCCATGCATCCATCTATTCATCCATCCACCTATCCGCCCACCCATCTACCCATCCATCCATCCATCCATCCACCCACCCATCTACCCACCCACCCATCCATCCATCCATCCATCCACCCATCTATCCACCCATCCATCCATCCACCCATCCACCCATCTGTCATCCATCTACTCACCCATCCCCCACACCCATGTGCCCAGCATCCTCCAGCCTCCTCTCTGCCCCCAAATTCATTCAACAGGTCACTGCACACCACTGCAGCACCCACTGTCCCCAAAGTCTTCTCTGAGTTTAGATCTGTCCTGCCACCCAGTCAGATAGATCACAGTCAGTCTCTGTAACATAGGTGTCCTGTGGGGACAGTGTCAATTGGCACTGTGGGGAGGAGAGCAGGGAGGACTCCCAGAAGGAATGGTGCTGGATCTGCTAATCAGAAAGTAGATACGTGCTCCCTAGGTGTGGAGTAGACAATAAAAAGCAGTAGAGGAAAATGCCAGAAGCAGAGCAACATTTACAGGCCCTTAGAGGTTCTCAACCTGCGGGTCTTGACCCCTTAGGGGTCACATATCAGACATCCTGTATATCATATATTTACATCACAATGTTTAACAGTAGCATAATTACAGTTATGAAGTAACAACAAAATAATTACATGGTTGGGGTCACCACAATATGAGGAACTGCATTAAAGGCTTGTAGTGTTAAGGTTGAGAACCATGGCCTTAGAAGAATAAGTTCATTCCATAGCAGGCCCAAGGGGGCAGTGAGAACAGTGGAGGTCGGAGGAGGAGAGGGACCCCTTTCCCGTGGTGCCTGGAATTTGCTGGATTTTCCCCTTCAGGATTTGTGATAAGAATACATTTTTCTAAAATGATGTCGAAGGCATGAAGGGGTTAAAATTAAATATGGAGGTGCTAGAGGGATGCCTTAGAAGTTAAGAACCCTGGCTGTTCTTCCAGAGAGCCTAGGTTGGATCCCCAGCACCCAGACAGCAGCTCACAGCTGTCTATAACTTCCATTCCAGGGGATCTAATGCCCTCTTCTGGTCTCCATGGGTACTTCACATACACACACACCCCACACACACATAGGCAAAACACTTATATGCAAAAAAATGAAAAAAATCTCAAATTTTAAATGATAATAAAAATAGAATTAAAGATGGAGCTGCTGACCAAAGTGGCGATCTTGGAAGGAGACTGGGGCCAGCCACAGAGCCGGGCTAGATGAAGGAAACAGATGGAGCCTGCACCCTGCTCTAGGCTCGCTCCCTTCCCTCTGTGGGGCTAGCCTCAGAGCAGCAGGGCATAGCAGCTGATGGAAGAGCTGGGCAGGTGAAATAGAGACTCATGTGGCAGGAGAGGGAGGGGGAGGCTGACAAAGTTCTATAGTTCTGAAAAATACACAAGTCTAAAACAGACTAATGAGATACTTCCTGGTGTGGTTGTCTTTCATTAATGACCCTGCTGAGGATGAGGTTGCAGATGACTCTCAGTGTAATTCCTAGGCTAATGGTTCCCTATGACATCACCCAAGACCAGGATGCTGCAGGCCTTCTACAGATCACTTTCCAAGTCAGGAAGCTGCTGACCAATCCCCAGCCTTGAGGCACACAATCTGCACCTCCCCCCATGCCGCATCTGCCAGCTTGCAGTGGACACACCCCCATGCACACCTTTGCGCCCTCACGCCAGCATTTCTGGTTATCTGCAGAAACCTCTGTAGGGTCTGGGGTGACAGCTCAATTCAGATCCCCAGCACCCATGTAAAAAGCACAATGATGTGTTCCTGTAATCCTAGAGCCAGGAATGTAGGCACAGTAAGATCTCTGGAGCTTGCTGACCAGTCAACAGCTAAAGTAGCATCTCTATGCTCAGTGAGAGACCCTGTCTCAAAAAAAAGGTGATGACAGATAGATAAATAAATAAATGTAGAGGGTGATATCAACCTTTGACTTCCACATTCACACATGCACAAATTCACACATATACACACGTGCACACACTTGTACACACATTTGTGCATGTTCAGGTAGACATACACATGCACACATGCAGAAGTTCCTGCAGCTAAAACCTTCAAAGAGCAATCTCTCAATACTAGTGTGAGCATGCTCTGGGGCTGGCACAATAGAGTTTCAAGAACATCCAAAAAGAATCTTTAGAAGAAACTCAAACCCCTTCTGTCCATCAGGCTGGGAAGGTCCTGCAGGTGGACACCAATCTCTGAGGATCACCAGCTCTCAGAATACCCAGGGCATCTGTCTGAGCAGCTGGACTCTGAAAGCAGAACTGGCTTCCAGAACATGCCCAGCAAGGTGTCACATACACGGGCCACAAACTTCAGAGTAATAAGCAGCTGTCCACCAATCTTTATCCTTCAGGAAGCTTCTTCTCCTGAGTCCAACCCTAATGGCCTTCCCTGTTCCTGGAACGGCAGATTTTCTAATTACTAAATAGCCTTTAACTAGGATTTACAACTTCCACTGTGAGGTGTGAGAAACAGCTCGGACAGTGGTTCCTTGAGTCAAACTGAAGGGGTTCGGTGCTTATTCGAAGGGTACAGGGGAGCCAGGCCTGGGGATGGGATTATGCCTCTGGCCCCAATGGACAGTTGAGGGAACAGGAACCTCAGAAGAAGATACACATCACAAAATAGAAAACATGACTTGCAGAAAGAGGTTCTGAACCAAGATTCCCACATGGGGGGACCATGAAATTCCCTTCCTGTGTGGGTTTGGCACTGGCTGGCATGATTGTGGCTTCTCATACATCTCTACCTACACAGCCAAGTCTGCAGAAAGAAGCCACACAACAGGATATAAGAGGCCTGCCAACTGGGATGGAGGAAGCGGAAAGGGATCAGGAGACAAGGAAATTCATCCAGAGAATCTTGGCTACATCACTGAAGTGCAGTGCAGATAATGGGGTGTCGAGACTCGGGATAAACATCTGTCTTGGGCCCAAGTCCTGGAGATTGTGTTCTGGAATATGTTCCTCTAAGGTTTTCCTGGGCCCCTCCCTTTCACATCCTTCATTTAGGAAGATCTCAGAGCAGGAGAAAGAAGAGGATTAGACTGCCCCCATTTATAGGAAAAGAACCTGGGGCCCAGGCTGAGCTTGACTGTCCCAAGATTGCACCCATCCAGGTGTTGACAGAGATTTCTGTTGCACAAGGTCCCACAGCCATTTAGTCCCAAATAAACACATAGAGGTCTACATTAATCATAAACTGGTCAGCCTAGTAGATCAGGCTTTTCTTATTAATAAATCTTACATCTTAAACTACCTTATTATTTCTGTCTATGTTAGCCAAGAATGGCTGTCTTGGTACCTTTATCGGGGAGGCAGTCACATCTTGTTCCTTCTGCAGTTGAGTCACAATTGTGGACTGCATCCTCTTCCCAGAATTCTCCTGTTCTCATTGCCCTACCTCTACTTCCTGCCTGGCTATTGGTCAATCAGTGTTTATTTAAAATATAATTGACAGCGTACAGACCATTATCCCACAGCATCCAGGGATTCCCCTTCCCACCTCAGCTCATCCTAACACTCTTTGCATCTGAATGTGCAATGGTCTCATGATCTCCCACACAGGAGTGGGGATGAGGATAGTCCTTCACATCTCAGCATCCAAACTAATTTTCTTTAAGAAGTCCAGAGTTCAGACCAGGAAAGCCACGTTCAGGATAAAACAGTCCCATTGTGTGGCACCAGGCGAACCGCTGCGACTGCCTCCTGGGTGATGAAGTGTGTGGCTAACTTGTAGCTACAGTAAGGACTCAATGACACCCTGGAGAAGGGCCCATGGCTCCATCTGAAGGTAGCAGCAGCTACAGTATTGCCTCCCGACTACTCCGCATCCTAACACTACACCAGTCTTCTCGCCTCCCCACTGATGCTCGGATGCTTTGCATCCACTGCCTCTTCTGTGCTCACCTGACTCTACCTGCAGAACCCAAGTTAGCCTAACACAGCCTTTCGGCCTCCTCTCAAATGTCAGTTCTCTCGGGACCTCTGCCTCAGCATCACAGAACCCCAGGCTCCCTCTTCTCCTCCTGAAGGAGTTTTCTACTTGATGTATCCAACTGGGCTCCAGAGGACCAGGCTGTTTTTACATCAGCCTTGGACTCCCGGTGCCTGGCACTGAGTAGGTGCCCAGGAAATGCAAGTCTGGCTCTCAGCCATACAACTGAAGTAGGTAGCCTTGGCGTCTGACCCCAAGTTCTGTGCTGTGGGATCTGCCCATCAGAGCTATAATAGATGCTGCCCCCACCACATCCCCCACCTCGGCTGCCTGCCTAAATGCTATATATTCTTGAGGCGTTACCGGGCATGTGCGCCCACACCACTCCCTCAGCTCAATCTTCCCCTCCCCAGCGTCCATTGGCACAATCACTCTCTGGCTGCCCAGAATCTGCCAAGCTTATATTAATGTTGGCTCAGAGAGAGATTTACCTCTTCCCAGCATAGCTCGGGCTGGGGCTTGCTAGGACATCCCCACCTTTGAGCTCTTCAGCAGACACACACCACACACATGCACACTTACGTGTGCACGCATGCGCACGCGCACGCACACACACACACAGAGCTGAGTTCTGACTAGCCTTTGGAAAAGGACACCCACTGGCCCTTTCTAACTACAATCAACCAAGCCCAGAGGCTGCTGGAATTCTGCCCCATTGGGTCTGGAAATTATTCCCTGTTCAACAAGGGCCACAGCATGAAGTGCCAACCCGAGGAACACAGCTTTGTGATTTGACCGGGCCATGTACCTCTCTAGGCATACATAAGGATAATGTTTGTGTGGTTGTGTCATAGGTCACAACCCCATTAATATTTGAAAAGGAGAAAAAGACAGTTTCCACTCATAGAGGGGGAGGGACATAGTAGCACACAGGGAGGCTGTTCCTACCTCAGTCCCAGGTGGAAATAAGCCAAGCCCGAGACCCTGCTACTACCAACCACAAGCCCAGCAGGTAGAAAAGCCTACCGCAATCCACCTGCCCCGTCCTCACCCAGTTTTTCACATCTGATGGTCCCTCTGCGTCATCTCTCTCTACGCATTCTCCACTTGGAAAACTCACGTTCATTCGCTGTGCTGGCTAGTTTTCACGACACAGCTAGAGTCATCTGAGACGAGGGGCGCTCAAGTGAGAGAATACCGCTACAGGATAGGCAAGCCTGTCAGTCATTTTCTTAATTAGGGATTGATAAGGGAGGGTCCAGTCCATTGTGAGTGGGGCCATCCCTGGCTGGTGGTCCTAGGTTCTATAAGAAAGCAGACTGAGCAAGCCATGTGGAGCAAGTCAGTAAGCAGCTCCCCTCTGTGGCCTCTGCATCAGCTTCTGCCTCCAGGTTCCTGCCCTGTTGGAGTCCCTGCCCTGACCTCCCTCAGTGATGGAGGGTGACCTGAGAGTTGTAAGCTCAACTAATTCCCTTCCTTCTCAAGTTGTTTTTGGTCATAGCATTTATCACAGCAATAGAAACCCTAAGATGCCTAGCAAATTCCAGACCTAAAACCCCACTTAATTTGAAAACTTTCTTACTCTCTCCCTGTGCCCCTCAAGTTTCCCATGTTGTTGTGGAATTCCATAGAACATTCTATCTGCATATTCCATGCCGTGCTGCCTACTGATAACGAACCTGTTGGGTACAGGAGCCACATTTATCTCTGACTCCTTCATGCCTGACCAGGATCACACGTCTGGAAAAAAGACTAGGTCCATTTTTGGAGGAATCGTTATTTGTGTCCCCAAAGCTTAATCCAAGACTAGGGCACCTCATTGCCTGGTGGATGTTTGAGAAAATAATCAGCGATTCCTTCTGGTCTTTGACTGAGGGCCTAGTTCTGCAGTGTGTGAGCGTGTGAAGCTACATGCTCTCGTGATCAGGAAGCGGTAGAGCTCAGTCTGAAGCCAGGGAAGGCTCATAAGATGGAGGGGGAGGGACAGGTGTGTTTATGTATGTATGCATGTATATATGTATCTATGTATAGATTGATGTTGATTAATGAATAGGTGTATTTATGTATTATGCATGTATATATATGTGGATGGATGGACAGATGTATATATGAATGAAAGGATGGATGGATGGACAGGTGGACAAAAATACATATGTATACATGTATGGATGTATATATGGAAAAATGAACAGGTATACATGTGTAGGTACATATATATGGATAGATGATATATGGACAGATGGACAGGTATATGTATTATATATATAAATGGATGAACATATGGATGTATACACAGGTAGACATATGTATGTACAGATGGACGAATGAATATATGGACAGGAGTATGTTTGCATATATGTATAGGTGAATGGATAAATGTATCTATGGATTGACTGGTATATGTACATATGTGTATAGATGGATGATGATATATCTACGAATGTACAGGCAGATGAATAAGTGGGTGGATACGTGCAATGAAAGAAAAAGGAGGGAGGGAAAAAGAAAGGGAGGGAGGGAAGGAGGGAGGGAGGCAGGGAGGGAGGGAAAGAGGGAGGGAAGGAGAGAGGGAGGAAGGGAGAGAGGGAAAGAGAGAGAAAAGAAGAGAAGGAGGGAGGGAGGGAAGAAGGGAAGGAGAGAGGGAAGAAGGGAAGGAGAGAGGGAGGAAAGGAGAGAGGGAGAGAGAGAGGGAGGGAAGGAGAGAGGGAGGGAGGGAGAGAGGGAGGGAAGAAGGGAGGGAGGGAGAAGGTGTGTTAATTCCAGATCCTAGTATGATTCTTGACAGGTGTTAAGTAATTTGGAGATTTCCACAACATTGGCATTGGCAGGCCCCTTCAGACTCAAACTCCCCAACTGTGGTTTCCATGGGATGAATCTTTAGTCCTGCGCCCACATCCACCTGACCTCATACTTCACCAATCCTAGTGACCTCATCTCCTTCCAGCTTCAAAGCCAGGATGAGGCCACCCCCATGCTTCCAGGTGAGAGGCTGAGGCCCAGAGCAGGGCTGGTGGCAGATGGGGGATGGGGAGGCCAACCCAGCTCTGTCTCAAGGTCTGCTCCCTGCTTGAGTGATCAACATCATTTCCATACTATAATTACATTGTGCCGTCCCCTCCCGATTTTACTGCTATCTTGTAAGCCGTCCCGGTTGTGAGTAATTTAAAGCTATATGAGATGTCAGACTCCGTGAAACAATCACCCCTCAAAGAAATATGGCCTGAGATCATAATTGATAAGTCCCATTAGGCAACGGGGCCTCTTATTTCCTCTTTGGTCTCCTCTGAGATGGCCTTGTTGATCCACCTGCAGCATGTCGTATCTCCAGCAGTGTGGAGGGAAAGATATATCAATTCAGGGGTGAGGGCCAGTGGGTCCAGGGCAGAAAGCAAGAGAATGGGAAAGTAGAAAAGTGGGGAACCTGGCCCTTTTGGTGCACCAGGATCCCCCTGATTTTTGGTATAGAAACCCCTCAAGAAGAGCTTGGGGCCACCAACATTTAAGTTGGTAGCGGAGCCTTTAGGTTTGTTCAGTGGTGCGTGGCTGGGACAAAAGATAAAACTCACAGCTGGCTCTTAGCCCAGCGGCAACATCCCCTATGTCAGGCCCCATGATGTGTGGGTGATCCTGGAGGTTAGCACCCCAGCAAAGGTGCTCTCACAACTCCTGAACAGCTCTTCCTCCCTATCACCTCTGCCCTGGCGTGTGAGCTGAATGAAGATATGTTGGAACAATCACCACAAAGGAATGGCCTGCTCAAACATCTCCCCTCTTGTCCTATCCGCTCACCTGCCATTCCTTACTCTGGAGTCAAGTAGGAAAGCATACGGGTGGGGGAGGCAACAGAGCTGGGGAGAATGTAGTGGGGTCCTAGACCTTGAGTGTGGCCAGTGCGCTGAGCTACACTGAGCAAGTCACCTCCTCTCTGTAAACCGTGATTTCACCATCTTAAAAAAAATCCCTTTCAAATGAGATGCCAGTGTCTAAGTCCAAGGGATCCCTGGAAACTGTCCATAGCTCTTCGTACACATTCTGAGCACCGATGCTGGTCTCACGCTCCCACTTGGCCTCTGACAGCCAGAGCTGAGAAGTTTTGCCCTCTTTTTGATTTTGGAATTTTAGTTTTGTTTTCTCTCTGGTATCCTATGCTGGCCTCAAACTTGTGATCTTTCTGCCTCAACTTGTAAGCACTATAATGATGAACATGCGTCACCATGCAGAAATTCTACGCTGTCTTGGTAAACTAGAGCACTAGACTAAACTCCAGCTAAACACTGCCAACAGCTGTGTCTTTTGGTTCTTTTGCTCATGCTCTGGGAAGACCCTCATAAGCTCATGTGGTTATGATTCTAGATATGAACACACACACACACACACACATACACACATACACACGCGCACACACACTGTCATCTCATCCCCGGAGCCTGGACTGGGTTCAGCACCACGGACAGTTCATCAAGAGCTCCCCAGCCTTGTGGGTGCCCCCGCCCCGCCTGCCAGGATGCCCTGAATTCCATTTCCTTCTCAACTCTCATGCCAAGCCTCCATTTCTGTTGCAGGGGCCTGATTGATTTGTTTGTAATTCTGTCCTTCCTTGTAATTTGGTTCGGGAGCAGGAAGAACGGGTGAATCTTTCCTGGCAAGACATGTCAAAACTGCCTGTCTGCCTGTTGGGTGCAACTGCTGCCTCCCAAATGCCAGCGCCCCCGTTGATATTGTTGACTTCTGTTGTGTGTGTTCACTCTTTAATATCTGTTTTCTCTTCCCAAGTTTGCCGAGTGATTGAGAGGCCCCGCCTTGCTTTTCTGAGATGCATCATAAGTCCTCATTCAAGGATGATTTAGCCAGAATCAGGATGAAGCAGAATCCAGGAGAATCAGATGCTGCCAAGGCTCTCCAAGCTCTTCCTCACAGAGTCTCATGGCCAGGTCCCTGTGGCATCTCTTTGGGGTTCTGGGATGTCAGAAGATCAGCCTGTGAGTCCATTCCACAAGGCAATAAAAGCCCAGTGCTCTCCAAAGCCCACTTAGTCCCACCCACACCAGTTTTCTGTTAGAAACCAGTGCACAAGAACCAAGGCAACACCTAGGGCTAGACTGACCCAGTGAAAGGCACCCCACCTACCATGAACAATGCCCTAACCCCCAGCACCAAACAAAAAGCATCTCCTTTGTCAGAGGGCAGTGATGACAGCGTGGCAGTAAGAGACATACTGTGTTCCCACTGCCCAGAATATGAGAGCAAACACATCACGGCTTTCACTGGCCAGCCAGCCTAGCCTACCCGATGAGTTCCAGGACTGTCTCAGAAACACAAGTTGGTGGTACCTGAGAAACGGCACAAGAAGTCCCCTGGTCTCCACATACACGTATGCCCACATGTGGACACACACACATACATACAAACACACACACCTAAAAATTAAAAAGCCAGTTTTTAAAAGACTGTTAGAAAATGATAGATGTCACCCACCTTACAACAGCCAAGCCCAGCAAGCTCTACCTAGGGGTCAGATACCAAGGGTGTCTCCCAGCCAGGCAGGTGCTCACTTCAGCCAGCACCCAGATGGATACCCATCAAAAGGGTGCTCCCTGCAGTATTGTTGGCATATGAGTGCTCCATACATGCTTCATACTTTTTGTATCCACATCCCAGACTTGTACATACAAACTTCAGAGGGAAACATTGCACTGTGTGGCCTTGGGCAAGATGGGCAGCCGACCACTTTGACTGGGCATGGTCCAGTCTGAGATAGGATGTCTCTGACACTTTCATTAGCAGAACAGACACAAACCCTTGATACTCTGCTCCCTTGAACACACTCGATAACCGTCAGTTACTGTCCCGCACACACCCTTTCACACCATGTGTTCTCTCAAGCCTGACAGAGATAGAACATGCATCCCTTTGAATCACCTGCTTGTTTTCTGGAACTTTACATAAAGACAGAAAGTGCCAGCTTGGGCCATAGCCAAGAAGGGCTGTGACATGATCCTTAGTGGTATCCTCTGTAAATGTTCCATGCCAGCTTCCTCTGGGAAGAGGAGTACCAAGTCCTGGTCATGGGGGAAGTGCTGTGGGACAATGGTCTGTACTCTGTCAATTGTATTTTAATAAAATGCTGATTGGCCTATTAGCTCAGACTTCTTATCAACTCTTATAACTTATATTAGCTCATAATACTTGTCTGTGTTAGCCACTTGACTTGCTACCTTTTTTTGGCGAGGCGTACATCTTGCTTCCTCTGTCTCTGGATGACAACTGCAGACTGACTTTTCCTCTTCCCAGCATTCTCCTGTTCTCATTGCCCCGCCTCTACTTCCTGCCTGGTCACCCCATTCATACTTCCTGCCTGGCTACTGGCCAATCAGCATGTTATTAAACAAGCACAAGAAACAAATCTTTACAGGGTAAAACCATGGTCCCACAGCAATGGAGTCTGTCTATCTGCTTCCGTCCTTTTCCCTCCACTCCCATCTCCTCACCTCCCTCAGGTCCATTATCTGGCACCTGTCCCCAGGTACATGCTATTGGTTGGCCTTGCGAACCCAGGACCAAAACTTCAACTCTCTGGGGACATTGGAAAGAGCGTCAGCCATGGTGTGAGAAAAGCTCGCGTGCACATTCAACAACTCCAGAGCTTCAAGGAAAGAGAATGAGCAAAGAATCAAGAAGCACATGGAAATGCATTCCTGCCAAGCATCCTCAGGGCTTTGCAAATCAAAACCACAGTGTAATGCAGACCTAAGGCCAACAAGAATGAGAGGAAATGCCAGCAAGGACACATCACGCCAATACATGCAGCCTTCCGGTGGGAGTGCTAATTGGTACAACCAGTTTGAAAAGCTGCTTCTCCGAATCTATAAAAGCCGAACATATGGGCTGGGAGATGGCTCAGTGGGTAAAGAGCTTATGGCACACGCGTGAGTTTATAGTCACAGGACCCACATCGGTGCTGGGTGGGCATGGTGGCCCGCCTGTAATTCTAGCACTGAGAATTCCAAGATGGGGTCCTCTGAACAAGCTGCCTAGCTAGACTAGCTGAATCAGCAAGCTCTTGGTTCAAGTGAGAGACCCTGCCTTAATGAGCAAGGTGAAAAGTGATCTAAGAAGACTCCCAAAGTCAGCGTCAGACCTCTACATACACATATGTGCACCAACACAAATGTGAACATGCTTACACACACACACACACATACACACACACACAAGGGTAAAAATGCATGGCCCACAACCAATGGAAGTGTGTGCATATGTTCACCAGAAGACGTATGCTGCGACATCACTCGTGATGGCCAGAAACGGCAATGAGCCTCCACTAACAGGCCTCACGTGCACACGGATTCTAGGTCACGATGGGAGGCAGGATCTGTAACCGCACGGAGTGTGGGGCTCTCAGAACCATCGCAGGAGAAGACAGACAAGGAAGCACTGGAGTCAGAAACCGCAGGGCCCAGGGTTCACTGGGGAGCAGCTTCAGGGGGCTTGAGGATTTCCTTTATCTTTGGAACTGACCCAGCTGTGTCTTTACATCCACTGGCATTTCCTTGGGTAGAAACTGACACACAGCTACACCTAGCTGCAAAGGCAGCTGGGAAATATAATTCCTAGCAAGATGTTGTCTTCCCAAGCTAATCACACCCCATTCAAGATTCATTTCTTTTTTTTTTCTATTTTTTAGTTGTTTTTATTGAGCTATGTATTTTCTCTGCTCCCCTCTCTCCCTTTCCCCCCTCTACTCTCTCCCATGATCCCCATAATTTAATATTTACTCAGGAGAGCTTGTCTTTTTCCACTTCCCATATAAATTAGATCCATGTATGTCTCTCTTTGGGTCCTCTTCATTGTTTAGGTTCTCTGGAGTTGTGATTTTAGGCCGGTTTTCTTTGCTTTATGTCTAAAAGCCACTTATGAGTGAGTACATATGATATTTGTCTTTCTGGGTCTGGGCTACCTCAGTCAATATGATGTTTTCTAGATCCATCCATTTGCCTCCAAATTTCAAGATGTCATTATTTTTTTCTGCTGTGTAATACTCCATTGTATAAATGTACCACATCTTCTTTATACATTCTTCAGTCAAGGGGCATTTAGGTTGTTTCCAGGTTCTGTCTATTATAAATAATGCTGCTATGAACATAGTTGAGCCCATGTTCTTGTGGTAAGATTGAGCATCTGTTGGGTACATACCCAAAAGTAGTATTGCTGGGTCCTGAGGTAGATTGTTTTCTAATTTTCTGAGAAATTGTCATACTGATTTCCAAAGTGGCTGTACCAGCTGTGTCTTAACAATAGGAATTGGCAGGTGTGATAGTTAATATGAACCATCAACACGCCAGGACCTAGTTCTAGACTTACTTAGGAGAAAAACCTCTGGGTGTACCTCTGAAAGAAGTGGAAGAGTTGACTAAGGCGGGAAGAGCTGTCTTAAATGACATCGTCTCAGGAACTGGGGTTCTGGACTGAATACAAAGAGAAAAGGAGAAAGCAAGCTGAGTTCCAGCATTTACTTCTTCATTTGCACAGCACAACGTGACTGTGGCCCATGCTCTGACCCCGTGCCCTCCCCACCAGGACAGACTATACTGTCAAAGGATAAGCCAAAATGAACTTCTCTTCCTGCTTTTTTGTCAGGTAATTTGTTAAAGCAATAGAAAGATCACTAATACAGAAGATTGGAACCAAGGGGTGGGACTGACCTAACCAGATGGTCCTTTGGCTTTTGAGCCAGTTTGTGGCAGGCAAGTGGAAGAGTTTGGAGTCCTGAGCTAGGAAAACCCTCAAAAGAAAGACTTTGTGTAGAAATGCAAATTCATCTCTCTCAGAGTCAGCCAATATTTAAGACTTTGAGCCTTGTGAGTTTCTGCTACAACCATTTGATGCTGTTATTGTCAAACAAGCAGCCGCAGACAAGTGATCCACTTTCAGATGACCAGGCAGTGCTGGCTTGAGAAGAAAGTAGCCAACACCTTCTTGAGGAAGAAAACCTCATCTCTACCATGAGAGTATTCACGATGGGAAAAAGAGAAAAATGGGGAAGTCTTTCTTTTAGAGCAACAGTAAAAATTCCAGTGACTCACCCACTTTTTTTTATTGATTTTATTGAGCTCTACATTTTTCTCTGCTCCCTCCTCTTCCCTTCCTTTCAACCCTCTTCCATGGTCTGCATGCTCCCAATTTACTCAGGAGATCTTGTCCTTTTCTACTTCCCATGTAGATTAGATCAATGTATGTCTCTTTTAGGGTCCTCATTGTTGTCTAGTTTCTCTGGGATTGTGAATTGTAGGCTGATTTTCTTTGCTTTATGTCTAAAAGCCACTTATGAGTGAGTGCATATGATATTTGTCTTTCTGGGTCTGGGTTACCTCACTCAATATGATGTTTTTTAGATCCATCCATTTGCCTGCAAATTTCAAGATATCATTATATTTTTCTTCTGTATAGTACTCCATTGTATAAATGTACCACAGTTTTCTTATCCATTCTTCAATTGAGGAGCATTTAAGTTGTTTCTGGGTTCTGGCTATGAAAACAATGCTGCTATAAACATAGTTGAGCACATATCCTTGTGGTACAATTGAGCATCCTTTGGGGTTTATACTCACCCACTCTTATTTTGATAACTAGAACCTGATCTGTGACTACACATAGCTGCAAAGGCACCTGGGAAATGTAGTCTTTTTTCAAGCAGTCCTGTACCTGCTGAGCCCCAGTGAATCCTACTTCCCAAATAAAGAAGAGGAAGTTGGAAAGTCAGAGGCCCTTACAAGGACTATAAGAAGCTCCTCTCTGCCTCTTCCAAGCCATTGTTCAACTATCACCAGTGATCTGAATGTGATTGCATTGCTCTTGTGCCAAAGATCCTCCCATGGTTCCCTGTGACTTCTGGATTCATAGTCAAGAAACCTTCGCTGATCCTGATAGTGTATCAGAAATGGGCTTGTGACTGAGGTCAGAGAGGAAAACAGGGAAACGCATCCTGGCTTCAAGGAAGAGTTCAGTCTAGGAGGAGCTAACTGTAGGTCCCTTCGTCAGTCTCCAGGTCTTGGAGCTTTCCCTCATCCCAACCAAGAGGTGAGAGGGGACATAAGAAAAAGGGGAGTGGCTAAGGTTCTCCCCTGCTCCCAAAGCCTCCCTTCCATTTTCTATTCCACTACAAGCCCAGATGTTGATCACTGGGAAGAAGGATTTATAAAGTTTCTTAGGTCTGAGAAACAACACAAAAGCCGGCTGTTCCTTTCTCCCAATGCCCACCCCAACAGTTTGCTTCATCCACGTCCCATGCTGTATTTATTTTTGTCCGTTTAATGGTGGGATTGCTCACATCTCCTTTTCTCGCCCTTAAGCTTCTGAATTTTTAATCAAGCAACACACACTTAATTTTTTTTTGTCTCCAAAATACAAAAGGTCTTAGGTCCTGACAGGAAGATGGCTAATGAATTATGCAGAGAGCGAGCACCCATCGACTTCTGTGATGTGCTGGGTTATAATTGCACAAATTCTTGCATCCCCAGATCTGGGAAACGTGGTTTTACACTTCCTCAGACATTGTTAGCAAAGGGTGACAGCTGATTTAACAAGTGGAGAGAAGCAGGGGAATGAGAAAGGGTTTTCCAGAAACAGAATGGCTGGGATACCCATCTCCTGTTGGCCCTTGTGGGTGTGGATCCTGCTTGGTTGTCCACAATTGGCAGGAGGTACTGGTGTCTGCTTCAGCAGAGAAAAAAGATCTGGTGTCTTTCCTCATTGCTGGCCGTTTATCAGGCACGACATTGAGCGATTCAGGGGATTAGAATGTGGAAACGTCTCTCCGAAACCAAGAGTCAGAATCTGTTCACAACATGGAGATCCCTCCTGAGGCTAAATGAGAAGGGGTTCGCTCACTCATTCATTTCTTTGCTCCATCAATATGTATTCATTTTTTGATTACCAAGTCAGCACTAGGAACTCCAGCCCCACTTCTAAGGACACCGTGCTATGAGGATACAGAAACTAGGTTAATGGCAACAGGTGCTTCTTACTATGTTCAGAAAATAAGAATCCTGGAGAGAGTGAGGGGGTCAGTACTTTTGTTGAGGAGGGTAACTGGGGAGTGAAGGTTGGCCATGGAGCCATGTCTGAACTGGGCTGGCAGAGGAAACATTTGGAGCTAGGGCTCTGTGTTTGGGTGGAAGCATCACCCCAACCCCTGGCATTCACATTCTCTACCCCAAGCCTCCTTCCCTGGAATTACAATACAGATTCCGCCCCTGAGAAAGTCAGCCAAATAATGACCGTCTCCCCAGAGATGCTCAAGACCACTCCCACAGGGTATTTAAACTGCTCCAGAGAACAAACACATGGTTTTCTGGTCTTCCTTCTCCATCTCCTCTCGGGGGGGGGGGGCTTGAAAGTCATCTGGGAGCATTTGTATCTATTAATCCTGGGCTTATTCTAATTTGGTTTGATTTGGTCTAATTTGGATTATGCATTGGTGGAGAGGCTTATCGGGGTGCAGAAGTTTTCACTCTGGGCTGCGAGGGAGAAGGCAGTTCCTGTTGTAATGAAAAATGGAGCAAAAAGCAAGTGAGGGACTTTTCTTATCAGTCACCACAGAGGCCCAGCCTTCGGCCACCATGTCTGCTCAGTGTTTGTACACAGCACTTTCGGTTGCAACTTGGAAGCCGTCATATGCAAGAGGCATCAGCAGTGGATTTCCAAGAGCCTGGAGAGGCTGAGTTGTCAAAGAACAGCAACACACTGAGCTCAGTGGGTCACTGCCATCTGCGTCTGAGAACACTGGTCAGTGAGAATCCTCTGATGCTGCGACACTTGAGAGGGAAATCTGGACTTCAGATTCCCCTGTGCCCTGAGCCCTGTTCCACAGAGAAGTGAGAACCAAAAGGGGTGTCCCAACCCACTTCTGCAGCTCTGTGACCTTGGCTGTGTCTTCATCTCTCCCTGTCTCTTCCTTGTTTGCTCATGGTGGACTCATTACATATGTGACACCACGGGAACATGGAGCCTCATGGTTACTAAAGCTAGAGAGCAATAAGTTAAAGCCCCAGCTCTGCCCACTACCTACTAACAATGCTGAAAAAAATCCCTAAGCTTTATTTCTTCATAGATAAAATGCAAAGGAACATGCATAGGATTGTTGTGAGAAGCCTGTGGTGACAATCCACGTAAGGTGAGCTAGGCGACACCTGTGTGGTGAGCAACAAAATGTCAAGACAGATTACTACTGCCTCTGCCACCACCGTCAACATGCCCTTCCTCATAGTCATCACCAACACCATCCTCCCATCACCCAAAGCATTAATCTACGTAATCTTTATTCCTAAAAACCAGGTGTCAGATATCGAAGTAAAAAGCTAGAAGTCAAAGAACTGGGAGCAGCCACCATTTGCTTCCTTCCTCTCTCGTTCTTCAGTTCAAAAGGGCTGAGATCCTGTCTCCATCTCCTGAATGCTGGGATTAGAGGCATGAGCTACCATTGCCCAGCTTCTATGGTTAACTAGTGGCTAGTTCCACCCTCTGATCTCCAGACAAGCTTTATTTGTCAGAACACAAAATGTCACGCAACATCACCATCACCCTCAGCACCATTACCATCACCACCATCACCACCATGATCACCATTACCACTGCCAACATCACCATCACTATCCACACCATCCTCAGCACCACCACCAGCATCATCACCATCATCACCATTATCATCTCTTTCTCTCTCGGCCATCACCATCATTCATGCTCATCAATATCTGGAGATATCTAAACTTGAAGCACCGAGATGTACAGACCATTACTCTAATGAGATTCCCTGCTAACTGCCAACCCTCGTCTTGAATTATTCTAATACCTGCAAGAAACCGGGCCGTGAACCCTTATTTCTCCAGTCAGTTGACTTCATTGGAGCTTCTGTGTGTGGGACACCGCAGCAGACATGGAGCTGGTCCTTACCCTCAGGAAGCTATCATGCTGGGGTGAGAGAAGCCCAGAAGTAAACAATTAAACCAGCAAATCAATGCCCTAATTACAGGTTGCTGTGTTATCTAATTACAGAGAGTGACTAATGGCTTCTGGATGGGCAGGAGCTTTTCAGAATGTGCAGTACCTCAGGGTGACAGGCACACTGAGTTCTTAAATCAACAAAACTTTGGCATGAAGTCAAACAGTCCTTCTAGGGTTGAAGAAGAGGTTCCTTGCAAGGCTCACCCTGCCACAGTCCCCTGCAGCTGACTGCTGGGCTGGGGATAGATGCAGAGGTGGGGTGAGGGTGATAATCTACATTTGTGGGCTGTCTTACCTGATTCTCAAGGCAGATAAGAACCAGGTTTGCAGGCAAGGAAGTCTCCAGGGCAGCTGGGACAAGTGTGGGAGAGCCCTCAGTGTGAGCATCCTACCCTGCAGGCTCCCGTCCCTACTTTGAGGGGCCTGTGTAGTTTGTTGAGCAGTTACTATCTTTAACACATGCACTTGTACATTTAAACACAAACACAGGCATACAAAGAGACACAACATGCAGATACACAAACACACAGAGAGAGACACACAGACATAAGTGCAAACACACCCAGACCCAGAAACACACACGCTATACATAGATACAAAGACACACAGATACAGAGAGATACACATACAAAACAAATGCACACACATCAGACACATCACACACATATCTCATACAGAGACACACACATCATATATACAACACACACACACACATACACACACACTGCACCATCAGGCCCCTCCTCCAGCTGGGAAGGGGAATTCCCTGGCTCTGACCCTCCATCCTCATCAACAATGGTCAGGGTTTTTATCCCAGCTCAGCTCTGAACCTGTCCCCCATCTGCCCAGTGGAGCCACAGGCACCTGCTATTAAGCACTTTGTGCTCAGGGAACCCATCTTTCAGGCTGCATAAGGCAAATCACTGCCCTTGGTAGGGGCACTGTCAGCTTACAGCCAGATCACAGGCACAGAGAGCTAACCAGGACAGCTTGCTTTGTATAAATAAATGGAGTCTCAGGCTCATGAGATGGGTCTGTGGGTAACGGCATTTGTTGCCAAGCCTGATGGCCTGAACTCAGTTCCCAGGATCCACATGGTGGAAACACAGAATCGACTCCTGACAGTTGTCTTCTGACCTCTACACAGCGTCTCTCCCCAAAACACAAAAACAAGTAACAAATGTAAAAAAGGAAATTAAAAAGAAGCTGTATCTCCAATTCTCTCCTAAGAAAGAGATTTGCCTCACTGTCCTTCAGAGGCCCATGACGGTGGGGTGGGTGCGATCGCATGTGAGCCCAAGCCTAGAATTTCTCAGGCCTTGCTTGTTCGTCAGATGTCATGGGACTTCTCCATGAGGTCTCACTAGATGAAGCCAGACCCAGGCGGGACACTCAGGCTGTGATATTAATATTAACATGACACCTTAGGGACAATCAGAAAGGAAAGAGAAGAATATTGTCTAACTGTGATGCATTTGCGTGTCATGTTGGTAAGGGGTCAGTTATGTTAGCTGAGTTTTTGTCAACTTCACACAAGCAGGAAGCATCTGGGAAAAGGCACCTCAATTGTAAACAGAGACTGATCGTACGTTTCCCGACTGCCCAGACCTGAGAAATCACACAGAAACTATATTGGTTACAACACTGTTTGGCCAATGACTCGAGCATATTTCTAGCTAGCTCTTGCATCTTAAATTAAACCATTTGTAGTACTTGTGTATTGCCCCATAAGCTATGGCTTACCGGGCAAGGTTCAGGCATCTGTCTCCTTAAGCAGTTACATGCCTTCTCTTTGACTCCCCCTACTCTCTCCCTACATCTCTGTTCGGATTTCCCGCCTGGCTTTACTCTGCTAAGTCATTGGCTGAAACAGATTCTTTATTAACCAATAGTAATAAACGTATTCACAGCATACAGAGGGGAATCCCACATCAAATGTCTCTATCAGGGCATTTTCTTGACTAATGGGGGAAGGCCCAGCCCACTATAGGTGGTCCCATTCCTAGGCTGGTGGTCCTAGGTTCTATAAGAAAGCAGGCTGAGCATACCATTGGGAACAGGACGGTAAGCAGCACCCCTCCATGGCCTCCACATCAGCTTCTGCCTCCAGGTTCCTGCCTTGGGTTCCTACGTGACTTCCCTCTATGGTACAGTGTGACTGGAACGTGTGAGCTGCCATAAACCCTTTCCTCCTCAAGTTGTTTTTGGTCCTGGTGTTTAGCATAGTAAAAGAAAGCAAACCAGGACAAAATGCCACGCTTGTCCAGTGTTTCTGCATCCTGGCCCGCCACTGATGTGAACCTCCTACCCCTACCCCACATGTTGCTGAGTGACTTTCCTGAGGGGTCTTCTTCTATGCACCCCATCAGAGGAGAGCTACTGAGCACAGAGAAGTTCTTCCCCAGGCCCAGCTGATGAGTCAACAAGTTATTACGGTCACCTACGGGAGCCTCGGCAAACTTGGTGGATGAGGTAATGAAAAGCTTTACCCAGCTTGGGTAGGGACTCACAAAGCTGTGGGACTAGCGCATGCTCACTATGGAACGACGAGGACTCTGACTGTGGGGCTGGAGGACTCTGACCGTGGGGCTGGGGGACCTTGACCATGGGGCTGAAGGACACTGACCGTGGGGCTAGAGGACCCTGACCATGGGGCTGGGGTTCCCTGACCATGGGGCTGGAGGACCCTGACCGTGGGACTGGGGACCTTCGACAACTTGCAGGCAGCCCCATTGAGTCATCTCCTCCCCACAGCAATAGCGCATATAATCTGTGATGGGCCTCAGAGCCTGGCAGCTCCGTGAGATTTCTTTTTGGATCATAAACTCTTGAGTCTCCTGAGCCCCCAACCAACTCCAAGGGAGAGTTCTCCAGTCTAAAGCAAACATCTGCATGCAGCTTGCTGCCAAGGTTTCGCCCTGATCCCAGCTGCTCACCAGGCCTCCCCACCATGGAAAGCTCCCTTTCTGAGAGGGAGCTAAAACCACTCTTTCCTTTAAGTTACTTCTGTGAGACATTGTGGCGGCCATGGTGATACAAACGTAACCACCACATTTGAAACTCTTCAGATGAAACAAAACCCAGTGATGGTTGCCATTGTCCAGAGACCTTCTTGGAGACTTAAGTCCCAGTGTGTGTTGGTTCCCCTATGAGCTCCCGCATATAGACAAGGCCCCTGAATGTCCTGTAGCCAGGCCTTGATCCTCTAGTCCCAGGTCCCCGAGGCTCACTCACTTAAAGAAACACTGCTCCAGGGAACAAGTAGAGAACTGCCTGTGGGCTGTGGTGGGGACACTCAGAGGGACCCTAGATCCCCACTTTGGAACCAGGGTCCCTCCAGGGTCTCCGTCTTAAGCAGTTGAATTCTCCTCCCATGAAAGGAGAGGATAAGAGAAAATGTAAGCAGAAGGGGAGAGAATTGCAGACTCAGAGCGGAGGGTGGTGAAGACTGAGAAACAGAAAGAGGGCAAGAGGGACATCCCACCAGGGATCGGCACAGCCTGAGGGTCCTACCACCCCAAGGTCAGGATCATCACTGCAGAAACTACAATGACTTAGATGAGGCTGAGCCAGAAGAGGTAGCGGGGGGTTGAGCAAGGCAGGTGTTGCCCAAGAAGAAGGACCAATCAGACACTTAGCACTGAGATACAGCGAATACTTTTCCATTAAAATATATTAAAGGTAATTCAATTGGAGAGGCGATGGGGAGAGGACCTGGGAAGGGGTATGGGAGGCTGGTGATTGATCAGAATCAGGAGATGAAACTGAACAAGACTAACGCAGGGGTCTGGGGGTGCAGATTCCCATCTGGGCCTGGATAATCAAGTCAGACAGTCTTCGATGGCTGGGAGTCATACACCCTACTTGGGAGGCAAGGGGTGAGTGGTCAGTGGGCAATATCGCCGAACTGATTAAACAAGAGCTCAGGGGGCTTCCTTACTGCCCGTAGGAGCGTGGTGGGCAGGATGAACCACACTTCACCGACCCATCTCCTCCCTCTACTTTAACAGCTGAGCAGGCAAGGCACTGTGAGTCTCCAGGGAACAGAAATGGGGGAGGGGCCCTTTTCTCTAGGGGACTGCACCCTCCCTGACTCTCCAGCCCCTCCCCAGGCTCCAGGGAGTTAAACTAATCATATTCCCCTCTCTGATATTTTAATTCCGTACTAGAAGAAATAAGGACACAAAGTTTTTATCAGAGAGAACAATTTGTACCACTCACACCATTTCAGCTTCTCCTTCAGCTAGAGCAGACATTACTAGTTGATCACTGATATTTTCCCCTCTATGACCAGGGTGGTGATCACTGATATTTTTCCTCTCTCTGACCAGGCTGGGAAGTTTCCATGTCTTCCCAGTACAACGATTCAAGGGACCAGGACTGAGAAATGCTGAATTTGCACACAAAATGAAACCTGTCCACCCCTCCTCCATGCCATATGCTGCTAGGATTTTTCACCTGATTTTGAGTTGAGTTGATAAGGAAACTCCAAGCTTTGTTGTCCTCCAGCTCAGGTCTGCCTCGTTCTCCTTTGTGTCCCCAGTACAAGACTGCTCACCGTGGAGAAGGATGTGGGAAAAGGGGGCGGGAAGCCCACAGATTCTTCTTTACTGCCCTCACACTGTGGGTCTGCATGTCAGCCAGGGTGCGGTGTGCACACACAGTGCACAGTGCATGGCTGTTCCCTTCTCCCTCCCCCCCTCTCATGCTTGGACACAATTATGCTAAAAGAGCAATTAGCGACCTCTTAAGCCTGATGGACTACTCCCCCATTAATCTCTTGCAATTATAAACCCCAAATCTTCACAACAATTGGTCCCAGATGCCCACTACAGGAAACTAATCGCCTCCTTCCCAGCTGAAACCAGCTGTACCACTGCAGTTTCTGGGTCAGGGAGAGAGATGAGAGGTCACACGTGGCCAAATGGCCAGACACCAGGGTAGAGGAGTCACCCTGCAGGGCCTGGAGCACCCTGGGAAGGCATCTCTCCTCCTCCCCTTGGCTGCCTGCGCACCCCAATCTGCAGTCAGCCTGGGCTCCCACCACTCTGATTTCTCATTACGAGCACATGCTAATTACTGCAGATAATTAGCTCCTCACAGCCACCCCGGCCAAGGCACGCCACACAAAGCGACTCGGGAGTCTGTGGACATGGCTGACTGCCTCCGGCCCACAGCCTCTACCACCAGAACACCCTGCCAGCTGACCCCAGGTTGGGGGAGGACAGAACTAAGGTGGAGGCCTAGGTCAATGACACTTACAGCGCACGGCCCCTGCTGCTGCGGGCAGCAGTGACTCAGACCTCAGCACTACAGCTAATTAAATCAATATGAGATAATGAACGGCAATTAGAGGTCCAGCTAGGCACATCTTCTCTTGTAAATACTGTTTCTCTCCCAACGGGGAGCTCTTTCTTAATAATCTGTTTGTGTTTCTTTTCCAGGAACTGTAATTCCCCTAGGAAGCTCCTGGGGAAGTGATTTGTTTGTCTATACAACCACTAAGCCGTTCCTCTGGACTTGTCTGCCCCACCACACACAGACAATCGGCTTCACTCTTTCTGATTTTGTTTGCTTGTTTGTTTGTTTTTATTTCTGATTGGAGCCCCTGCAGGAGTCTTAGCCCTCAAATGGAAGAGCAATAAATCCTTGAAGAGGTCTGAGTGCTGGCGGCAGCCTGAGGACTCCCACTGCACAGATGGGAAAACTGAGCCAGGTAGCTGATCTCCTCTGCCATTCGGACCTCTCACCTGCTGTGTGGTACCCGGAAGCAGGCTGCAGAGGGCGTGATAAGAAGCCTCTGGCCTCCAGAAGCTCGGAGATTTGTCTAGAAAGACAGAGTAAGGCGCAGAACAATTAGAGAGCAATTAAGCACCTAATTGTGTGTCACCAACAAGCGCAGGGTTCAGGGAGGCTTGGGGACGGGGAGAAACAGCAGCATCAGGACACCTCTTCACTCTCCCTACTGCCCATCAGGCCCTGCTTTCTGAGCTCTGGGCTTTTATCTGTTCATTTGGGGAGTCCACAGCACCCTAAAGTCAATGTGTCCTCCCCAGCCTGCCTGCTCCTTGGTTCTTTTCCCTTAGAGAATCTTCTACAACCACAGCAGAAGATCATTCAGGCATGAAGGATGAAATGATACCAGGCAGAGATGCTTGTTCGTTTCCTGGCCGCCCAGATTTGAAAAATAACACAGGAACTATTTTAATTACAACACTGTGTGGCCAAAACTTCAGCATGTTTCTAGCTCTTACACCTTAACCCATTTCTAATAATCTGCGAATCACCATGAGACTGTGGCCTACTGGTAAGGTTCTGGCAGCAGTTGGCTTCCTTCTCCTATGGCAACTACACGGCATCTCTCTGACTCCACCTTCTTTCTCTCTATCTCTGTTTGGATTTCCCACCTGGCTTTACTCTACTAAGCCATTGGCTGAAACAGCTTCTTTAATAACCAATGGTAATAAAACCTATTCATAGCAGACAGGGAATCCACATCAGGGGATGGGAATAGACATCACCAAGGCAAGTGGGATATGCCAGCTCAAAAAGGCAAGCACTGTGTGCTCTCTCAGAGACTCTGGATTTACACACATGTGTGCACGCACGCATGCACACACACACACCTATGACGTGAAAGAAGAGAAAGGCAGACGGTGGTGGGGGAAGAAGAGGTCTGAGGGAAAGACAAAAGCGAGTGATGAGTGGGGAAAGACAAACACCAAATGTTTGCTCTCCCACAGAATCTGGACCAACAAGTGAAATGGAAACAGAGGGGGACCCACAGGGGAGGGGACTGGCGTGGAGAGGAGGAGGGGAGGCAATGGGGAGAACAGCAGCACTACAAGATGGTACTGCCATGCCACGATGTCATCGTTAAAGCTGGCGATGTGTGTGCAGCATGCTAGTGTGAGCCTTCCTCACAAGGTCCCCATCTTCCCTAGCTGGACCAAGTATTCCGGAGACCACCCCAGTCTCCCAGCAAACCCTGTGTAGGCTGAAAAGTCCCGGAGACGCAACACACCCTGTTCCAGGACTCAATCCAGGTTCATGAAACAGTTCAGAACAGGGTCAAAGGTCAAACATGGTGAAATGCCACCAGTTCTCCTCACCTTCCTTCTCACAGGGGATACAGGCTATGGAGAGGAACTTCCCTGCGGCTTTGGGAAGTCTGGAGCCCTCAGACAGGCCACACCGTTGTCAGTGTCCACTACTGTCACTGGCTCTGTCCAGGGCACACCTATAAACAGAATATCATTTCATCTGCTCAGACTCTAGTGAGAAAGGTGTGACAGCCCTGCACTGTAGACCAGGGGTCTGCAGATCAGAGAAGGGGCCTGAGTCCTGACAGGGAGCCCAGTCCAGTTCAAACTATACCATCACCTTCATGGGCTCTCTCTCTCTCTCTCCCCTCTCTCTCTCCCCTCCCTCTCTCCCTCTCCCCCCCTCTCTCTCCAGGTAGATGTATGTGGCATTGTGCTGGGTGTTTCTTTGTTTGTCAACCTGGCACAAGCCTAGATATATTTGGGGAAAGGAAGCCTCAACTAGAAAAGAAATATGCCTCAACAGGCAAACCTTCTCCTGACTCAGAAAAACTAAACGAAAAAAGAAAGGAATGAAGGAAGGAAAGAAATGAAGGAAAAAATGTCTCAAAAGATTTATCTCTAGGCATTTTCTTAATTAGTGATTGATGGGGAGGGCCAGCTATGGTGGGTGGAGCCACCACTGGGCTGGTGATACTGGGCTCTACAGATAAGCAGGCTGAGCAAGCCATGAGGAACAAGTCAGGAAGCAGCACCTGCTTCAGCTCCTGCCTCCAGGTTCCTGCCCTATTTGAGTTCCTGTCTTGACTTCCCTGAATGAACTACAACCTATAAAACTGAACAAACCCTTTCCTCCCCAAGGTGCTTTGGGTCCCGGTGTTTTGTCACAGCAGTAGAAATGCCACGACAGGTATGCATGCATGTACACGTCTGTATGTGTGTGGAGGCCTAGAACCGGCATTGGGAGATCAACTGCTCTCCATCATGTTCTTTGAGGCTGAGTCTCTCAGTTAATTCAGTTGACCTAGCTGTCCATCTTGTTCTGTGGATCCCCAGCCGCCACCTTCTGAACACTGGAATTACCAGAGGACTGCCATTTTACAGGCATTTATGTATGTTTTGGGGATGTGAACCCTGATCTTCATACAAGCCAGGTACCTTACTCACTGAGCTCTTTTTGGCCCTTAGACCTGATTCTTGACCTGGGGGTTGACACAGCTACCCTGTCCTGTAGTTGGCTAAACCTTGGAACTTCAGAGACCATCCTTGTCTCCCCTCATCATTGTTCCTGATGCCAGTAATGACCTGGCCAGATGTCCTGACACCTCCGTCCCGACTCCCCCGAAAGCCTGGACAGGAAGACAGCCATCTAGCCTCCGCTGTGGGTGGCTGCTGCAGCCATCGGTGTGCAGAGTGTTTCCATCACTACGGTGGCTATAGCAGTCCGTGTTGATCGTCAGCGGTGATGCCGACTCATTGACGCTCCTGGCTGGGAGCTGCTCCCAAGGGCTGCGTATGACAGGCTAAACCCCATGGAAACCCAGGAGGCTGCACTAGAAACAGGGGCAGGCAAAAGAAAGCACAGCCAGCACTTTTCAGGACCTGCATGGTTGGTACTCCGTTTATAGCAGGACCACCTCGCCTTCCTCTTTCCAGTGACCAGCTCCTTGCCTTCCCCGCCATGAGCTCTGATGGCTTAGCCATGGTGGGGTTCCCTGCCACACTTTCAGGAGCTCAGAAGTCCACCAACAACTCGTACTGAAATGAGAGTTGAAAATCCTGCCAGATTTTGCTCTGCCCTCATCAACTTCTGAAGAGCTGGCTGCAGTCCCGAGGTTTCACTGGATCTAGAGAATACGGGATGACAGGGTCGCTAGAGCTGAAGCCACCTGACCCCACACACCTGACCCTTCACACAACCTGGTCACTCCTTCTGTGAGTCAGAACTCTGCTTTCTCGTTCTACCGGCCACCTCCCACTCTTCTTCCCACTAGTCAAATGTGTCTTCATCTTCTGGAGTTGATGCTGACATCATGACTTCATCTATTTTATGCTGAAATAATGGAACGCTAGACAATGGAGGTACTGCACAAAGGAAAGGGGTTTCCCAGGCTGAGGGCTTCTGCTGTCTGAGGGTCCAGCCTGATTAAATACAGGGGCAGAGGACAACACACACACACACACACACACACACACACACACACACAAAGGGTTAGAGCCTGAGAGGCTAAGCAGATGGCTCATCTAGTAAGGATGAAAACGCAAGGACCTGAGTTCAAATCCCCAGCCCCCACATGAAAGACCAGTGGTGTATGTTTATAATTCCAGTCCTGGGGAAGCAGGGGTGGGATGATCACTGAGGTTTGCTGTAAACAACCATAGCCCAGGTGCAGGGTCCAGGCCAGTGAGAAACGCTACCTCCAAAACCAAGGTGCCTAGCCAACAGAGAAGTCAACCTTGAACCCACATCCCTACACACCCACAGTTATACATAGTACATACACATAGCTGCACATACTCATACACACATAGGGAGGCACCCACATGCACACCTGTACAAACACACATACAACACATGCACATGTATACGTGAGCACACAGAGGGCAAGGGATCACTGATACTGCTACCAGGAGCAGAATCAGCAGAACCTTGAGCCCCTCAAGCAACCTGCCCACATGATTTCTGTGTTAACTGGTCTGCTTCTCAACACTGCTGCTTGTGGTAGGGGAGGGGCCCCAGGATGCAGTTTAGTGGGGAACATTGCTTCACAGGGGACCCCTGGAGCCAAATTGACCCCCACGTCTCCCCCAATGCTAAGAAGCATAAAATAGAGCCGGGACCACAGCGGGCTGGACATCCTGCAGAGGCTGCTGGCAAGTAGCATCAGCCAGCCCCTGAGAAGTAGCGGGTGACTGTTCCTGTTCACTGCAGCACAGGCTGGAGGCTGCTCCTGGAGGGTTAGGAAAGAGACCAACCCCAACCACAGTCGAGTCCTGGGCTACTGGAAGGCAGCCTAGCAAGCTCAGGAAAGCCAAACCTGGCATGTGAATGGGGATGCCAGCACCCAAGACATACCAAACTTCTCTTCCAACTTCCAGATCCAAATGGGCACCCCTGCATGTCATCCTATATCACCCACCTTCCTGGAGAGCACTCAGTTTGCCCTTCTGTATCCCTTCCTGGCTTCCTCAGGGGGTCCTGGAAGACAGGCTATGGCTACAGGGGAGACCAGAAGCTCATGACAGCTCCTAACCTGCAGCTTCTTTCTGCCAGACAAATACAATTATGTTACTAATCTGAGATAGAGATGGTCCTGTGATCAGAGTGCTCAGAAGAGGGAGCCAGCTGAGGGTCCACCAGAACTGAGGATCACAGACACAGTAAAATTGGGTAGTGACTGAGCTGGAAGCTTCCTCCCTGGTAGCTGGCTTTCATGATTCCTGGTGCCAGAATGTGTTATGCAGGCCCTGGGGGTGGGTGGGGTGGGAGTCATGTTTCCCTAGCTGTGAACCCTTCAAGGTACTGACCTGCCAGGAAAGATATGCCTGCTGGTGCAGTAAAGGCATATGACTGTTATGGAGGTGACCAGTGGCTTCTGATCAGATCTGAAGTCTGCTCCAAAGGAGGGAGCTCATGCCACGGACTCATGGCTGGGGAGGGGATAGTCATGGACCCTGGAACGGGAGAACTCGCTGCTGTTGTTCTGTTAAATGGATGTGAGGTCAAACTGCCATCTAAACACATAGGTTTTTACACGTGTGTTAGGTTAGTGAGGCTCTCAGCCTTGGTCAGAGAAACCTCTGTTTGCTGTGAGTGACAGCAGCTACTGACTCAACGCTGGGCAAAGCGCTGAGAATAAGTGACTGTTGAGAGCTCAGTCCCAAATCAAACATCTGTATCGTGGCCCACCCCCAAGTCTTGAGGGAGTATTACAGAAGAGGAGACAGAAAGGAGGAGTAGCCAGAGCATGGGAAATAGCGCTGTCTCCTGGATACGACTCAGCTGTTGCACATACGACCCCAAAGCAGCCATGATTCTCTGCACACGATCAACATGTCAACATTCCATCATGCATGGGGAGGGGCTCATGAGGAGCTGATGGCCACTGGAGCAGGGAGTGTCATTTTCTTCAGTGGTGTAGGCAATAGTTAGCTGCCCGAGATGACCCCACCCAGCCCCACACTCATGCAGGCTGTGCCAATGAGATGCAGCGGGCCACAAGAAAAGATGGGGAAGTAGGGAATGACTTGTTGGGGAAGCTAAGGGGTTCAGCAGCAGTAGGAGGAAGATATGTTGAGATAGGAGCGGCGGCAGGGCTGTGTCCCCGGCACCCGGCCGCCCGCATGGCTAGCTTATGCCCAAAATAATTACACGGAAACTATATTCTATTAAACACTGCCTGGTCCGGCTAGTTCCAGCGTCTTATTGGCTAGCTCTTACATATTGTTCTAACCCATTTCTAATATTCTATGTAGCCCACGAGCTGGCTTACCAGGGAGGATCTTAACCTGCATCTGTCTGGAGCGGGAGAATCATGGCGACTCCTGACTCAGCTTCTTTTTCCCAGCATTCTGTTCTGTTTACTCCACCCACCTAAGGGTTGGCCTATCAAGGGGCTTAGGCAGTTTCTTTATTAATAAGAAATCACTCCCACATCAAAGATAAAAGAGGGAAGTGGAGGGAACTGATAATATACACGCATAAGATTGTCAGAGAATGAGTGTTTCAGTGTTATATGCATGTATACATGAAGAAGGAGCTGTGATTAGAGTCAGGGCTGGGAAAGTGTTCAGTCAGTAAGCACATTCTTTGCATTAGAACCTGAGTTTGATCCCCGGAACCCACATAAAGATCTGGTGTGATGGGCATGCCTGTAACCAGAGTGCCCGGAAGGTGGAGATGGGCAGATCCATGGGCTCACTGGCCAGTCAGCCTAGCTAAATCAATAAGCCAGGCCGGTGAGAGACTGACCCCAAACAAGGTGAACTGCGCCTGAGGAAAGGCACCTGAGGTTGTCCTCTGGCCTCATACAGCACTCACATGTGCGCCTGTGCACTCACACACACAACAGGACACAGTTGCACAGGCTGGGTGTACCTTTACCCAAGGCCGGGGACCCTGGAGATTGCAGAACTCTGAACATTCACACACAGCTGAGCGTCCCTAACACAAAACTCCGAGATTCAGAGTAGCCTAAGCACACTACTTAGGTGCGGCCGAGCACAGGACGTTCCAGGTTCCAGAGCTTTCATGACCTGGGAGGGGGGCAGTGTGAAGGTGGATGACAATGACACCAGGAACCCGCAGGAACAATGCCAAGGAGGGAAGATCCATTCCCAAGAGACCCCAGCCCCGTGCATAGTCCAAGGATGCAAGGACCCTGCGTGACTCCTTCCCAGCCTTGAGTTTAAGTCAAGATGGACACTTGATTACATCCGGAGCGGAGTTGAATGAATGAGGCTTCAGCGCTCGTAGCCTTGGCCTCCTGGGCTACAAACTAAGGAGCAGACTGTACACATTTTCCTGCAGCCGGCCTGCACAGAGCACATGCAGGGGTCAACAACCAGCCCTGGGTGGCCCAGAATCTCCTGACGGATGAAGGAGATCCCGGTGACATAGCTGTTATTGATCTGAGCAGGTTGTTGGCAGAGAGGAAGGTTGTAATTGCCTCTGTAGTTTCATTGTAAGCACCCAGAGGGGAATTAAAACCTTCAGCTAATGGGGTGCCTAGTCCCAAACCTGTGATGCATTGACTCCAGCCAGGTCCCTGGAATACCAAGTGGCTGCCCAGGGCATCATTTTCAAGAGGATCCTGCCTGCAGTTGAGGTTTTTTGCAGACCCAAGGAAGGGATGGGGCAGGGGAATCCTCGTGGAGAGGCTTAGTGTCTCTAAGATTACATCGGGAAGTATGAGGATTTCCAGGAGCCCCGGTCATAAGCACCACCCACCTCCAACCACAGTGGCTTCAGTATATACTCTGCAGATGGGACCATGAAGGCCCCTTGATGAAGACCAGGTACTGCTTAGAGCATGTGTGGGGAATCCTGTAACTGGTGCTCAAGGCCAGCCAGCCCCCACTGTATCCCAGGAGCTGGTTGGAAGTGCTAACTCCTTGCTGTGCCCAGTCTGGCCAATCTTCAGATTAGAATCTGCCACTTACTAAGTGAGCAATCTTGATCTGAAGTCATAACACAGTACAAAGAGGCCAGTCAGTAAGGAGCTGCTGTGGGTTAGCTACAAACTGAACCCCTTAGCCCTGACTTCCCTCCCTGCTCTGAACATCACAGTGCTGAGTAAAATCAAAATTTTACAAGAAAGGTGGTTGTAATACCACACCATTCTGGGTAAACATTGAAAACATGAAATTCCTTTAGTGTTTGTCACAAGCCTGAGGACAGGCCTGTCATTCATACCCAAGACTGGTGCAGCTAATCAACAGTCAACACATTGATGATCTTACACAGACCCACTGCTCAGGGAAGAAATATGGCTCTGAAGTCACGTGAATGGTTAGAGAGGGGTCTGCACATAAACCGACTCCAAGGTCTAGGTACATGAACTTAACCAATGCACTCTTGGTCTGACTTTTATCACCTACAAAGCAGGAAGGTTTCCAGAAGAGAGGGTGCAGTCTGGGGAGTCACCTCAATCCCCAATGACGGCAAAGCTAATTTTCCTGACCCAACTTTTTCCTGAGTGTATGTGTCTCACACAGCCCTGGGCTGCCGTGGTGGCTGAGGGTTCCTCCACCACCAGATTCCAGACAGCAGCATCTCCCTCCCGCCGGCCCTGCTGTGAGCCAGCCCACCCCTGCCCTCCTGCTCCAGCTGCCCCTCACCCACTCCCAGCTCAGCCCATCTCCTGGGCTTACATCCAAGCTGAGAAGAGATGGGGTGTATTTCATCCAGGGACCATCCCTCATCCTGTCACTGACTTACAGGGATGAGAATTTCTCCCTAGGCGGACCTTCTCCCGCAGCCATGTTCACAGCTCCTGGGAGGAGGGGTGGGTGTCCTTCCAGTTTACCCCAGGGTTCTGGTGGGAACAGTTTTCTTTTAGGCTGGGGCTCCCATCTGTAAGGTTCCTGGGATGGGGACACAGACGAGACAGAAAGCAGAGCATTCCAAATGGCTGGGCCAGGAGGCTGGGCTTTGCCCTGCGCACCTGCCCATTCCCAATCCGTTTCTTAACCACATTGGGCCTCTGCATCCCCATCACCTCACCAGTATTCACAGAGTCTAGGAGGTGGCCTTTGGTCACCAGGGACAGCTACACCTCAGCTGAGATGTAAGAGTACCCCCATAGACATGACACCCATTTTCCACAGAGGACACGCCACTGCCAGGACTGCCAAACCCTCCTGAGCTGCTTGTCCCCACCTCGCCAGCTTTCAACTAAGGATCCAGATGTGTGCAACCTCATGAGCATCAACTAAGGATCCAGATGTGTGCAACCTCATGAGCATCAACTATGGATCCAGATGTGTGCAACCTCATGAGCATCAACTATGAATCCAGATGTGTGCAACCTCATGAGCATCACTACGCAGGGAGTGGGTATCCTGGGGTGAAACCCAATTTGTCCACTTGTGACAGGTGACCCCCCCCATGGTGAGGGCTTCTGCTTGGCAGTCTGAAGCCCGCATCAGTGTGTTGTTTTCTCATTGGGGTTGCAGTGACTTCCCACAGCTCAGCAATCTGAAAGGACACAGTTATTGTCTTATAATTTGGGGGTCTAGGCAACTAAAATCAAAATGTCAGAAATTGCAAAGAGAGAACATTGGGTAAAGTCTTTTTTTTCCCCATAAGCATAAGAAACAGAGATTGGCCAGCTTCTGACTTCCAGGTGCAAGTGTGTATGAGAGAGAGGGAGGGGGAGAAGGGAAGAGAAGAGAAGAGAAGAGAAGAGAAGAGAAGAGAAGAGAAGAGAAGAGAAGAGAAGAGAAGAGAAGAGAAGAGAAGAGAAGCGACTAAGATGTCAATAGGTGGCAGGGTCAGCTCTCAGTAGCTTCTGGAGACATCTCAGACATCTCCCATGGACTTAAGTTTGAACGTTTGTTTCCTGTTCAATTATATTATATTATAATTGAGAGGTGCCTGGGACCTTTAGGAGGAGAGCCCTTGCCAAAAGAAGTGGACCACTGGCCTTTGAGGGAAGTGTAAGCTCCTGGTTCCCACCTCTCTCTGCTTCCTGCTCTTCAAATAAGGAAAAAAAAGTCAAGAGGTCATGGAACCTGAGATGATGATGTGAACCCCTTAGTGTGGTCAGAACGGTGATATCTGAGCAAGATCTGAAGGAATAGCATCCCAAGAAGAGAACCCGCTCATGCAAAGGCCCTGCAGCAGGGAAGCATCTAGAGGCAAAATGGAGGACGGCCTCCATGGAGCTACACGCGTGGAAAGAACCTGGGTGGAAATGAGGCTTGGAGGTTGCTAGGAGCCAGGCAGGTCTTACGGCTTCATGCTATGTGGTATGAACTCCAGAATGGGTTTCTGCAAGAAAACAGCTTGTCAGAGGTGTGGCACACTCAGCCCTGTTTAGAGACTGTAGGAGTTTGGGTGGCACCTTGACAGGAAGAATCATCTGGGGCAGGGGGGAGGGGGAGCAGAGCTTTAATGGTAGTGCCCCACCCCTGGTTCCTTCCTCACTCTGCTTCCTGTTCCGAAGCGCTGTGAGCAGCCTCTGCCGCTCCACACTCCCTCAGTTACAAACTGAGCAGCCCATGGCCTGTAAGTTCTGAGTAAATCTCCCCTCCCTGCTGACGTCAGGACTCGTGGTTACAGAAACATGAGAACAGGGAACACAGACAGAATCGGGCCTCGTGAGACAGGGCAGGGCAGGTACCTGTCCACAGCAGTGCAGGACCTCTCTGGCCACTAAGGTAACAGTCTCAGGACTGCAGTGAGGGTCCGGGCAGCCAGTGAGACCCTGAGCTCCCGTGGTGCCTTTGGGATGTGCTCTATGCTCTCTCCGTTCAGTTTTCTAGCATGCCGCCATCTTCCAGGGATGCCTGCTTCCCGGGTGCCAGGTCTGAAATTCTTGTTACTCTTGTCACATGTAAAAGCTCAAAATTAGAGCTGTGGTGTCTCCTTTTCATCAGGTTCCTCCACAAGTCTGCTTCTTCTAGACCCTCAGCCAGCTCAGAGTCACACCTCATACCCCCTGGGGTATCTGAGGTCAAAGCTGATGGTCCATCTTCAGATGTCAAAGAATTGAACACCATCCTGGTTCCACTTTCCCTTAACCTTTGCTCCACTCCCTTTCTCCAATACTTCGTTTGATTTATTAACAAAGCTGTTATTTCTCCTGCTTCAGGCAAGGCAGAGTGAATCTGACAAACAGGATACAGAAAGGATGAACAGGAGGAGAGGAGCAAGTGCAGAGGAAGCAAACCCCAGGACAAGCCAGTCCCCTCACACTTAGGCCTGCATCTGCCAAGCTTCTGCTGGGTTTAGACCTGCTGCCAGGCGTCCCTTGTAGAGGGTGAGCTCAGTGTCTCCTTGTCTGTCACATCGCCTAGCAGAGCCTCATAGTGATCCACACTTGGTATGAACCCCAAAGCATGAGTCACCAGGGTCCACCACAGTTCTTCTAGCCCACTGTGCACCCTAGGACAGAGGCTTAGCCTCCTGCACACCAGTACCTCTGTCACTGTCCTAGGAGAGTCGGTGACAGAGTCCCCGAAGACGGGAAAAGTCTGGCAGTCGTTAAGGAGCCCCTGGGAGCTGGGTGCCATGCAGGCCTGAACATCCACACTGTTCATTTTCGTGTTTCGTTCATCTTTGTGATACAAAAGCCCAGGTAGGACACAGTGGTCAAACACAAGGGCAGGTCCAGCCTCTCGTGGGCATGGAGGGAGGTGGGAGAGAGGCCAAGTCAGATGGGCCCGGTTTCAGTGGAGTTCTGTGCAAGGTGCTTGGGCAAAGGGCAGACACCAGGAAAGCGAGATTCGGCTGGGCGCACACAGTCTGACAAGCCAGATGGCAGTGATAAGCTGGGGAGGGAGTCGTTGTCTTCTGTGAAATACAGCCAGGCTGATGGAAATGCAGGGGAGAGGGGAAGAAGCCTGGGATGGTGATTTGTGTGTGCCTAGATGGGAAGGCAGGTCTGGGGATGGAGCCCGGCATTCCCAGGAAACAAGGGCGTGTCGTGCCCTCTGGAAAAGGAGTCCCTGCCACAGCTTCCAAAGCAGCAGAAACCGTGTGTCCTTGGCACCACATAGGAATGACAAAGACCCCCAGGGCCGTGCTGCTGTCCCACCATGTATGGCCTCGAAGGTTCTCTCCTCAGCTCCAAGGAAGGGCTGAGCATGGCCATTGTGTGAGCAGGAAGGGACAGGTCTGTGGCAAGGCAGCATCCTGTGCCCAACTTTTTAACGTTCATGAATTTAGAGTGGGTGCCCTGAATCAGAAGTAAACTGTGCCTCAACACAGACAGATCTTTTTGTTTATTTTTATTGTGTGTGTGAAGGTGCAGACCGATGAGCATGCCCATGGGAGGCTAGAGAGGCCAGCAGAAGTCCTCCTCTGTCACTTTCTATTTTATCCCTTTCAGGCGGGTTCTCTGACTGAACCCGGAACTCTCTACTTCAGCTAGACTAGCTGGTCAGAAAGCTCCCAGGATCCTTCCCAGCTCCAGGTTTATAAGCGCTGACAGCCATGTTTACTTTTATGTGGGCATAGAGATTAGAACTCAGATTCCCAGGCTTGTCCACCAAGTGCTCGCACAGCCAATCAAAGAACACTGACTGTTTCTGCCCACAAAGACAGCAAACTAGGTCTGGCTGGGTTGCTATACCCCAAGTTACCAGTAGGTGTTGCTAGCCAGCCCATCCTTCCTACACCCATTACTGAGTAAAACACATCTTCACTCAAATGGAAATGTTAAAGATTACCCTGTAGCCAGTGAGGGCTATCAACAGCCTCAGTCCCATGTCACACCTGTCATCTGAAGGCTCTCTGCAGGAACATCCCGGGATGCAGCGGGGACCCCTCTCAGCCTCCTCCACAGTGGAGCCTGTGAACACTGTGGTCTCCTGTGGACAGGCCTATGGACAGTCCCACTCCTTGGGTCTTAGTCCCTATCTCTTCATAGTGAGATGAGCATAATAACAATATTTTCCCAACTCCCTCTGAGGTGAAAGCCAGGTGTTAAGTGGAAGATTTGCTTGAGCACATCGCTGGGACCTAAGCAAAATCATATTAAAGAAGTCATATTTATTATCTCCATAAAGTAACCTGCATGGCAGCATACAGGGGCCAGATAGGAGGCTCAGATGCACAGAGAGATAAATCACGCCTGTCGCAGGGGTGTGAGCCTGTGAGGCACGACACTCCACCTGGGAGGGACAGGTTGGGTGCTCAGCAGCTGTGGAGGTGGGGACTCCTGGAGACATAAGAGGGAGGATATGAGTCCCCGACAGAGTCTGCTGAGACAGTCCATGGTGGGCCAGGGGTGAATATCCACTTGAAAATATAAGATGGGACAGACTCTGAGGACAGGATACAGCGCATGAGAATTCCAAGGGCTGTTGAAGCAAGGAAGATAGGAATGGGAACCTCGGGGTTCAGTGGGTCAAGTCATTGTTGCTCAGGGTGCTTGACGCTGTGTCTGCTGGACAAGAGTGAATTTCATCCAGAGGAGGAGACTTTGGGCTGACTTTCTCCAGACACCAAATGGCTGGACAAGGTCCTCTGTAAAGAAGAAGGTTCAGAAAAGGGGAGGAAGGGATGTATGACCAGCGGTCAGCACCTAGGCTAGTGGCTCTGTGCCTCCCTGGAGCATCACCTTGTCCTTGCAGTCAGTGGCAACTTTATCTGGACCTCTAGACCAAGATCTACCCAGCAGGCCTTTCCAGTTGCCAGCATCTTCCAAGGGGAGCCCAGTAGGTTCTGCTGAGAAACCAGAGTTTCTGCCTGTCCTCTCCATACTGTTTTCTGGAGGAGGATCCTGTTCCAGACCTCCATCTCTGCGTCCAGACAAGGGAATCGCAGCCATGCACCACCCCACAGATTTTTATTCTTCACATTCACAAGATTAGCTTTACCTACCGAGTCATCCCACTGGCCTTGGAAAGAAAATAAAAAGCAACCCACTCATGGCTAAAATAACAGATGAGCTGAATTTTAACACACCTGTCAACCCAGCACTCAGAAAGCTGAGGCAGAAGAATAGTCCAAGACTAACCTGGACTACAAAGTAAGACCCTGTCTCACATAGGAAAATCTTGTTTAATTTTAAGGATTTAATATGATGGTATATTGTTTGTGTTTTAATAAATAAAGCTTGCCTGAAGCCATACAGGTCAGGAAGTGGTGGCATACACCCTTTAATCCCAGGACTTGGGAGACAGAGGCAAATGCATCTCTGTGAGTTCAAGGCTATACAAGATTGAATCTGTCTAAAAGAAAAACAGAACTCACACGGAGGTGATCCCTGCACTTGGGATCACATGCCTTTAGTTCCAGCACTAGGTAGGTGGAGACAGGAATGATAAGGCAGAGAGAGGAGTATAAAGGGGAAGAGAAAGGAACTCAGTGGAGTGTGGAGTCTGAGGATTGGTGGAGACAGGATCTTGCCCTTGTGGTCTGAAGATCTGGTAGAGGTAAAAGGTCTCTCTAGTGGTTGGCTGCTTTACTATTCTGATCTTCAGGTTGAACTCCAATATCTCTCTCTGGGTTTTTATTATTAGTGCTACACTTGGTGCCCAAATTGTGAGTAAGAATTCATGAAAAAAAATCATTTGCCTGGCTTTACAGCCACGGGCATAGTCTAGAGCTACAAGCAGCTGGAGCCACTGCCCCAAGGGCTAGGTTTTTCTTTCTTGTCTCCTGGTGGACTCTCCCTGAACCCCCTTCTTAGGCTGCTGACAAACTAGGTAACTACCTTGAATTTCTGTCAGGTTTTTACTATTCTATGCAGCTGCAATAAGCTTCACATCTTTATCAACATCGTGGGCAGATTTGGTAAGAAAATTGGGAATTCTTAAAGGGAGAAATTATTTAAAAGAGAGAAAATAATTTTCCACACATTAAAAAATGGGAAACACCATCACAGTGGAAGGATTTGAATCTCTGTATGATACTATGCGGGACAGTTTGAAAATGGAATGATTTAGTGAGAGGATAAATAATTCAGATGAGATTTACATAATGTCAATTATAAACATTATTAGCATTATCATTTTTGTCTTATCACTAAAAATGTTGGTTAATCTGAGTGCTAAGATGCAGGCCCTAGAAACACTTAATAAAACAGATCATAGAGATACTCAAATCCAGACAGAGGAATGTAATGGAGAAACAATTTCAGCATTATATTATAAGAATAGAGAGGAACAGTCTAAGGTTTTCAAACAACTGACCTTACAGGACTTCCAAAATGATAGAGCAAGAGTTGAATGGACTCCGTGCCAATGTTAGATTTAAGGAGATTCAAGGACGCAATAGTTTTATATGGCATGCACTCACCTTTTTTGAAGCAAATGTTAAACTAGCGGTCAGTTTGTAATAGAATTATCCCTAAAGACTGGATAGATTTGTTTAAAGCTGTATTAGAGGCCTGGTCCACAGAAGAGACTAAGACTATTGAACAACAGAGTAAAACTAGAGGTAGGGAAATCTCTCAAGATCAAATTCTTGGAGAAGGAAATTATACTATTGTATAAAAGCAATCCCTATATGATGGTCACATCCTGGCTTTATGCCGTGCCGCAGTGTCTAATGCAGAAGTAGGAAAGAAGACTACATCATTTACTAAACTCATACAGGGCCCAAAAGAAATCTTCACTGATTTTCTACAAAGATTGACACCAGCCATAAATGGTACCAAATTCAGAAGCTAGACAAATAACAACCGAATCTCTGGCTTTTGGAAATGTTAATTCACATGGAAAAGAATAATTAGGCTGTTGATGGCAAGGTCAGCACCTTTGGAGGAATGGATCCGAGATATGATTAATGTTGAATCACAGGACCATGATGATATTTGGGTAGGAGAGGTGATTTCCAGAAAACTAGAAATGTCAAGTGTTTGAAATGTGGCAAACAAGGTTGTTGACAGAAGTTTCTGTTCCACCTGGTCCGGCAGCCATTCAGTCCCAAAGAAACACACAGAAGTCTACATTAACTATAAACTGGTTGGACTATTAGCTTAGGCTTCTTAATAACTCTTACATCTTAAATTAGCTTATAATTCTTCTCTGTGTTAGCCACGTGGCTTGGTACCTTTTAGCAGTGAGGCATTCTCATCTTGCTTCCTCTGTGATGACTGTAGACTGAACCTTTCTTCTTCCCAGAATTCTCCTGTTCTGGTCACCCTGCCTATACTTCCTGCCTGGCTATTGGCCAATCAACATTTTATTAAACCAGTACAACTAAAAAACCTTTACAGGGTATAAGACCATTGTCCCACAGCACTTTCCCCTTTATTTCAAAACAAGATCTCTGAATCTAATCTCCTTTGTTTAGATTTTTTTGTTTGCCATTATCCATAACAACTTGTAACCAACATTCCAAACAAAGAAAATATCCATAAAGCCATTTTTTGGGAATGTGGCCATAGTTTTCCAGGCTGCTTCCTGCTGATTGGGGGATGCTGATAATCTTATAGGGATCTAAAGGAAATTTAGAATTATGGTCAAGTCCTGACTAGAGTATTCTGTGAGGCTTGACCATCTCAGCTAGCAGTCTTAAAACTGTTCTGGATGTAGAACTCAGAGGAAGTGCCAACAGAGGTCCTCCGAAACGTTGGGTCATCTGGACCATGAAGCAAGACCAGGGCTCAGAGACAGACAGTCCATCCTGTTTCCAATCCAAACTTTTGTTTTGAGGCTTTGATTTGTGATGAACAAGAGCGGTCCCAAAGACTAGGCTGCAGAAATTGCCAGAACCCAGGAGGGGGTTCTGAAGGTTCTAAAGGTTCCTGGTCAACTCAGAAGGTTCACTTCCTAGTCTGAAGTTTTCTGGGTGACTTTTGTTATATTTGGTTGCCTCTCTGGGCCTCTGCTGCAGAACCAGACATGGCACAGCAGGGGTGAGGGGTGACTGTTCATACCTTCCATAAGCCTTTGCTGGATGCTCTGCAGGCTCTGGAGAAAGAGCAACAGTCAGGACTAGGTTCCTGCTCTGCAGACTCTAGAGATGGAGCAACAGTCGGGATTGGGTTCCTGCTCTGCGGGTTCTGGAGATGGAACAGCAGTCAGGACTAAATTTCTGCTCTGCAGGCTCTGGAGATGGAGCAACAGTTGGGACTGGGTTCCTGCTGTGTGGGTTCTGGAGATGGAGCGACAGTCGGGACTAGGTTCCTGCTCTGCAGGTTCTGGAGATGGAGCAACAGTCAGGGCTAGGCTGATGACTAGGTCACTGCCATCATCGGTTGATAACCTGAAGAATGAAGTGGGCATCAGCCAGGAAACCAAGTCCCCAGATGGGGTGGGCTAGCAGGAAGTACCAGGCTGAAATGACAGCACGTAAGTGGGAACGTGGAGGTCTTGGGTCCCCAGGTCCATGACACTCAGTCCACACCATCCCTAACTTTTTTGGCCTTCACACTCAACAGGGTCCCGTGCTTACAACTCCAGGGCCTCAGAGCCCGCTGGCCCGGCCTCTCAAGGTGTCAGGCCTCCTGCTCTCACCTGCCTGTGACACCATCGCCCCTCCTTGCCTCCCACACCCTACTCCCCCCAACTGCTACTTCCCCTATTTTTCTCTCTGTACTTCTTGCCTTTCATTTCTGACCAAACTTCAGATGACGGGAACACTGATAAATTAATGATCGTAATTAATAAAAATTGACTCTGTGCTAATAAATTATTATGAAATGGCCTGTCAGCATTTTAATGAAATGCAGAAAGCTGCAGTAATGAGATGAGTGTGTGCACTTTCTCAGTCAAGACCTGAGGGATTCTCTCCACAGGGCACCCGGGGGTCTGCAGGGGAGGACGAGGAGACAATCCCTTAAGAGGGACCCCCAGGAGTGGCTGTGTCCTGCCTCCTGTCCCCATGTCCTCACCGATGTCTGTCCACCTGATCTTGGCAGACTGTGGGTGCGGATACTGTCACAGCCCTTTCCTTTTATAAGTGATGAAGCCACCTTCCAAAGAGGGGGAGACCCCACCCTCAGTCTACAGAGCTGGGCTGTAGAGCTGATCAAACCCAGTCCTTGCCCCAGGCTTTTGATTTATTACAGCACCTTTGAAATCTTGGGGCCATAGCTGGAGAGACAACTCTGTAGTTGAGAGCCATGTACTGCTCTTCAAGAGGATCCAAGTTCGGGTTCCAACACCATCTTGGAATGCTCATAATCTCCTGTAACCCCTATTCCAGAGGATCTGATGCCCTCTCTGTACTCCACAGGAGCCCATTTGCAAGTGTGCATAGAAGCATACACACAGACACACACACACTCACACACACACACACACACACTAAAATAAATCTTTTGAAACAAAAACAAAAAAAACCTTGGCACGGATTGGGCAGAAATGTAAGCTCAGTCTCCACTTCAGGTGGAGTTTCTTGGCCTCAGTTTACCTGGAGGCCTCTGGGGCATCTCTGTCATCCTTCTCTGAGTGTAGCACAGAGCATGTGTCTCTGGGAGTGAAACAGACAACAGACAAAAGAATCAGCAGTGTCCTCATCCACGCATCCCACAGACAAAAGGATCAGCAGTGTCCTCATCCACGCACCCCACAGATGGGAGGACAAGCAGTGTCCTCATCCACGCACCCCACAGACAGGAGGGTGAGCATTGCCCTCATCCACACTCCCCACAGACAGGAGGGTGAGCAGTGTCCTCATCCACGCACCCCACAGATGGGAGGATTAATAGTGTCCTCACTCCACAGACAGGAGGATCAGCTGTGTCCTCATCCACACACCCCCACAGGCTCTGTGGAGTGTTTGATATTATGTCCCAGCTCTTCATAAACTAGAGCCATGAATGTAAAACAACCGATTTTTACAACAGCATTGTTTAACCCTGCACCAATTAAAAGTACCTGTTATTAAAAAAGGTAATTATTCAGTAATTAGTTTGACACAAGACATTAAGCAGATTATCATCAAAGCCAGGGGAACAAGTAACTTCCACAGCAAGTGTCCTCCCCCTCCCCACCCCGAGGCCTCGTGCAGCTCAAGGAACGTGGACCTCACTGTCCAGAGCAGTTTGCAGCTTTCCAGAGGGGGATGCCTGGGTAAAAGGCTGAAGAACACTTCCCAGAAGATGTGTAGGATAGGACAAAAATGAGCACAGATTGTCAATGAGACCAGAAGGACCCTGCACCCACACCTCAAAGGAAGACTAAGGCTTACAAGTTCTCCTCTGATCCCCTGTGTGCACATGCATACCACACATATACACACACATGCACACACGCACACACAATCCACAGTAGGAGGCACAGGACTGCAGCAGATATCAACCTCTGTCTTTTCAGATTCTGGGGAGTCAAGGACCAAGTAACTCTGTGACAAGGCTCCTGGGCCCAGTCCCCAGCAACATCATGCCCACTCCCTGCTTAGCAAGGCTACCCGTTCCCAAGGACCCATCTCAGCTGTGGGCCAGGTGACTTGTGCAACCTCTCTGGATTGGTGTGGGAGAATTATCTGTATTCTGTCAATCATGTATTTTAATAAAACGCTGATTGGCCAGGCAGGAGTATAGGCGGGTCAACCAGACAGGAAGTAGAGGCAGGTCGATGAGAACAGGAGAATTCTGGAAAGGAGGAAGCCCATTCCTCCCACTTCTATGCAGACCACCGAAGAAGCAGGATGTAATCTGCCCAGCTGAGAAAGGTACTGAGCCATGTGGCTAACATAGATAAGAACAATGGATTAATATAAGCTACAAGAGCTAATAAGTAGCCTGAGCTAATGGGCTGATCTGTTTTATAACTTATGGAGATCTCTGTGTTATTTTCTTTGGGACTTGCTGGCTATGGGGTACTGGGCAGGACAGAAACCCCAACAAGCTGGCATTCATGTTAACTGGACCTTGTTTTTCTCTTTCTTGTAGTTATTGTGAATTCCTGTGAGGTTACTGGTAGGGAAACTACCATGGTACAGGTCCCTCCACACAGCCCTGTGCAGACACAAGCAAGATGCAATGTCTGACCTACAGGGTATGTTTCCAAATACCTTACCCTGCCACCTAGAAATCACCACTACATGGTGGGGCAGGTGGCACAGGTATGTAGCATTGTCCAACTTCAACTGCTTTGCTGATGAGGACACTAGGGCCCAGAGACAGAAGATGGTGTGTACTGATCCCCAAGTGGGAAGAAGAGGCTTTAAACCACGATCTCTCTACAGCTAGAATTCACCCACAATGCCTCTTCTCCCTGAGGACCACATATTCTGTTGGAGAGGGGGATGGGTTGTTCAGAAGCCAGCTGTACATACCAGGTATATAGTAGGTGCTTAGGAAACCTGCCCTCTCCACATCCCTCCTGGGTGCTGGTTCCCATCTTTCAGCATAGGGGTAAGCAGGTCTTCCCCAACAAGGCCATAGATCCAAAAAGACTTCAGAAACAGCACTAGCTCCTCAGCTGTCTTCTAAGGCCAAGTCTATGTCCTTGGGTCCCTACTAGATCTCCTGCCTTTACCGAAAGGCTTGGGAATCCAGGAAAAGCAGAGACCACTCCTGGCAGTGGGCCTCCTGCCCATCCTGTGGTTGCTGTGGCAACAGTGCCAGCATCCATCTTCTTCAACCCCTCTTCCCGGCTCTGCAACCCTCCCCTGTCATGTCAGATGAAGGAAAGGGGCTGAGACTTAGCCATGGAGCTACAGGAAAATCAGGAGGGAAAGGGACCTAAAGGCAGAGCCTACTCAGGCTCCGAAGGGACTGGTAGGGCCTGGTCCCCACCCAGGCTAGGAAACTACATCCCCTTTCCTAAGGGCTTTCTGGGCACACAGTGCACATCAGGCACTGTGCTGAGCATCTTACATCTGCTGCCTCACTTCAAACTCAGCACTAACGGAGGGATCGTCCTATGGGAAGTCTTCTGGGATTGCCTTCTGACCCACTTCTGGCAAGTAGAGTCCCACCACCGCACCTCTTGCATCTCAACAAATCTCATTCTCTTGTCCGAAAGAACAACCCCCTTCTTTTGTTATTTTGTTATTTTTGTTATTTTCAAGATAGTCTCACTATGTAGCTGTGGCTGGCTGTTCTGGAAGTCACTATGTGGGCCAGCTGGCCTCGAACTCACAGAGATGGGCCCTCTGGCTCCTGAGTGCTGGGATTAAAGGCATGCACCTCTGGGCCCAGTCATCTTTCTCTTCTTCATGACCTTGTGAGGTGGGCTCTATGTTTCTCTAGCACTCCCATTTATCAGGTGAGGAAACAGGTTCATGGAGAATCGGCAGCCTGCTTTTGAACCACCTCTTTTATAAAATTTATTTTTAATTGTGTCTCTGTATGAGTTGGTGCATATGTGAACATGAGGGTCAGTGTCCCCGAAGTTCAGAAAAAGGGTGTCAGATCCCTTGGAGTTGAAGCTACAGGCAGTTGTGAGCCACCCAAGACCATGGTGGTCCGCAAGACCATGCAGTGCTCCTAATCACTGAGCTGTCTCTGGGTACCAGCCCACATCTTTTCAACTGCAACATCCAAGTCTTCCCACAGCATCAGGAAGTGTATCATCCCCTTCAGGTTTCAGTTGCTTCTGCTACGAGGACTTCTGGTCTCTGGCTGGAGGATGCCACCTCCCACTCCCTTTCATATGTGGGATGAGGCTCCCTCAGGGTCCCTTCTCTGTCCTTTACTGAGGCAGGCAGATTTTCCACAGGACATAGGCCTATCTGGCCTGTCACTGTTACATCAGACCTTGCCACTGTGAGTGTGGGAATTTTTTAAAATGTAATTTACTAGTATCCATGCTAGAGTGAAAAACAAACATAAGTGACATACAATCTGAAGAAGATATTTGCAGCCCTCCTCTCTCTCAAAACAACTCGGACGTCAGAGTGAGCACCATGCTAAACGTCATGGTTAAAATCCAAATGAGAGGCTTCTGCTGAAGCCATCCTGCTGGCTCACATGGCAGGCAGGGCAGACCTCCACCTGGGCTGTGAGAATCCACTGACAGCCTTTCACCCAATAAAGCTCACAGTGGCCTCAGGAAAGAAAAAAGCAAGACCTCACCAACATCACCTCCTCTCTCGGTTTAGATGCCACCTGAGGAGAGACCTGGGATGAAACATCCCTGCTAAAGGAGATTTTGTTAGCGTGGGTGACAGCAGTTCTGATGAATGGATATAGATGATGTCCACCTGTGGACCAGCAGCGGATGATGGCTGCTTTGTTTACCATCTAGCCGATGGCTGTGTCCACCACGTTCACCATCTAGCTGATGGCTGTGTCCACCCTGAACTGGCAGCCCTTCCACTTTGTGTACTATTTATCTGATGGCTGAATCCACCATGCCCACCACTGAATTGATGGATACATCCATGGTCTCCACCATTTATCTAACGGCTGCTTCCTCCATGTGTATTGTTTAACTAGTGGATGCCTTTTGTCGTGTAGTTGCTGGATGCATTCCCTGTGACCACCACTGAGCTGAGAGCTGTGTCCACGCACACTGTGGTGGTGGTGGTGGACAGTCCACCATGTGACTGACAGCTGCCTCCACTTGGAAAGTTCACGTGGCACATTTGAACTGTGGAGAGACATAAAGAATGAGCAGAAGTTGTGTTCAGACAGTAAGTGCTTGCCACAAATGTTCTCCCAGCTCGGGAGGTTAAGACTTACTACTAGACACACAACTTGGGGCAAATAGCTCTCTCCCTCCAGGGCTCAGCTGCCCCACCATCGCTATCACAACCACAAAATGATGATCATCGGAACAGATGTGCGAGGCCAGTGGATGATTCAGGGCAATCAGGTGAGAACCCAGCTTGCTACAGAGGAGGTATGTACTAGCATTCGTCTTGGCTCAGGAAAACCTTGGGGAGCTCGCAGTGCTCCTCCACCTCCGCTGTGCACAGCTGACTCCCCAATCTCTAGGCGCCCAGAAGCACGGCTGAGGTGTTACAGAGTTGCCCCAATTCTGCTTCCAGATGACCTGCTAACCAGCAGTGTGACCTTAACAGCACTGGTTAGTCTCCTCCACAATTTAGAGAGTGTGAGAAGCAAATTGAGACATGGCTTCCATGCATACACTCAGAGGTCACAAGTGTCTTGTACCGCCTCCAAGAAGCATCTTGACAGAGAAGAACTCAAAGCAGGGCACTTGGAGCTTCAAGGACTTCACGTCTATTGGTGAGCCGGAGCTAAGCAGCCAGAAGGCGGAAGTATTCAAGGGTAGGAACTCACACTTGGTCTTTCTTCCCCTCCAAGGCAACTCCACCCCTTCCAAGCTCCTCCTTGATGCTAGTAATGCACACATTTGAAAGGCAAATGACTTGAATGAATGCTTAGGAAACCTGACAGGAATGTGCAGGACCCCTTTCCCTGGGTTCTCCAAAGGCCGTGGAGAAACGGTTAACCGCTGAAACTGATTCTGTGACCCAGAAGACACTGCACAGCTGTCAGGAGATATTCTAGGCTGTCACAAGCCTGGAATATCCCTGGCAACCCTTTCAGTGCTCACAACAGCTCCTAGCCACAGATGATGCCTCAGCCCCCACATCACCCCACCAGAGATGGGGAACCGGGTTGTGGTGAGGCTCAAGGGTTGATCCAGTGAGAAAGATACTGAGCAGAGTTTCATGAGTGCCACTGGGTTAATCAAACACTCAGCAATTAGCCGGGGGTAATTAGAGTCTTTAGACAAAGCCTCCATAATCAGGCAGCTGTTATTAAATCATCAATAGCTGTGGCCAAATTAAACCCCAGTTAAGAGAGGTTCAGGATCGACTCTCCAGCTTCCAATAGGGCAATCAAGCAGTCACTGCTTCCCTGACAGAGCGAAAGCCCAGGACACATGTCTGTTCTAAACCTGGAGCAGCTCTGAGAACACTGGGCTGGTCATGCTCACCAACTCTTGGAAGGTTCAGGATTGCATGGAGGTATGAAGGTCTCTAATTCTCATCAATCCTTGGGTTCAATCACATGACCAAGAAAGCTGCTCCAACAGTGAAGGGCTGGACTGCATACAGGAACTCTTGATTGCTGCCTCCTGGTCATCACACTGAGATGCAACAACACTGTCTGTCTGCTCCAGTGCAAACCCTCAGACAGGAATGTCACTGTCCCTCAACCTGTGTGTTGTGCATTTGATTCCCAAGAGGTGTTTTTCCTGGTTATGGAATCTGTAGGAGGTTGGGCTGAGCTGCCTGAAGTAGGTCACTGGAGGCCAGTAGATCCTCCTTGGCTTCTTCCTGTCTCACACGCTGTTTCCTGTTGACCAGGAAGTGAACAGTGCCCTAACACATAGGGACAATGAGTCATGGTCTACACAAACCCTCTGAACCATGAGCCAAAATAACCCTTCCCTCCTTTACATTCACAGCCATGCAAAAGTAGCTGCAGACCTCCCTGGACTATGGTGCACACCACCTCCCTGGACTATGGTGCACACACCACCTCACCTCCCTGGACTATGGTGCACACACCACCTCACCTCCCTGGACTATGGTGCACACACCACCTCACCTCCCTGGACTATGGTGCACACCACCTCCCTGGACTATGGTGCGCACACCACCTCCCTGGACTATGGTGCACACACCACCTCACCTCCCTGGACTATGGTGCACACCACCTCCCTGGACTATGGTGCACACACCGCCTTCCTGGTCTATGGCACTCTGTTCACAGTGTTCACCTCCAATTGCCTTTTGTTCCCTGACTAGGAGTCCATCAACTGTGGGGTGTGGTGACGTGCATGTAATGTCGGCACTAGAGAGGCTGAAATAGGGGGATGATGAATCAAGGCCAGCCTGGACTGCATTATTGAACCTCACCTCAAGGCTGCAAGCTCATAGATAGGCACAAGTAGGCATGAAGGATACAGCCCATTACAGACTCTTCAGAACCCAGTGGTACCTTCTGAAGCATCTATGATCTGTCTATGAGGCAGAGAGAGAAACTGAGGCCAGGACATGGATATCACAGCTGTCTTCTTTGTGAGTGACAAACTTGGTGTCAGAATCCTGCCTGGTGACTGCAGAGCCCAGGCTGTTAGCATTTGATCCCACACTGTGTGAACAGCCTGACATCTTGTTGATTTAACAGCCCAGTGTGGGCAAACTGAAGGAGATTATCTTGGGGAGGTGTCCACGTCAGCAAACACTATCACACACATCCTGGGCTTTGTCTGCTGCACTTCAGGTATTGACGTGGCCCTGTTTAAAGGATTTGAGGGAATCAGCTGCTTTAAGTTGGGCAGATACCTGAGTTCAGAATGCCTGCGGGAACCACAGGATGCGTGGCTCTTCAATGGCCTGTGCAGCATCTGCACACCCTCCATGCACACACTCCAGAGCCTCTGCAAACTTCTGCCCCACCCCATGCCCTATGCATTTCTATAAAATGATATTTTATTAAATAAACAAACTGGAGCCATTCTGTAGATTTATGAACAGCTCCCCGAGTCGCACTTGTTCGACCCACTGCGGATTTACGGCCCTGCATTAACCTCCTGAGCACTCGGACCATTCACTAAGATAATGCTGGTGGGAGGGAGAGGGGGCTTTACGGCCCAGTGATAATTAGGAGGTGCCAAGAGGACTGGGGGTCCTGGTTATTGGACATGTTGCACACAGGCCACGAAGGAATGGAGATGAGGCAGGAGCCACCCTCTGGCTGACCGTCTGGCTTGTCAGGAGTCCGCTTTCTCTTTTTGGAGACAGCTCTGCCAGATGACAGGAAAGGCAGCCACCTTAGCCAACTGTGTAGACCAGGGACCCTACATCCATATTTAGGACTGGAAAGGGCCTGGCCCTAAGTGGAGGGCTCTAGCAGGACCGAGAAAAGAGCATGGCAAACACGGGCCTGAGTGTGGCACCAACCGGTTTTGCCTTTTTAAAATGTTGGATCTCTGAATTTAGGCACCAAAAGACTTTTCAAGGGTTCAAGGCCTCTCTTGGTCTGGCCATCAATAAAAAGCTTTTAATTGACTGAACTGGACTGGCTGTGAGTGACTGTCTCGTGTTGATCATTGCAGCTTTCATATAAATAAATCAGAATGGGTCCAACAGAACAGAAAGGCCACAATTACCAGGCATACAACTGCTACAAGCAATGGGTAAATGTCTTGGTTGTTGACAATCCTGGGATGCCTCTCATAATTCTCATAGATATTTGGTGTAAGGGCTGTTGACGCTTCATTGAGGGCAAATCACCCTGGAGGCAACATCCCTTCCTTCTCCAGGGGAGACTGGTTCTTCAGGGGCTCCCTCAACCGTGGTTTTGCTCAGGGAAGACAGAAGAGTGTGATTGGTGGATGGAAGGGAAAAGGGCGGTACTGAAGGGTGGGCAGGGGACAGGGAGGGGGCACCAGCAGAACACAAAACTTGAGTGTGTAAGGACCTCAGGGCAAGAGGGTTAAAGCTAAGGCTGCCTGAACCCAGCCAATGACTGCAGAGCCTCAGACATGGAGACCTGGGTTCAGCCAATGACTGCAGGGCCTCAGTCATGGAGACCTGGGTTCAGCCAATGACTGCATGGCCTCCAGGATGGAGGTAGCTGTTTTTACATCTCCTCCTTGTGCTTACAAACAGGTTTTTTTGGATCTGTGGATCTGCCCAATGGACACCTTCTGTTGACTCTCCTGACTGTTCATAGGATGGGGTAACCTGCCTCATCTTTAGTTCTATGGAATGTGGAGATGCTCAGTCCTGCTCCAAAGCCACAAACTAGACCCCAGTCACTCCAGGAACTTCTACCAGAAGCTTAGTCATGCAGTTTTTGACCCTCTTCTGCACAGCCTTGCCTGATGGAGTATACCAGCCATATAGCTCTTGGGAGACTGTGGTGGGAGAACTGTAGATTGAAGGCTAGCCTGGGCTACATGGTGAATTCATGGTCAGAAACATAGCAAGACCCTGAGTTCCAAAACAAAAGGAGAAGAAACGAGGGAAGGAAAGAAGGAGAGAGAAGATGAAGGAGAAAGGAAGAAAGAGAGGGAGGGAAAGAAGAAGGGAGGAGGGGGGAGGGAGGGGAGAGGAAGCAGGAGGAAGGAGCTAATTGGGGAGAGGAATCTCTCACTGTCCCATATTACAGGGGCAAAAGAAACTGAGACTCGTGGCGGTTTCGCGCACACACACACTCATCACACACAGAGCACACCCAGCACACACACACACAGAGCACACCCAGCACACACACAGCGCACACACACACAGAGCACACCCAGCACACACACACAGCACACACACAGCACACACACAGACACACAGCACACACCCAGCACACACACACACACAGAGCACACACAGCACACACACACACCCAGCACACACACAGCACACCCAGCACACACACACAGCACACACACACAGAACACACCCAGCACACACACACACACAGAGCACACCCACTACACACACACAGAGCACACCCAGCACACACAGAGCAAGCCTCCCTGAACCCATGCCCCTTAGCTGTCCTCACTGCCATGGTGGGAAGATGCAGGGGAGCATAGCATGGGCCCAGCTAACATGCAGCAAAGGACGAGTAGTCACTGGCCTTCCCATCCTGAGCTGCCACCCCCTCCCCTACCCCTCCCAGACCCTCCTTGAGGTTTAAACTCAAATAAGAGAGCATGAATAATGCAGCCTCCTCGCCCGGGTCCCCCAGGGTGGCGGAAGGCCCTCGACTGCCTCATTAGCGGCCCTTCAACCATTTGATTTCAGAAGCAATACTAGGCCTTCCTCAGAATTTTCATACCGATCTGCACCTGAGTCAACACTGAATTTCTGAAGCCACATGAATTTTAATCGGGTCATCTGCACAGCCCCTTTCTCTGCAGGCCACGCCCAGCCCAGTCCCAACTGCCTCAGCCCCTTTCTCTGCAGATGCAAGGGGGTGGCTTTGGGAGGGACCAGAGGTTGGTAGGATCCTTCCCACTAAACCCTATGCTTTCCAACATCAACCTACTTAAGGAGACTCTGGAATCCCTAAGCCCTGGGGTCCAAACACAGGCTGTGTGACCTCAGCTAAGTTGCTTTGCCATTCTGGGCTTGTTTTCTCATCTTTAAAATGAGGAGCACAAGCTAGTCACAGAAAGAATAAGATGAGGGTGCCCCCCTGGTTTGTACATGCAGCAATGGTAACTCTTGGGCATACTATTAGAGCTATCACCGTGCCTCCATCGCTCACACCAAAGGCCTGAGCACACTACTACAGTTATGTCTATTCTTTAATTTTTTTTCATGTACCTGTCAGATAACAGAGAGAACATGTCCGAGCTGGTCTGTGTCACCTCCAGGTGTGAGATGGCCAGCAGCACAGGCAGGTGTGAAGTGGGTGCAAAATCTTCGGGGGAGTAAAAGGGTAAGCATTTGAAAGAACAGGTGCCTGAGCCCGTTACAGAGGAGTCGGTACACGGAGCCCCGCAGGCCACCCAGGCACACACTCTGGGGTGCAATCCTAGGCCTCTGCCAGTCTGCACATGGGGTACTAGGGAGCTTCAGAAAGTCTTTGGGTAGCAGCAAGGCCAGAAAGAGGAGCTGGAGGCCAATGGCCTTTAGAATTCCCATGAATGTCTCCCTTTCTTCACCCTTCTTCCCTCCAGCAGACTCGAGGAGGGTCTACTGTAAGTACAGCCCCACCCGAGGTGCCCAGGCTAGGTACACCACCCCTAGGCAGGGGTGGGGACCCACAGCAATTGGGTCTGTGTCCCAGAGCTGGGAAAATCCACCCCACAGGGTGTCAAACAGGCACCTGCAGCTAGCACACTGATGAAAAAGTCTCGGGGGGGGGGGAGGGGGGGACTAGATTACATTCATTCTCTTAACCTCCCCCACCCAGGACATAAATTGTCTCTGTTTATAACGCTTCTGGCATTTCGTACATTTTGCCAAGTGACATAAAATGACAATAGATTTAGGACCCACCAGCAGAAAAGTACCTAAAACGCCACATGTCACCGATCCTGACAGTTCTAAAAGTAAAAGTTGGAAGCGATTCAGGAGACATAAATTAAAATAAAAATATAGACTTTGTCCTTGGGAGAGAATCAGCTAAAATTAAACCTCGGCGTGGGTGGGATGTCCAGGAATAGGTGGGAGATACATTGGGGGTACCTCAATCAGAAAGAGTCACAGACAGGGGACAGAAAGACAGGACGATGGAAGGAGCCCTGGACAGGCTTCATCCACAGAGAGAAAACACTTCATCCACATGCTGGATGCCATCACTTGCCTGTGAGTACTCAGATTAAATCGTGATACAGCTAAGATTCAGATAGTCAGATCTACTGTAGCTCCCTGAGGCCAGTGGCGATCGTGTTCGACTAAAGTTCTAGAACAATCTAGAAAGTTCTAATTGAACAGCTCTCAGAGCAGAAAGCATCTGTATGGTCCGGTGGGTAAGCGCTTAGTAGGTACTCAGTAGCTATAAACCCCCTTTGCTCTCTTTTCTCACAGACTTCGGGGGCTCCCAAAGCCTGCCAGGTCTGTTTCTTTAGAGAATCTGAGACTCACATTCATTGCCTATTCTATAAGTCTTATCCCTGTCTGTGTTCCCCGACCCTGTCCCTGAACAGACTATCGATGATTTGAGATACTTGCCTTCATGTGCCTCTGATCCCACTCCCTGGGGGAGCCTGCCCCAGTATATCCACACAGCTTCTAACACAGGGTCTGTTGTTTATCGGTACTAGATCCAGGATGGAGCCTGCTCTCAAGCCTGGCCAGGGGCTGTATTCCCAAAGGCAAAGATGCTGTCTCCCAGGATCTGCTGCACACCAAAGAAAGTCTCAAATACAGCTGAACAAAGGCCCCTTGACCACGTGATGGGGACACAGAGAGGACATAAGCATACTTGGAAGTGTCCCAAAAGGGAGGGGGTCAGGGCCTTGTCTCAGAGGCAAATGACAGCAAGAGCAGAGTAAGGCCAGCACCCAAATCTTTGGATGAGATAGAACTTGGGAAAGACAAGGAGGCCTGATGGAAGATGGGGTCCAGAGGGTGGACAGTCCTCCAGTGATGGAGGAGTGACCATCCTCCAGGATGGCCATGTAGGTTAACTAAAGGGGTGGGGACAGACACTGAAGGCAGCAGAGAGCCCCCAAGTTTTCTGCCAAAGCTCTGACCCCAGAAATAGTCTGGGACCCTGTGGGCTCTGAGCCTCAGGGATGGTGGGCAGTATGGGCTGCTGAGGGTGGACAATACTGGCAATAGCTCTGGCCATTGGCATAGAGGGTAAGGGAGGGGTCTTATCCTGTTCCCTTTGGCTGGGCTGCTTAGGCATCTTCCACCTCCCCTCCCCCTCTTGCCAGCCAGAAGCCTTCTGGCTTGTGTAATTTGCGAAGAACATTATGTAAATGGGCTTTATGCAAATCTGTCCTCTCTCCCAGTGCACAGGCTCCACTTGTGAACCCTAATTAACTTGCCAAAGCCTAATGCTGCCCCCCCCCGCTCTCCACCAGCCCAGCCCCCAGTAGCACCCCAACCCAGAAACACCCTGGTGGCCCAACCACATAGACCTAACCCTTCCTGCATTTCCATGCTGGGGTGTCACCTGCCCACAGCACACTGGGCCACAGGAGGAGGTGTAGTTCAGCTAGCTGATGCTGGAATGTCCCAGGCACAGAATAAATCCCTCATTTCTCTCCCCGTTTCCACTTTCTTTTTGCTCTGCTAGAACCAAAACCAGCCTAGCGAATGTTAACAAGATGTCTCTCGCTCCTGCTTTTCAGTCTTCCTTCTTTGACCTTTTTGGGCGACCATCCCTCCCCTTCCAGATTCCAAAGTCACTCTCAGGCCCAGTAACCTCTCTGCTCCTGCCTTCTCAAACAGCCGAATAGCAGAAATCCATGTGTATGTGGGAGGGGGTGCGGGGGAGCGGGATTGTCTGAGACCAGACTGCATGTTCAGTTTCCACTCTCTGTTTGCAAATTCTCTCTAACTTGTTTCTCACCTAAGCAACCTGTCATCAGCTTCCTTGATTTCACTGATGGTCAAGCTGATGTTCGGCCCCACTGAAGACAAGGCCAGGTCATGCTGCACTCTGCATGGAGACCAATTTCCTTATACACCCCACACAGCCTGGCCTCTGCTCAGTGCCCGTGGCCCCACACACTCAAGCAAGTAACAAGCATCTTGACAGTCTTGTGCTTGATCACATTCAAGTTCAAAACAAAGGAAGATAAAGGCTTTTCTGGGAAACAGAAAGATCAAGTACTCAGAAGTAGAGTCTTCTGATGCTGCATCATCTCCCTCCCAGCAAGGACCACACATCTGAATTGGGGAAAAAGTACACTGAGAACCCACAAACTCACCTTGTCCCTTGGTCTTCCTGTCTGTACATGAGAAGCACACAGGTTGGCCCTTTATCCTGGTCTTACCAGGGGCAGGGTTTGCAACACATATCAAGACCAGACAGAACCCAGGCTGATGCACGGCTTGCAATCCCAGCACCAGAGAGACAGAGACAGGAGGATCCCTGAGACTCAGTAGTCAGCCAGCCTGATCAACACACCCCAGGTCCCAGGGAAAGACTATCTCAAAATAACCAAATTGGATGGACCTGAGGAACCACATACAAGGTTGACAATTGGCCTCCACACATCTGCACGTATGCACACACACCTACATACACATAAACACACATTCACACACATGCACACACACACATACACGTCTTAGCACCTTGTAAGTCGCAAGTACTGAACCAAAAACATAGACATACATGATGGCAGCCCCACTTGGTGACAGGGAACTCTTCTTAATCAGCTAATTAAAAATTCATCATCAGACTGGCCTGTAGGCAAATATGTGGAACATTTTCTTGATTAATTTTTGATGTGGGATGGCCCAGTCCATTATGGGTGATGCCCTCCCTGGGCTGGTGGTCCTGGGTTCTATAGGAAAGCAGGCTGAGCAAACCATGGGGAACAAGCCGTGGTCTCTTCATCAGCTCCAGCCCCAGATTCCTGCCCCAGGTTCCTGACTTTCCCTGATGATGGACTGAGATGTGGAACTCTATGTGAAACAAACCCTCTCCTCACAAGTTGCTTCTGGTCATGCTGTTGATTGCAGCATAAGAAAGCAACTAGGACAGAAACGACTGAACAAGAAACAGTAAGACTCGGGAATGGCTCCGTCGCTCGAGTGTCTGCTGTGCAAGCACATGTCTGAACCCTCGAGCAGAGAGGGCAGAGACAGGCAAGTCCTCAGAGCTGCCTGGCCAGCAAGTCTAGCCAATCAGTGAGCACCTGTCTCAAAAGATAAAGTGGCAGAAGTCACCCAAAGTTGATCTCTGACTTCCATATTACGTGTACACACACACTCACATACACATTTATACACACACCCACATGCACATACACACTCACATGCATACACACATAAACATTTATACACACATTTACCTACATACTCATATACATATTCATTATACACACTCACATTTACACACACACATATATATACTCATATACATACACTCACACAAACACACCTACACAAAACATACATACAATCACACACATATACTTTATGCACACAATATTATGTCCTTATTATTGGGTAATAAAATAAACAAAAAATTTTTAGGAGGGTGGGAATTGGATAGCTGAAGACAAATCACTATCTTTGAAGCATCCATCAAGCTCTGGCATTTGGTGACATCCTGTGTCTAGGTGACATCCTGTGTCTAGGTGACACTCTGTGTTCTCACTTCACAGGCTGTAACCCCAGCACTGTCCCTGATGAGTAGGAACTCACCAGTCACAGGTGAAGCACTTCCCACAGACTCCTGCCCTATTTTGAGACTTCTATCTGAGAGTGATCTAATGTCTCTACCAGGCCAATACCATCCTGCTTCCTGGACAGCTTCCAATCTCATACCAAGAACCTCTTAGTCCTGTTGTGTGAGCCCTCCTTCCCAAGGCATTTCCTGTTGTGTGAGCCTGCCTTCCACAGCATTTCCTGTAGACTCGGCTGCACAGGACCTGTGTGCTAAGGATTCTGATGTCTTATTGACAGGCAATGTCAAAGAATGCCTTAATAATTAGTGATGTCTGCCATGGACCTAGAGAACGGCCAGTGCAGGAAGGCATGTCTGATGATTCAGAGCTCATGCGCCTTCTTCCCCGCCATGTGGGATCATCAGTGTGAGAGATACAGAGAGGGGAAGCTGCAGGCCAGGGTGCCACGGCAACTTCAGCAAGATCAGAACTAGAATAACTACCCCAACTCCATGCCCTGCCTCTCCTTTCATCAGGGTGAGACCCAAGATATGCTCCAGAGTTACATTTGCTAACCCTTACCCTGCCTACACCATAGGGCTACCAAGGAGCACACAGTGATTGCACACCAGGAACACAAAGGGTAGAGAGAAGTGGCTTGAGGCACAAAACAGAGGAAGTGACCAGGCCAAAGGGAAATGAGGACACTAACATGAAGCCAAGAGTCCTCGTGGTCCCTAATAACCTGTCCTCAGCAGTTGCTAGGCAACTAATAGCCCAAGCAAAGAAGAGAATATGGATCCAAGTGTTCAGAAATAGAATTTCAAGTCTCCTTGAAATTCTCAGAATAGGACAGATATTCTCAGACTCCTACAAGGAGCCAAACCTCCTGTTGGGCTCACCCCAACATAGCCATGCTTCCCAAAGATAGACCACTAAGCAGGCTCAAGACCACAGACTCTTGACTACCTCTCCATGGAAATGGTAGTAGAATGCCATGTGGTCCAAGAATTCAGGTCACTGATGAGAGTCATGCTTCCAGGTGACCCCTTCATCTTGTGCAGTCTTGAGAGTCCAGAATTCGATCACCAGTGCTCGCTAGACTCCTCCATCCCCAGACAGTACTGCCTTCATGGTTTAAAGCAGTCATATGGGCAGAGAGCCCCAAAACTCTCCACAACCTGACCCAACCTCATTCAACATCCCTCACCATCTCCTTCCAGACACAAAGGACCTCACTACCTCCCATCCCATCACCCCCAGTCCTTTCTCTGATTGTCACTCCTGCACACTGCACCATGAGAAGCAGCTTCACAGCCCACCTTGCCCCCAGGCCCGAATCCTGGCTCATCCTCTCTCCTGTGACATCTTCTACTCTGTCAACCAAATGGTACCCAATGCAAGCATCTCTTCCATCATGATTCCCAGCCTGAGCCACCTGCCTCACCTCACCCGGCCCCCTGCATTTGTTTCTGCAGCAACCATCTGATCACTGTGAGCATGACACTTTTACCAGCTCTCAACCTAGGCAGTCTCTGTTAGCTGAAGCCTCTTACCCTGCTACTGATGGTTCTCTCTACCTCCCACACCTCGAACCTTCCAACCCTCGCCTCCCCTTCTTCCTACCTACAGGAAAAGCTCTCTGTCTCTGCTCTGCAGAGCAAGGACATTGCCCTACTCCTGGTTAAAGGTCCCCAGTGCCTTGCACACCGTGGGTGCTCTATGAACATCCCAAGTTCCACAGCGACAGACCCCAGGGTCGGCAGGGCAGTTGTTGAGCCCTGAGCTGTGGTTGGCCTCCTGGAGTCACTCTGACTAGGACAGAGTCCCATCAGAACACCTCTGTGATTCCCACAGCATCTGCTCAGCTGTTAGTGACCCACCACAGAGCAGACTGACTTCTGACAAAATAAAGCAACAGGGACCACATCACAGCGTGTCTCACCTGAGACTGACACTCGTTATAAACTATCTGGAACCGTTGCACATGCCTTGCACGCTCATTGCACATGCAATCTCTGCTGAGTTTTGCGAAGGGAAAATTTACAGAGCAAATGAAGAAAACTTCAGGTGAGGGTAAAACCCACTAAACTCGCAGTTCTGTCACAAAACGCCGATTGACCAATGATTATTGTAAAAACCATGGAAACCACGGAGACGGCAGCACAGACTCATAATTGGCTAGATTTATTCCTCTTCAGGGCACCATCTTTCCTACAGAACAGATCGTCGTGGTCTTAATTTAATTAACTCTATTTAGCTTATACAGATGTGGTGAGTGTGTGTCTCCACACCTGTGTGAATATCGATCCACACCTGTACATTTACACACATCATTGAAACACATCAGCCAATCACAGTCACTTGTCAATGGTGTGCAGTCTCTCTCCATGTATGTATGTATGTATGTATGTATATGTATGTACACACATATAGGATGTTTGATGGTGCAGTCTCTCTGTGTAGTCTACACTTGCCTCAAACTTGCAATTTTCCCATCTTAGACTCCTAACTATTGGTATTATAGCCATGCACCACCATCTCTGGCTCTAGGTATATACATATAATAGTATTTCTGTTTCTTTGGTGATGGGGCCTGAACCTCCAGCATCTCCGGGCTACATCCTGAGACCAGTTTCCGATGTTTTGTAATTTGAAATAGCGTCCCCTAGATTGCATAGGCCGATCTTGAACTCACTCTGAAGTCAAAACAGACCTCAAACTTGCTAGTCCCCTGCCTCCTACGTAGCTATGATTCCTGGTGGGAGCTTCCAGACTCAGCTTACAGTTTTTTAACGCACAAAGGGGACTCTCTATGTTCACACAACAGTGGGTTCAAGGCAGCATTTCCAGAACGACTCCTTGCGAGGCTGATGGCCGTCCTCAGAGTAGATGGGAGGATTGTGGGGTGATCATGAGTCAGATCCAACTCTTCCTCTGCACAGCTGTCCTCCTAGCAGGAAACCGCTCCTCCCTAAGCCTTAGTCCCATATCTGTAGAATGAGCCACAGTGGTGAGCTCGGAGCCGCAGTGGTGAGCTTGGAGCCGCAGAGGTGAGCTCGGAGCCACAGGGCTCAGCTCTTGGGAAGACCCAGTAGATGCGAAATGACTATGTTGTCATCTGAATATGAGGTGTCTCCCCCAGGTCCATGTTTTGAGCCAGCTGATAGCATTATTTTAGAAGGTTCTGGTATTTTTCAGAAGTGGGGTGTGGTTGGAGGAAGTGGTCACTGGCAGAGTGGGACTTTGAGGGGGATTCCTGCAGCCACGCCCCTTCCCGTCTGGGAGATGGGCCACCACACTGGTATCATGGACAGAACCCCTAAGTGAAGCAAGCCCCTCTTTCCTTAAGGGACTGTGGGCATTTTGTCACAGTGGTGAGAACAATGAGTCCCTGCCCCCTTGTTTCTCTGACACAGGACGGGCTCATGAGGTGGGGAATGTCTTGTCTTCTCATGGTCCTCAACTCACACTAGAGTTGAGGTCCTCTCATGGTCCTCAACTCACACTCATGGTCCTCAACTCACACTAGAGTTGAGGTCCTTCTCATGGTCCTCAACTCACATAGAGACACACAGCCATGTGCTTATGGGAATAGGGAGGCCATCCAGGGAAAACCACGTGGGAGCAGACAATCATGCGACCATTCAGGCTTAAGAACTAGTGCCAACCTGCTAGGCCATTTCTCAGAACAGCCTCAGGCTTCCCATGCTTGGCCTCTAGGCTTCATTTCCCTGCCAATCCTCTGTGACCTCTCACCTCTGCTGTGACCTCTCATCTCTGAGATGATACTCTTGCTGCCCAGGTTTCAGGACTTAAAAATCGGGGAAACTGAGGCTAACTCACATTCTGGGCAGCCAGTTTGGGGCCTCCCACAGTTGCCAGACCACAGATCCCCATGCAGGTGCCCTATGCCCCGAAAGTGGAAGCAATCACCTTCGGCTGACAATGCCCAGGGAGTCACTACAGACTTTTCTTGTCCTGATGGCTCAGGACACAGTTGCCAGGCAGTGCCATGGCTTAATTTACCCCATTCTTGTGGAGTTCTGCATTTGGTTTGAATAGTGTTTTGTTTTTCTCTTGTAGCCAGTCACAGTACTAACTAGAGGTCTTGCTCATGCTCCCCAGGATCAAGCCAGTCATGAAACTGGGCACTGGATTCTAGAGATGGACGTACAATGGGAGAAATGTACCACTCTCAAATACATGGCCTCCCTCTGCCTCCCCTTCCCCTCCCGCATCTCTCCTCCACTCCTCCCTCTCCCTCTCCCTCTTCATGTTGGCTCACCCATCCCTCCTCCTCTTTGCATCTTCTCACCCCCATCTCTACCTCGTTTCTCGCTTCTGTCTCTCCTTCCCTCTCTTCTTCTCTTTCCACTTCTTTTCCACATCTATGCCCAGCCTGCCAAGATGTGAGAAGCCACAGTCACAGTCCCCACCCCTAGGGAAGTGGCTGGGTCTGCCATCCAGGGTTCCGTGGGGGAGGCACTGGGGTCTATGGGAGGCAGAGGTGGGGATGAATACAGTTCAGAGCTTGCTACCATAGTTTGGTGGGAAGAAAAGATTTATGTGGGTGAGAAGATGGAGAGTTGTCTGTTTGTGGCTTCGGTGGTCTCTAGGCAGGGGTAGTCCTGGGTTATCCATTGCCCATCTGTGGTGGCTAGTTTTATGTCAACTTGACACAACCTTAAGTTTACCTGGAAAAATGGACTCATAATTGAGAAAATGGCTCCATAAGATTGGCCTGTGGGCAAGTCGATAGGGCACTCTCTTGATTGATGATTGATGCAGGAGGGCCCAGCCCACTGTGGATTGTGCCATCTCTGGGCAGGTGGTTCTGGGTGGTATAAGAAAGCAGACTGAGCCAGGTGGTGGTGGCGCACTCCTTTAATCTCAGCACTTGGGAGGCAGAAGCAGGCAGATCTCTGTGAGTTCAAGGCCAGTCTGGTCTACAGAGCAAATTCCAGGATAGGCTCCAAAGCTACAGAGAAACCCTGTCTCGAAGAAAAAAAGAAAAAGAAAAGAAAAGAAAAAGAGAAAAAGAACGGAAAGAAGGAAGGTAGGAAGGAAGGAAGGAAGGAAGGAAGGAAAAGAAAAAGAAAAGAAAACAGGCTGATCAAGTCATGAGGGAAGCCAGTTAGTAGTATTCTAACAGTGTCCCTTCAATTCCTGCCTAGAGTTCCTGGCCTGCCTTCCCTCAGTGATGGACCATGATATGGAAGTGTGAGCTGAAATCAACTCTTCTCTCCACAAGATGTTCTTGGTCACAGTATTTTATAGCAGCAATAAAAGCCCCACTAAGATTCAGGAGGACTCAGGGTAGAACCCTGGTAAAAAGTGAGCAGATGGGTAGGAGAGGATCGGCATGCAACTGGTTTGCACCCCAAATGCATGCTCAGAAGGCAAAGAGGGCCCTGACTGTAAGAACCAGTCAACCTGGAAAATGGCAGTCTGTCCCCAGGCTCAGCAGTCCTCAAAACGCTAAAGCACAGGAAATAAAATTACCGTCTAAAAATCCAGGCAAACAGATCCCTCCCTTCCCTCTCCTCTCCCTCCACCCCTCCTCTCCTCCCAATCCTCTCTTCCTCCAGCCTCTCAGAAACTTGCCTTAAAGATGTCATCACGTGCTGCCTTCAGGAGGTTATAAAAGCCGAGTGAAGCAGGCCGGAGAACCAGCAGCATCAAAAGTCACCAGGGAAGCAGAGCCGCTGGGTGACTGAATGCTTCTGTTGGTGGATGGGAAACCCCGCTCCACACCCCTGCAGATCTGTGCCTAGCCTGGTGACCTGCCAAGGGTCCCTCCCCTGCTCTGCTGCTGGCTGCTGCCTGATCCCCAGCCCTGCCACTGTCCTGTGGGTTGGGCTGTTTTACCCAGGCCTAGAATTACCCAAATCCCCTTAAATACACGGTTGCAAATGAGGACAGTGGGGTGGGGTGGGGGGAGGGCAATAATTGTGACAGTAACTCACAGGGCTAGGCCTGACACGTCTCTAATTGCCTGCTAAAATTGTCGCTGTCTCCTAAAGTGCAAATTATCACCCGAAATGACAAGAGTAATGAATGAGGGGCTCTGATGTAATGCAACAATTAGCCCTCACAGACACTGTCTAATGCGGAGAGGCAGGGCTCCCACTCCTCGTTATTAAGTGCCTGATAATTATTTAATTATCTATCTGCCAGCATGATTTACTTGGTTTATTTAGCTGCAGATGTGGGCAGGATCGCTCAGGTTTAAGGTCAGAGGAAGCCGCCCCGACACTGGCCACCACCTAGGGCCACTTGGGTGTTAGGGAATGCTCCCTATCTGACGCCCCTAAATGGCTCTGGCAGCCTGGATGTGGGGTCAGAACATTATTTCCTCTTCACACCCAGCCCCGACTAAGGAGCTGGGGACCTGGAAGACCAGAGATGAGGGGCTCGGAGTTCCCCTAGCCCACTGGAGATTATCGAGGAGACACAGCTGTCCTCACCAGCTTGAATGGTGCTTCCCCTGCGTTGGGCAAGGGGCCAAGTCACACACATCTGAGCTCATCTCATCTTCCTGAGGGAGCTGGAGAGAAGAAACTGAGGCTCAGAGAGGTACAGTCACTCTGTCAAAGAAAGACCCATGGTGAGCGGAAGGTTGAGAGCTCTCGCTATCCCAGAAGCACTGCGCATGAGACGGTAGTGTCACGTGGTTGGATCCTGGCACGCCTGGAAGAATATGGGTGAGAACTGGCAAGGGTCAGTGTCCCAGCTTTCACATCACAAAATGAGTGATGGGGAAAGAAGGAAGGGATCTGACTCATCTGCCTGGAGGCAAGAAGCCAGAGCCACCCAGTTGAGGGTGTTCTGGGAAAAGAAGCTGCGGGCTGTGCAAGGGACAGGTGGCCAGGGAAGGTGCCTAGGATGCTGTCAACCCCTCGGGCCTCTGCCTCCTCAGCTGTGAAGTCAGAAGATGTGGTGGGGGTTGGGGGTTGGGGTGCTGGAGACTAGAGCGACAGGAAGGCTAAGTTCTCGGGGTGACCACAGCTCACAAGGACAGATCCTCCACCCCAGATCAGCCAGGAGGGCACTTGAGCACACAGCAGTGACAGATGTCTGACGTGATGGAGATGCTGATCATCCTGGCTCAATCATGATGCATGACACCATGTATCAAAACACCACACTGTATGCCATGAATATGCATAATTATTACGCGTCAATTAAAATAATAATTAAAAATGCCCTCAGCAGCAGGCAGTCTCTGTGAAGCGTGCCATGGAATTTCTCTGATAAATGTGTTCATGTCTGTCACCACCCACTGCACTGATCTTGCTCCCACCTGCCCAGATGCCCAACCACAAGAAAAGCTCCAAGCAGTCAAGGGCCTTGAGTCTTGCTCTTGGGCCTGTCCCCACACGCAGCAGGGCAGCCTGGTGTGTACTCCACCCCACCACCTTGTATCCCAGTTACCTTAATGACAATTGCTTCATAACCTGCCCCAACCTTCAGCACACAAAAGGGTCTGGGGTCCCAACCAACAGTTCACACCTAGGATAGCTTTCTAAGCCTGCATTTTGGAGGAGAAATCTGATTGGGTCAGATAACCTTGCATCCTACAAGCCTGCCCACAAACTTCCCATTTCTGGGCATATCTGTCCAACTTGCACCTTCTTTAGTCTTAGGGCCTGAGGGTTTCTGCCTGCTGGAGTCCTCTGTGGCTGGGGCAGTCCCCAGGTTGGTCACACAAGCTGTGCGAAACTGCTCTAGGCCCCCAGACAGCGGCACTGTAGGCACTCTGGCCATTGTGCATGTTGCTGACACCTTAGCTAAGATGTGCCCTCTGCTAGCAGAAAGTGTCCCCAAGAAGGTGCCCCAACCCTGGTATCCTACCTTCTCCAGGTGTATGACCCTCTCATGCCCCAGCTCTTCGCAGGGTCAGCTGCAAACTCTTCTCCGTCCAAAGCCACATCTCTGATCTTCTCTGATCACCTTTGATCTACTCTGGCTAGGTCAGTACTAGCTGCTGTTTGTTGACCAGGTTCCATCACGGTACAGTGAATGAGTGCTCTCGCAAGGAACAAATGAATGAATGGATGGATGGATGAATGAAGGGATTCTCACAAACATACAGGTATGAATGAACACATCAGAGCCACAAGCATTCTCAAGTCATTTCTACAACACTAATGCACGGATTAAAGTGATGGTCCAGGATGTGAATTCTTGTCCAGAGACCTCATGAGTTGGGCCTCAGTTGTCCCATCTGTCAAGTGGGGAAAGTACCCGCCTTCTCCCTCAGGTACACAGGCTACCTGTTCTGTTGTATGGTACCTTAACTCTGTAATGCTTTAGGATAACCAGCAGATTTTAAAGAAGAACTCCATGCCCCTCACCCAGTCAGCCCGGACAGTGATGCTGTGGTTTGTCCCCTGTATGGAACTGTGTGGGCAGCCACTTAGGTGGAAGTGTGGAGGGAGCCACAGCAAAGGAGGCCGCAGCTCTGCAGAAGGACACCTCCCGTGCCCTGTGGCAGCCTTGGAAACCCAAACACAGCAGGCTACAATACCCCTTCCCTCTTTCCGTGCAGAGAGCGCTTAGGTTTCCTTTTATTTGTGGTCAGTCTCCTCCTATGCCATGGCAAACACAAGACTTCATAAATATTTCAAATGCTAATAATTTGTGTGGTCCCTGCTTAGACTTTTAAATGAATCTAAGGGCATCTCCCCAGAAACCTGCCGTGCTACAGCAAGGAAAGAAATACTGCTGCCTCCTTTCTGAGGCAGGGCTCCGTGCAGAGACAGGCCCAAAGGCTGCCTCGTCAGGCACTGGCCACCACTGTCTCTCCCACCCACCTAGCAGGGCAATGCCTGTCTAAACCCTGTCGCCATGTCAGAAAAGCCAGCAACTAGTATTCCGTATCTGTTGTAGGAAACTCCTGGGTTCTAATCCCCGCTGCTGCAAACCTGGCCTGTGTTGCCTCAGGCAAGTGTCTCTACTTCTCTGAATCTTCTTTCCTTTTATGTAAAGTAGGGTCTAATAAGGATTGAGTCAGACAGCATCTGGGAAATACGCTGGCCTGACACACCACGAACTCAATGTGCGGTAACTGTTTTTCAGGTGAAATCATCCCACACCCCTGAGAATGGCTTGAACACAATAGAAATTAGGAGAGGGAAAAGCCGCGCTGTTCAGAACGGAGGAGAGCGTGTGGTGGTCTCTGGAGACAGCTCCGCTCAGAGTCTCTGAGAGAAGCCTGCAGGCCCTCCTGAAACTCACACACCCTGAGACACCGAGGCCAGGCCCAAACCTTCTGTGATCTTGTCAACTTGATGATTTTAAAGTCACCATGGAAACAGACTCTGTGCATGTGAGAGGTTTTCTAGATTAGGTTATGGAGAGAGCCATCCCACGGGCAAGCTGAGTAGACACGTCCATCACTCTGCCGCTTCACTGGGGGACACGGTGTGCCCAGGACTTCCCGCCACAACGGCTGCATATCCTAGAACCGTGAACTGAAACAAACCTTCCTTAGGTCGCTGTGTCCGCTATCTGACCACAGCAACAAGACAACTAACAATTGTACCCTCCAAAGGCTCCTTGATGTCTGAAGACAGTGTGCCATGGTCCGAATGGCCCAGAAAGGATTCTGGTTGAGGGTTTGGTCCCCAAAGTAGCAGAGTGCGAAGTGGGGCGGTGGGGAAGGGCTGGGGTTCTGAAGAGTTCAGATCATCCACGGATATATAACTTGATGCCGGTATAGGGAGGGCACGGAAGCATCAGGGGCGGGGCCTGGCTGGAGGAGAGTCATCAGGGGTGGGATCTGAGTGGAGGAGAGTCATCAGGGGCGGGGCCTGAGTGGAGGAGTGTCATCAGGGGCGGGGTCTGGCTGGAGGAGAGTCATCAGGGGTGGGATCTGAGTGGAGGAGTGTCATCAGTGGTGGGGCCTGGCTGGAGGAGAGTCATCAGGGTTTAAAGGATGTTTTCTCCTTGTCTCTTCGCCCCTTTCCTCACTAGTTCTGTCTCTTTCCTCCATAATGCTAGCAGCTCAAATTCCAGCATACCCTTCTACCACCACACCGTCATCATGGTCTGAGAACTGTGAGCCTGAAGAATCCTCCCTCTTTTTAATTCTCTCAGGCACACATCAAAGCCACCAAAGTCAGGCTGACACAGGTGATGGTGCTCTCCTCAGCTCCGCCTCCTTGCCCTGCACCCCGATGCCAAAGGGTTGTTCCTCAGGCCCCAGATAGGCCACAATTCTTGACACTCATGGCATTCCCTTTCTCAATCAGATTCCTGCAGAGAAAGGACACTGTAAACCAGGGTGACTGGGGTACCTTCCAGCCTGTGGTGAGCTCAGTTGGGGTTCTGCAGGACTTAGGGGAAGGGCACCATGACCCACCAAGTACCACTGGGCCCTCAGCATTTGTTTCCAGGACTGTCCAGGACAGATGAAGCATCACCAGAAGGGTACATGGTCCATCTGGCTGTCGGCATGTGATTTAGGAGACAGACCAGCAGCCAGGTCACAGTGAAGATGAATCGGGTCCTGGCTCCTAGCGTGGGAGGCAGTGACTATGGCCAGCTGTCCTTGCAGACCCAGCTGGGCAAATGCCACTTATATGCCAGCCGTGATCTGAGGATGTTGGCTGCTACTCCTGTCGGAGGGGGGCAGCTTCTAGAGCAAGGTCAGGGCCAAGCTGCTCACACAGGGACACTGTGTGTGGTGGCTGCGGGGGGGCTGAGATGGCAGGTCTGGGTGGAGCATGCATCTCTAAAGGGTCTTATTAGGCCACTTGCTGATACTATAATGAACATTTATAAAGGTTTGCAAACATTTATAAATCCAATTTCATTTGTAGTTGTACAGGCATGGAACCGACCTCACCTAAGCTCAGCAGAGGCTGCATACACCCCAGATTGTACCCTCAGACATGAATCTCCTGGGAGGCTAGGGAAATCCAGAGTTATTTTATTTTATTACTTATTTTTGAGCTGGAGCAAGCGCTCTACCACTGAGCTTAGTCCCAACCCTAAGACCGACCTTAGCAAGGCATTCTGGGAACTCACTAGGGCCCCAGGAGAACTACCCTCAAGTCCCCAATGGCACCAAACAGTCTCTTAAAGTGCCGTCCACGTGAACTCTACCACACGGATAACCAAGCCTCCACTGTAAGCACCTCGGGAGACACAGCCAATCCTCATCCAGACATAACAGGGCATTGCTTTAAACCTGATCACGCTCTCACTAAGTCTTCAGAGCACCCTAGCCCATTACAGAGGGGAAGCCAAGATCCTGAGAGGAAAGGAATGTCATCAGAAGCAAACAGCAGAGCCCAGCCCCACCCCTTGCCCTATCTCTGTCACAATGTTCACCATAACCCTCCTCCTACCCCACCACTGGCTCTGTCCTTTTGGTGGCCTCAGATCGCCAGGCTGTCCTACCACACGGGTTCCCAAATGGTAACATGACAACCCATGGCCACGAAAGCTCCCGAGGCCCAGGGTCAGATGCCAGTCTGATTTCAGCATCAGCTGCATAGCTGAGCTGGTAGAAAAGTTAAGTATCCAAGTTCCCTTGAAGACAGTGGCTGCCAGGTGTATTGTGTTGCACCCTGGCAAACCCACCAGAGGACAACACAGGGATGTTAATAACAACAGCAGCGGAGCTGTGCCGAGGAGGACCCACAGAAAATGGCTGAGTCCTTCTTGTTTATAGACTCTTTGGTCCCCAGTCCACACAGCAGCCTGAAGAGGGAATTCCAGAGCTGGCTCCTGGGACTGCCAGCCTCCCACACAACACTGGTGTCAGAAGAGCTGCGAAAGAGGCTGACTCACTCTCACCCACCTCACGTCCCCGTCCAGAGTTCTCGTTCTCTTGTGGGATGGGATTTGTTCTCTCCGCAGTATCATCGGAGCCGGGCACAGGCTCCTCACCAGAAGCCACGGAGAACCTCTGGGCTTTCTGACTTTCCAGAACTAAATGGGCCCTTCAGATTTCCTCCAGTCATGCCCGCATCTAAACACATCCTAGTGCCTCCCGAAGCGCCGAAGCCCCAAACTCACCATCATATACCACAAGGCCAATAACTCCACACAGAGAGCCTATAAGGACGCAGGGGGAAGATGAGTAGAAAGAAAGTTCCAGTTTGTGGCATTTGGTGCCATACTGCCTATGCCAGGGAGGTTTGGTGCAACAGTGATTCCAGACATTGGGGGCAAACACATTTCCTGGACATCACAGTGTCCAGAGTACCCAGCCCTCCTCAACAGAAGTGTGGTGGGAGGTGGCCTGCAAGCTTGCACCAGCTGAACTTAGCAGTGAGTTGTAGCACGCCAAGCCGGGACTGTGCTAACTTACCCTGACTGGGGATGAGCTGACTTGGGCCATCAGGGCTGAAAAGTAGCCACAGGGTCATGTGGGCTTTGGTTAATGCCCAGGTGAACAGAGCTACATTTCGTAGTTGCTGAAGTTAGACCATGCCGGCTCTCAGAAGCTAACTGAAGCTGGATTGAGGTAGAGCACTCTTGGCTGAGTGAACTTTCCTGGTCTTGGTTGGCACAAATGGAATTTACTAGCACCCATGTTCTTTAGAAAGCTTTTGTGGTGGGTGGGGCTCATCTGTACAGCTAGCCCTGCTCTGAAAAATTCAACTATGTTGATGGGGAAAATGATGCAAAGAAGACTGTGTCTTCCTGGGCTGGCTTGTCCCTGGAGGTGTCGTCTGTGACCCACCATGACTGTTCTAACTCCAGTCATCCATGTGCCAGCATCATGATCCTCTTCTCATCCTGTTGCATGCTGGGTACTAAAGACCAAAGACAATAGCCAGCATTCTCCTGTCCTTAAGGGATTCAGGAGACCAAACAGCTGTCTATGATCTCCCTCAGCAAAACCCCATCTTAAAATCTTCCCTGCAGTCAGGCAAGTACCAGAGCCAGAGTGCCCCACAGCCTCGGGCTGGCAGAGAGTGCCCCACAGCCTCGGGCTGGCAGAGAGTGCTAGGAACATACACCTCACCTTCTAAGGAAACTAACTAGTAAAACAGGTGTGTTGTGTCTAGAGATGGGGTGTAGACGGCAGAAGAGAAAGGTCTGCAATAAAACGAACTCTCAGTCTGGGGACAGCGGAGTCTGATGAACGACTCAAGATTGCAGCAAAGGCAGCACATAACCAACACGTTTGATGTTTAAATGAACTGGAGGGTTTGAAAAATTTTAAATGACCAATTGTGTTGAAAATATTCCACCTCCAATCTAGAAAAAACCATATTGAGTGAGGTAACCCAGAACCAGAAAGACAAATATAATATGTGCCCACTCATAAGTGACTTTTAGACATAAAGCAAAGAAAAGCCAGCCTACAATTCACACTCCCAGAGAACCTAGACAACAAAGAGAGTTATACATGGATCTACATAGGGTGGTGGAAAAGAGAAGATTCCTAAGTAAATTGGGAGCATGGGAATCATGGGAGAGGGTAGAAGGGAAGAGGGGAGGAATGGAGGGGAGCGGGAAAAAATGTATAGAGCAATCAAAACAATAAAAAAAGAGAGAGAGAAAAGAAAATACCTTGTCTCCCCACCCTGATCCCTGGGTTATACCAAATTTAGTTATACCAAAATTTTCAGAAGCAGACACACCCAACAGTCTATGCATTGTTTTATTTTGTTGCTGTTTTGAGGCAGGATCTCAAAAAGTCCAGGCTGGCCTTGAACTCACCATGTAGCTGAAGCTGGTCCTTCTGTCTCTACTTCCCAAGTGCCGTGATGACAGCCTGAGCCACCATGGCTGGCTGTCAACACGTTATTTTGAAGATTGGAAAGGGTGGGACCGAGTTCAAGTTCAATTTAGACTAGTAACACCCATGCACCAGAGCCAAAAAGAAAACGGTGTGACTCTAGATGTTAAGGCTAGGGCCGACCCAGCGGGTAAAGGTGCCTGCTCCAGGCCTGCGGGGCTTCACTCAGGCTGTGGGCCCACATGGTGCAAGTTGTCCTCTAACTTCCAAAGTTGTGTACACACACACACACACACACACACACACACACACACACAAACATAACCAAACTAGATGTTAAACATGAACTGGGGTGAGCAAGCATAGTCAGTGATTTATTAAAAACACAGGAAATAATACCAGGTGAGTGCCGGGAATGCAGGGCCACCTCCCATCAGGAAGCTGGGCAACATCTGAAAGGAAAAGCTGGTATAATTAGACAAATATATTCCAAAAACTCTTTTGAAAGTTCAAACCTCATTTACAATTCTAATGTTCATTTAAAGAGGCATTGAAGAGACGTTTTTAAAGGGAGTTTATAGGTTAATTTTTAAGGCTAGAAATGGCTCAGTTTGACTCCAAAACTTGATATCAGCTTAATAAGAAAAGTTAAAGTCAGTATGAGCTGCTGCTCTTGTGGCTGTGATAAAACACCTGGGGGAGGAGGGAAGGAAAGGGTCCAGTGTGTCTGCACAGCCCTTCACAGTAGGGACGGCATGTTCACCTGGGGGAGGAGGGAAGGAAAGGGTCCAGTGTGTCTGCACAGCCCTTCACAGTAGGGACGGCATGTTCACCTGGGGAAGAGGGAAGGAAAGGGTCCAGTGTGTCTGCACAGCCCTTCACAGTAGGGACGGCATGTTCACCTGGGGGAGGAGGGAAAGAAAGGGGCCAGACTCACAGGGTGTGGGCACAGCCCTTCACAGTAGGGACGGCATGGAGGCAGGAGGATACACAGCTGTCACATCGCCTCCCTCAGTTGGGCTCCTGTTCCTTCACTCTAGGACCCAGCTCGGTGATAGCTGCCCACCCTCAGGTGTGTCTCCCCTTCCCAGGTAAACCACGCCTCCCAGATGTATCCAGCAGTGTGGTTCCTAGTCTACCTGCCCTTCCCCTTGTTCCACAGGTTGATCCGCTCGGTTTGATGCCAAGACAGCTGAAAGCATTTGTTTAAAGTTCACAGTGGTTCTGAGTCTGAAGTGAGTCCCCAAACTTCCTGGTGTGCCACGGCTTGCATTTACAGACTAGACATAGGATGAAGAGTCCCCCTACTTTCTTCTCTACAAGTTGCAGGTTATCAGTTTTCTGTTGAAACCCTTGAGCCACCTGCAGTTGAGTTTTGAGCTGAGCAAGGGTTTACAGAACACAGCATTCCCACCCCTGGGTATTACCTGCAACAGAGTCACTGCACTTTCACGTTCCCTGCCACACCTCCATGTTCACTGACACACTTCCACGTTCACTGACACACCTCCACGTTCACTGACACAGTTCCATGTTCCCTGCCACACCTCCAAGTTCACTGCCACAATTCCATGTTCCCTGCCACACCTCCATGTTCACTGCCACACTTCCATGTTCCCTGCCACACCTCCATGTTCACTGACACACCTCCATGTTCTCTGCCACACCTCCATGTTCACTGCCACGCTTCCACGTTTCCCGCCACACTTCCACCCTTCCCTGCCATGCTTCCATGTTCACCACCATGCTTCCACATTCACTGCCACGGTTCCATGTTCCCTGCCACACTTCCAAGTTCACTCTTGTCCTGTTTGAATTGGCAGAGACCTGGAGTCAGCCTAGACAACTGTCAGCTGAGCACTGGATAACGGAGATGTGGAATAGTCACTGAAAAGAAAAGTGAGTCCTGAGGTAAATGGATAGAAGTGGGAAACAGCGGCACTGAGTCACTGAGGCCCAAAGACAAACACGGATGCCCTCTCACATTATGTGTGCTCATCCGAGGTGCCAGCCTGATTGTGTGTTTAACATGGAGTACATGTGGGAGCCAGGAAATTACAAATGGGCAGAGTATATGTAAGGGTGCATTAGGGAAGGAGATGGTAAAATACAAGTGAAATGAAAGTGCAGAGAGGAGCATGGGTAAATGAAAACCTCAGAGCCAGGCAGGCAGGGGTGCCTCATTGTGAGCTAATGGTCATAGATGACCCAAAATAACACAGACTATTGACGTTTTCTTGGCCACCACACTAGACGGTAAGGGCCTATTGCTGAAGACACCACGCAAGCTTTCGTTGTAGGACAAAGAGATGTATGTCTTGAGTTGACTAGGAAACCGTCCCTACTGGTGACTTTCATCAAGCTGGAAGGTATTGTGCAGGTGGCTAGGGGAGAAAGACATCAATTATCTTATCCAACGCTGCATCCTGCGTGCTGATACCAACCTTCTAGGCAAGACATGCTCACTGGTGCAATAGTGGCAAGACTGTCTATTGGGGTAACCAACTACTCACTTGACTGACTTCGAGGCCTGATCCATGAGAGGGAAAATCATGCCCGATGGTATAAACATAGGCCGCTCAGAGGGTTTTTTCATTTATGTGTAATTTTCAAAAAGTACAGTGGACTATGAACTGTAAGAAGTGACAGTTTTGTTTCATAAGTAAGGCATCGAATTTTTAAACTGGATCTGTTTTGATTGAAACATGCCATTTGTACTTAGTTCTGATGGGTATCAGTGAACATCCTTTAGGCCCGTGTGATGGGAGACAGTTATCATTCCATCATCATAGATTGTTTCCTGTGTGTCTAGAACCTTCCAAAGCCTCCTTCTGTTTGGATAGTTCATATGACCCACACTTGGGGACCTCAGTCCCCTGCTTCACACCTTCCTCTACTGGTGCTTTGGACCCTTATTCACCCTGAGGTGGCATCTCTGTAGGCTTCTGTTTCTGTGAGATCATACTGTAGCTTCCACCATGAGTGAGAATGTGCAATATTGTATTTTTCTGTGTCAGGCTTATGAGACACTGGTGTGTAGGAGGAGATGTGTGCACCCATAGGTGTGCTTGTAGAGGCCAGAGATAAATTTTATGTCTGGTGTCTTCTGCTGTCTCTCTTTACCTTATTTTTTGGACCCTGACTTTTTTGCTAGGGTGGTAGCCCCTGGGCCCCAGAATCCTCCTATTTTCCCCCAATAATTTATGCTGGGGTTATAGGTATACACTGGAGTGCCTGGACTTCACATGGGTGTCGGAGACCCAAACATGGGTTCTTAGGCTTGTTGAGCAAGTGTTTTACCAGATGAACCATTCTACCAGCCACGTAATAGGTTCTAGTTGAATATTACTCCATTTTCTTGTTTATTGTGAGACCAAGGGACAAGTTAAGAAAACGGGAATGATTTTTGATTATTACCTAGCTGTCATTCAAAGTGGTTTTGTCACATTAAGCTGAGAGGTTGTGGGGGCTGTTGAGTCCCTCTGGGTAGTGAGCATCTCAGAACAGCCCTGGGGAAAGGAGAAAGCTCGTGGCTGTTGTGGGGCAGTGGTGATAACATCTGAAATGCAAAAGGCCAGTTCTGCACCCACAGGCACTTTTAAGGCTGCCTTTTACTGTGGGAGAGGAAAGAAAGAGTGCAAGGCCTTGGAAGAGGTGGCCTAAAGCCTCTCTCAGATCACAGGATCTGAGGAAAAGACCCTGTGGTGGAAGGAGAGGAGCCCAGAGGGAAGGAAGGGGAGCTGGGGAGGGGGGCTCCCGATCTGACAGGAAGTTCTGGGCTGAGGAGCCCTGGGAAAGCCATCCACACAGCCACGTTCATGCCAGCTTATTTTGAAATTTAGATAAACTGCAAAAGAATATTTTTAAAGCTTTAAATTGCCCAACTTGGCATTAGGGAAAAAAACAGACAAAAAATCTAAATAGTTGAGGGTACGTTAAAGAAATTTGATTTAAAGCTTAAACCTTCCCACAAAAGAGCTCCGGAGGAAGAGTTCCCGTGCGTGAAGGGAATGGCGGCGCCGGTGCCCTCCTTCAGAAGACAACGGCTAGAAAAGCAATCTTAGCCAGAGCCACCTGACCTGGTTCCAAAAGCTAGCAGGCTACAGGCAAGAGGTCGCAAGCCCTGAGGACACAGGCATGCAAGCTCCTAACAAATCAAACATCCGTGTCCTAGAAGATGACAGTCACATCCCGAAGGCCTGACCAGAGAATGCAGGGCTGCTCCTTAAAGCCCATCCTGATAGCAGTAGATGACACACGAACGCTCGTGCCGCCGATCTGACACTGGGGAAGAACTGTGCTGTTTGCAAGGTTAGCAAAAATCATGACCCCCAGGAAACTGAGGCTGAGAGCAAGCTGTCCCAAGGCTCACAAAGCTGGCAATGGGGTGGTGTCGCTCTCCCCAAGCCTGGAAAAGACAGCGGGCACCCTCTCGCAGCGTCTTGCTTCTCACTGCCTCTGCACCCCGCCAGTCCTGGGAGAGCAGAAATAAGAACTGGCTACACCATACGGAGAGAGCTAGCTTCGTTTGCTATCGTTATAGCGAGTGAATTTTCTCAGCCTTCCTAACGCTGTGACCCTTTAATACAGTTCCTCATGTTGTGGTGACCCCAACCATAAAATCACTATTGTTGCTATTTCATTACTATAATTTTGCTACTGTTATGATTCACAATGTAAATATTTTTGAAGATAGAGGTTGCCAAAGGGGCCATGACCCAAGGTTGAGAACCCATGTTCGTGAGTGTGTGTTTGTGTGTATGTGTGTGCTGGTACACTGTAGTATGTGTATGTAAGGGTCACAGGTTAGCCTCAGGTGTCTTCCTTACCTTCCACGTTGTTTAAGGCAGGGTTTCATTATTATTCCCGAGTACACCAGGCTAGCCCATAAGCCTCCATGAATTCTTCTGTCTCATCTTCAGGTGGGGGCATGCTAGGACAGCCCCCTATAAAGATTACACAGTTATATGTGGGGTCTGGGGATAAAGAAGTGTTTTATCCACTGATTCATCTCTTCAGCCCAAGAATTATTTTTTTTTAAGACAGGGTCTCACACTGTAGCCCAGGCTGCCTTACATTCACTGTATGTCCTTAGACTGGCCTTGAACTCATGACAAAATGCTGGAGTTACAGAAAAATGCGAAGCCATGACCCTTAAAGATAAACTTAATAAAAATCAATGTAATGTGATCTATAATATGCAGATTGCAAACACATTAATATACAGAGTCATATAAGCTATAAGGCTAGTAATCTTTTTCACACATTTACAGTGTGTGTGTGTGATTTGACATAGCAATTGTTATATGTAAATGACATAATTACCCCTAGTGAAAGATGGGCAGACTCAGCTAAGGAATCACGCTGCTCACCAGAGCCTTGCTTTAAGTGTGTGAATTCAAAAAGGGAGAACACACAAACACATAAAAAATGTGCAAAGGAAATGACAACAAAAAGAAATCTTGAACAACCATGAAGAAGACAAGGCAAAGAATAGCAGGCAGTGCATAAGAATAAACCCAATAAAACCATATTTTAATTCTAACTCTGTATGCACCCAATAACATAGATTCAAAACATTTTAAAGTAAACAAAATTCTGTGGAAATCAGAAAGTATGTAGGGATGTGACTACCCTTGTCGGTTGGTGACACAGCAATAAAGTCAGTGGGCAGAGGTGACAAAGACCCACGTGACAGCTGGTGGACCCGTGATGGACAGAGGAGAGCCACGATGCAGGATGACTTGCTCTTTCCACGTCCACGTGAAACAAGCACGAAAATGACTGAAATCTCAAAACTGTGAGCATGGTCATGCTCCATGAGCAGAAAGGAATATAAAATATATATTAATACAAAGAATGGTTACTGGGAGATCTCCACGTGCCAAGAAACTAAACAGCATATCTAGCCCCCAGGTCAAACCAAATGAATAAATCAATGGGAAATAACAAGGTTATTGGTTGTAATGGGCTGTGGCACATCAGAGCAAGGGAGGTGAAGCACGGAGTGCATAGGTCCCATGAGACGGAGATCCAAATGTCGTCTTCCATCTCAAAACACTAGAGGAAGAATAGGTCGAACAGAAAGATGAAAAGAAAAAAATAAGGACAGAAATAAACCAGAAAGCGTGCGATAAGAAAGAAAGGGAATAAGAAGTCTGAATTGGTTGATGATGTTATTGCTGTTATTTTGAATAGGCTGATAAAACTAAAAAATTCTGGGAAAGGAAGAGAAATCCTGCCTGTAGCAGCAACAGGGAGAGAATACTACAGGCCCTACAGACGCCACTGGGACACAGTGTGCCTGTGAACAGTTTAGACGAATGCACGGAACAGCTGAACTGCTATAGATGAAGTGCTCCAAAACGTACCTTTCATTGCATCAGCAAAAGAAGAAAGATAAGAGGTCGAATGCAAAACCTGTTAAACAAATCAGACAAATTTTAAACTTTCTAAAAGAAAACTTCAAACCTAGAGAGGTTTACAGTCGATTCTGCACATTGAAAAAAAGAAAGAAAAGGAACAACAAATGAACCCACATACCGCTCAAGGAAAAAAATACTCCTGTTGTCACTCCTGAGGTCAAAACAGCAAAGGGAAGACAATATAAGGTGATCTCACCCATGAACTGACAGTCAAAATCTCAAGCAAAACTTTGCAAATTAAATCTAGTGAATAACAGCAGTGCGAAAATGTCATGGCTGATCAATTTAGTGTGGCCAGGAACACAAGATGAGACATTACAGGTATGACTTCCTACCTCCAGAGGAAGAAGGGGTCAACGCTACAATCACACCACTAGAGATCACTTGAGAAAGTCCAGTGTGTCTTCATAAGAGAAATTCCATATAATTAGGATAGTCTTTGATCTACTAAATATGAAGTATGTGGCAAACATTTTCTTCCCTTACTTCTTGCATGTGTATGTGTATATAATGTATATACACGTGTGTATGAGTGTTCACAAGTGTGTGGGTACACACAGGCAGCCTGAAGCTGACACTAGGGGCCTTCCTTGGTTGCTCTCCACCTTATGCACCAAGGCAGGGTCTCTCAATTGAAGCCAGAGTTCACTGACACAAGTCTTGACTGACAGCTTGTTCTGGGACTCCCCACCTTCACCTTCCAGGTACTGACATCCTGGGTGGGTTGTCACGACATCTTGTCCTCAGGCTGTCAGAGCAAGTGCTTAACCCACTGAGTCACCTCGTCAGCCCTGACGTTGTTTTTATTTGATTACATTTATTTCTTTGTAATGAGGGAGAGTGCAAGCATGCACAGCACATGTGTGGTGGTCAGAGAACAACGTACCCTATGTAATGGCTCAGATGTGTGAAGACCTGGGCCCTAATTGGTGGTGCTGTTTGGGTAGGCTTACGAGGTGTGGCCTTAAGGAAGTGCATCACTCGGGCAGGCTTTGAGAACTCGAGGGCTCCTAACTTTCTTGGCTTACAGAAGGCAGAGTTTATATGGGCTTATAGCTCCAGAGGGATAAGTGTTGGGGCAACAGGCAGCAGGCATGGCAGCAGGAACAGCTGAGAGCTCACACCTCAAACCACAAGCAGGAAGCAGAGGAAAGAAGCCAGGTAGAGACTCACTCGCAGAAGCACTGATGCGTTCATGCACACATGGAAACAAACGCTCTGTTTTCACATATCTGTGGGTTTACCTCAGACCCGGCAGGAAGGAAAACACTTAAAGTTCATGACAAAATCTGTGAGGTCATGACATGTGGAACTGGACAGGAGAGCACAGCAGATACAATACAAGGCCCACACGTGGGGCTACGGTTCAGATACCCCAAGCAAGGTCAGAAAGCCTAGACTATGAGACAAAGGGGTGCTGCACAGAATCACCAAGACGAGCAACAGATTATATATTCTTACACTGATTTACAAACAGATAATAAAACAGCATCATATCAGGGAAATGGCTGGGAGATGAGGAGGCTACTCACAAACACAAGCTCAGAAATGTAAAGTCCATCCATAAAGGAGCTGGAGCGACACTGGGAGGTTAAGGCATGGCTGATCTTGCAGAGGGCCAGAGTTTGGTTTCCAGCACCCACATGGAGACTCACAACTACCTGTAACTCCAGCTCCAGGCATCTGATGTCTTCTGCCAGCCTACATGGGCTGCACACATGTAGTATGTGCACACACACACACACACACATACACAATTAAAGTAGTATAAAATAATTCTTTAGAAATACGTCCACGAACAGACAGTGTTTTCCCCCACTACACTGGGAAATATTAAGCTGCCTGACAATTGCAGTGATTAGAAGGGTGATCTGCCCACTGCTGACGGGAAGAGTCAGCTTGTGCAACCACGTTAGCACCTTGGCCATATTGGGTAGAGATTCATGCATATCCTGTGCCTAGAAATTCAACTCCTCAGTATATTCTCTCAAGTCTCTGGCAAATGTGCACACCCCCAAAAAATGCAAACCGAAGTTGGAAACAGCCCACATGTCCATCAATGGGAAAGGAAGAAACTAATGTTGATATATTTATACAGTGGGGCACCATATAGAAATGAAAATGAATGAACTCCAATAGCACGCACAGCAACATGTAAAACTCTTTTGAAAAACATAAAATATATTTAAAAATAAAAGTTGTGGGCCGACTCATATGGTGCGGTGCCGCGGATACCAACCTCGGGCTATGCAAAGTGATGCCATGTATTATTTATGGACACATATGCACTGGAAATATTTTTAAACATGAAGAGCTCCGAGCTGGGGGCAGAGCTGTTTCTGGGGCAGAGAAGCACACTGAATAGGACCACGAAATTTTTACAGATGGAACCAACTGCTCTAGGTGCCTTAGCTCCTAAAGACACAAACAAAATAGCTGAGGCAAATAATAGCAAAAGCCCCCAACGTTCCCAAACCTGCAATACACAGACGTTTGTTGTCTAGCGTGGAGTCTCCTGGGGGAGCCTCTTTGGCCAGTTTCCTGGTGTAAATATTTCCATTGTGACCAAATTCAAGCCATCAATTTTGAAGTTAGTGACCACAGCTCTGGGAGACGATGCTCACAGGAGATTCATGTGAGTTGATGGACCAGCTCAGCCACACTGCTCTGTCATCTCTACTGCCCTCCACCCCCAGAGGCCCCACCTGCATGGCATGTGAGAGCAGGGTTTCCTCCTAAGAGACACAGGCATGGAAGCCCCTGAGACAACTGTCTAAAACATGCAGCTTCAGGTGCAGAGCTTGGAATTCTGGGAAAGAAGAGGGCATCATCAAAGTCCTGAAGATGGTGAGACCACAAGTACAATGTTGATGTCCAGACTCCCGCCCCCAGGCTCCTGACCCAGCAGAAACTCCACTGGTCCCTGTGGAACACACTGTTTCTCTCCTTTCCATGGACAGAGATAGCAAGGAGCGGAACCAGAGCAGCCCACCACTGCGGGCTCCTTCCTGCTGTACCCAGACAATACCTCTGCCTCCCCAGCTAAGTCCAAACACAGGATGACCCAGCCAGCGGCACTAACTTCAAAATTGATGGCTTGAATTTGGTCACAATGGAAATATTTACACCAGGAAACTGGCCAAAGAGGCTCCCCCAGGAGACTCCACGCTAGACAACAAATGTCTGTGTACTGCAGGTTTGTGGCCTTGACAGAAGATGAGATGACTGTGCAGTGACGCAGAGGGACTCAGGCTTTGCTGTCCTGGCCTGGGGATCATGAGAAGGCAGGTGTCCTCTCAGGCTCAGACATCCTCACTTGCACAGCGGGTTCAAATGGCGGCGGCCGTGGAGGCTGAGCAGTATCCGACATATGGTAATATGGCTTCGGTACCAAGAACAATCAATACATGTGACACACTGTGTTAGGGACGAAGGACAGATGCCTTGTGCTCACCCCAGCAGGTATCACATAACAAAGCTCAGCAGCTCTTCATGAAAAAAAAATGTTCAGTAAATTAGCCACAGAAGAAAGACACAACATAAAAAAGGCCATATATGAGGCCAGCAAGATGGCTCAGTGGACCACCAAGGATCCACTTGGTGGCAGGAAAACAGAGTCTTGCAAGTTGTCTTCTGACTTCCATGGCATATGTGCACACAAATAATCATCTATTAATTAAAAGAAGCCGAAAGATAAAGGCTGTGTAGGAAAGCCCCTGTCCTTTAAGGTCACACACCTGCCACTGCCCTGCAACATTTTCTACAAGTTCTCACTGTAGCAATTAGACAAGGAAAAGATCAGAGGATACCGAATAGAGAGGGTGTTTGCTGATGATGTGGAAACAAACGAACAAACTGAGACCTCCAAAATCTGTTACAACTGAGATGGGCTCAGGAGAGTCTCAGGGCATAAAGCCAGCATCTAAAAGCAAGGCCTGTTCCCTCACACTGTCAGCGAATAGCCTGGAAAGAGATACCAACATCAGTTCCATTTGAGCGGCAACAACTAAAATAAACAATAGCCCTGGAGGCCCACGGAGAGGCCTCAGTGGATGAGAACCAGAGTTCACACCCCAGGAACACACATGAAGTGGATGTGGCAGCTGCCTATAATCCCAGCAGGAGGCAGAGATGAGGATCCCTGGGCAAGGTGGTCTCTGAGGGGGCCATCTGCTAACACACACACCATGGCACCAAGTCACTTGAGTCCCTCATGATCAGCAGCGAGGCAGCTGGGGCAAAGAGCAGTGACCTTGGACCCTGCACACTCCAGTTCTGCCTCTCAGACACTTGGATTGTTTCTTGTTTTTCAAGACAGAATTTCTCTGTGTAGCCCTGGCTGTCCTAGAATTCACTCTGTAGACCAGGCTGGCCACGGACTTAGAAATCCGCCTGCCCCTGCCTCCCCAGTGCCGGGATTAAATGTGTGTGCCACCACCACCTGGTTTAGAGAATCAGTCAGCTCTTGACTTCTTCCCCCCTTTGTGTTCCATTACTCAATATCTCTGTGCCTCAGTTTCCCCCAGCTCTAAAAATGCTGTTCGTGGACATAACTAGGCAGACTGGTGCAAAGGTGGAGACGCACGGTATCCATGAAGCCGCATACACCCCAGAGCTCAACACATGTCAACTCCTTCTGTGATTTTCACCTCTGTCATCACAGTTCTGACTCTGCACGTGAGCAACGCTGACCACTGGGCTGTCAACGTCATTTATCCTTAAAATCACTGAGGAAGCCGGGATCGTGGGACTTCAAACATAGCAACCCCTGGAACTGCCATGTCCTCACCGACCACTGTTTTTAGTACTGGGGGACAGCTCTTGTTCTGGGTCCTTCGGCCCCTTCTCTCTCATGGGCTGAGACTATGATGTCATAGGTGGAGCATCAAGTGCCACAAGTCAGAGTTTCTGGTGGAACTAACGGGGCCTGCATCCATTCCCCACCAGCTCCCAAGAGAGAACAATTAAGCCTGGACACTTTGAACTTTCTGCAAAGAATTAACGGTGCAGTGAGCGCACAGTGGCAGATAGTCTCATCATTTATGAAGTCTCGGCCGCTTTAAGTGGGAAGTTGGCTGAGGCAAGGGGAAGCTCTGAAGGTAAACACCGGCGGAAGCCATCAGGAGGCTCTGCCCTAGCCCTGGGAATTGACTACGTTCCATTAAACAGCGTAAAATAAATCCAGTGATATGACCCTCAGACCCCAGCGCCGATGCCATAGCAGGGCTGGAGTTTTGCTCGCTGTCTTAGAAAGCTGGGGACTCCTTGATGACACGAGCAGACACGCGTGAAGACCACATCAACCTGGCACCCACAGCATTCCCGCTGCTCTTATGGCAGGGTTGCAGGAGGTTGGTGCCGTGCTGGAAGGTACTCGCAGAGGAAATGCAGAGGCTCACAGAGAGTGATGACGGCTAGAACTGCCAGTCTCCTGGTGAGGGCTCCTTCATGGGGCCACCAGAGGGAATATACAGTTCGCTGGGCTGGGGAAGGTTGCAAAGCAAGAACTGACTCTTTCCAGGTTCTCCACACACCCTGGGTCAAGCCAAGATTGACCATACAGGGACGCCACAAATATTTTAAATAAATTCCATCAAGTTACAGCATCCACTTCAAAAGGTACATGTGGTGTATACAGATGACTGCATTGGAATCCAGCATCGAGCAGGAGGCCCTGGCAGGGCCATCCAGAGCTCTCGAACCACGGAGCCATTTGTCTCTGGGAGAGTGCCCCGCCCACCAGTTACTTTCTGTTTGGCATCACAAAACACCTGATGGAAGAAGCTAGGGGAGTAATTGTTGATTTCGGCTCAGGTTTGAGGAGATGCAGCCCTTCACGGCAAGAGCTTGAGGCATTTGCTTCTTCACAGCTCAGAAGATCAGGAAAGTATAGGAAGTGGGAGGAAGCTGAAAACCCTAAGACCCGCCCCCAGCAACCCACTTCCTTCAATAAGGCTCCACCTCCTGAAGGTTCTCAACCTCTGAAAATAGCGCCACCTGCTGGGAATCAGGTGTTCAGACAGGAGCCTTTGGGGTGTTCTATCCTCTGGATTTACTCATGTGGCCATTCTTACATGCTCTTTTGTGACTTAATTTCTTTTACTCAAAACTATGTGCAATTCAGACACATTCCTGTGTATGTTTGCTGACCTTTGGGGGAGGAGTCTTGCTTTTCCACAGTACTTCCACAGGGCATATGCCAATGTCAGGGTCCACCTCCAGTCTCCTGGTGAACATCTGGGTGGTTTCAATGCTCACAGAATACACGTGCATTTTGCATTTGTGGAGGCTGCTGGTTGCCCAGGCAGATGCATCAATCCAATCTCAAACCAGGCATACAAAGAGGTCCCAGACCTCTGCTTTCTTGCCAGTGCTTGCTATTCTTGGCTTATCATGACAGTTTACCCAAGATAGTGTGTGCAGAAGCATCACGTTGAGTTTTCTTCCAAACTCTCAAAACCTAGGAAGTGTGACTATTAGTCATTCCATTGTTGTGTTAGACAGTTCTTAGGGCAACTACCACAAAATGCCTCAGGCTGCCAACCTTATAAAGAGAAAAGGTTGGAAAAGGTTTGTCTAGATTTGGAGTTTCACAATCTAAGCTCCAGTGTTTGTTTGGCCCCTGGTGGGTGCAGCACTGTGTGTTAAGAGAGCGTGTGTGTGTGTGTGTGTGTGTGTGTGTGCGCGCGCGCGCGCGCGCACGCACATGCACGCACAAACAACAGAGAGAGAGAGAGAAAGAGTTGTCGCATCTCTCCGGATGGAGAACAGCATCTTGTCAGAGCAGTCATCTTCTGAGAACTCCCCGAGAAGGTGACTCAGTCCAGCATCTATAGAACTGTGAGGCACAGCTTGGATGCGGGGAGTGGACTCGCTGAAGCAGGAGGTCCTGTCTCGAGTGCAGCTGACACCATACTATGGGCTGGGGGTCTGGAAAGAATAAGAGAAAGAGGGGAAAGGTGAAGCAAGCAGGGGCGGGGGGGGGTCTCTGAATCCTGACACGCAGCTACCTGTAGCAATTCCTCCCAGACTCAACCCCTCCATCTTGGAAGGAAGCCCCTTAAGACTCTGAGTGTTCACAGTGAAACACCCCATCCTGCAGAGAAGCTCAGAAAGAAAATAACTCAAAACAGCTTCAGGAAGTCCCTGAAACTGAGCCAAATCACTAGGCTCCTCCCTCTCCAAGAAGATTTAAGTGGTAAAGACCCTTAAGAGTCACTCTGAGAAGCCGAGCTGCCTGGACGAAGCAGAGACAAACTGAGCTGCCTAGAAAGGACATTCTCCTGCCTGCTGAGCTGCCTGCAGGCTGTGCAGTGTGCCCCTGGTTCCCAGTGTGTGAGATGATGTCTCCAATGCTGGGGTGAACTTTGGTGATGCAGTTGTATTTGAGACAGAGTCTCTCACTAGTCTGGGACTCACTTGCTAGTATGGCCCACCAGTAAACAACAGGGAGCTTTCAGCACTGAGGTTACAGGTGCATGTGAACCACAGAGGTGCTCGTGTAGGTGCTGAGACTTGAACTCTGGCCCTCATGCTTACAAGACAAGCGCCTTACTCCCTGAGCCTTGGCCCTAGCTCAGGTATAAGATATGTGTGCGTGTGACTCTCCCTAGATATAAGAGGAAGAAATAAACAAAGCTCTGTCTCCGTGAAGCTTGAATGTGCAACAAGTGTTGTAAGAGCTCAGAGGATGATTAAGAGGCACCTGGGGAGGAAGGGTCAGAGAGGCACCTGGGGAGGAAGGGTCAGAGAGGCACCTGGGGAGGAAGGGTCAGAGAGGCACCTGGGGAGGGTCAGAGAGGCATCTGGGGAGGGTCAGAGAGGCACCTGTGGGAAGGAAGCTGATTTGGGATGAATGGTGGAAAGAAATCACTGAGAGACAAGGCTCAGGCAGAGCCACGCACAATAGCCCTTAGAGGCCAGATCAGAACAGAGGAACCATGACTTTGTGTACTGGGCCCAAGGGCATGGGCTGCTGGGTCATGGTCTCTGGTTCAGACTCTCTTTAGAAGGATGGAACTGGTCCAACTCTGATGATTTGCATACAGAGACCACAGTGGTGCTAGGGTCTGAGAGAGGCAGAAGAAGCATCCCTTGTGACAGTTCCCCTGGCAGCCATGGCGGCATTCCCTTCCCTTGTGAGACATCATGGTGAGGCACCTTCCTGACTGCCTTAAGCCTGGCATGCTGGAAGTACTGCCTTCCAGGGCTCTCCTCCCCCAGTGCCCGCTCAACGCTCCTCTGACATTTTCTGGAATCTTCAGAAACCAGCCAGGGGAGCCAGTCCTTGCCTGCAAGAGCTCAATCTGGGAGGCCACACACAGAGTTAAACCTTCTTCATTCCCACCGGAGAAAGAGGAAGAGTGACCATCTCTGGACTTCTCCCCAGCATGGCTAGGTTGGCCTTTGGGACAGGGAACAGCATCCCTGAGCCCAGCAGAACAAGTCGCCACAGCTGCCTAGCAGTCCTCACACCCTGTGGGAGAGAAAGAACTCAGCCAGGCACAGTGTCTGGGGACGTTCTCACTGCTCATTGCTTTGGAGTCGTTGTAGTTGCTGCATCTGTTATTAAGAATGATAAGATAGGTTATTCTTGAGATATTTGTCTATGTTCCCGCTGCTCATATCAGTCTAAGTATCAAACAAGACTGATGGCATTCATCCTCATACTTGTGTCATTTTGCATATACTGTTCCCTCTCATCCTAACACCCTTCCATCCTCCAGCCTCTTACCAAGTTTTTGTTTATATCGCTGGATTTAGCTAGGACACGGCTTCCCTGCTGAGAGCCCAGAAGCCATTTAGTTTACTGGGTCCTGGAGCCATAGAGCCTGACGGTTGCCCAGGGTTGTATCTGGAAGCCCATAAGGCACTGGGTATAACAACTGGAGGTGTCCCAGGTGAGGGTGCCCAGGAGGAGACACAGACAGCTCAAGGAGAACACACGCCTTCTCCCTAGTTTTATCAGTGAGCCTGGACCTGGGAGCCTCCTGCCAAGGATCACTGAAGGCCCAGGGTACAGACATAGCCACCCTCTGGAATTTCCCACAGAGTTGGTCCTGATGTGAATCTCTGATCATCCTTCTGGGAAGAATCCCAGAAGCTTGGCACATAATAAAGAGCCTTGGGGCTGTGGGGCTGAGCCTCTCTTTAGAACAGTAACTCTGGCCTTTGCGAGGGTTCTTCCGACTTCCCAGGCAGCACGGACTACTTTCTACCCGCGGCTCACAACGCCTGGGTCACAATGCCTTTGAGGGTCTTGTGACCTTTTCACAGGGGTCACCTATGACCATGGGAAAGCACACACATTCACAGTACATAACAGAACCAAAATTGCAGTTATGTAGTAGCAATGAAAATCATTTTATGACTGGGGTCACCACAATACGAGGAACTGTGTTAAAGGTTACAGCATTAGGAAGGTTGGGAACACTTAGCCGCATTCAATCTCACAGTATCCCAGGGAGCCTGCGCATTGGCCTCTAACCCACACACCTCCACTGCACACAACGCTCACTGAGTAGTGGCACTGCTTGGAATTATTCCCCAGAGTGACTCAAGACCGCTCTGAAGCCACAGCGCAGGCCACAGACATGACGGACGAGCCTGCACTGCCTCCCTCCTGCTTCAGAGTAACTCAACAACCTTCAGACAGAGGATGTCTTTGACCCTTTGTGGATGAGGGGACATAGGGGCTGAGAGGTGAGGGGGAAAATCTACAGCTAACAAGCCACAGAACCAGGGTTCAAAACCTTGGGGAGAATTTCTATCCCAAAGGAATAAAGGCTGAGAAACGGGGCATGGTTTCCTCAGTCAAGGCCACATACATCGTGGGTGTTGGAGCGCAGAAGGCAAAGCCTGCTTAGTCCCTGTGTCCCCAGGTCCTCCTAGCCCAGAGTACCCCCATCTCTCTGGACCCTTGTCTGGGGTCTTTCACCTCTTCAGGTCCTCCTCTAGTCTGGAGTTTCCCATCTTCCTGAGCCCTCCTATTTTGTGGCCCTCGTCTTCCTGGGTTCTCTAGTCTAGGGTCCCTCATCTCTCTAGATCCTCTAGTTTGGAGCCCCCTACCCTCGGGTCCTCCTATTCTGGGGTCCTCCATTCCCTTGGGTCCTCCTAGTCTACCTTGTCTCCCTAGGTCCTCTAGTCCAGGGTCCTCCATCTCCCTGGGCCCTCCTAGTCTGGGGTATCCCATCTCCCTGGGCTCTCCTAGTCTCCTTTGGTCTTCTAGTCTGAGGTCCTCCATCTCGCTGAGTCCTCCTCTAGTCTGGGGTTCCCTGTCTCCCCGAGTCCTCCTATTCTGGGGTTCCCTGTCTCCTTAGGTTCTCTAGTCTAGCTTAATCCTTCCCCTGCCATGGGAGGCCCAGCTCCCCTTTGTGGCTGTCAGCAGTATAGAACAGGTGAAAATATCTCAGGTAGGTTTTTCTACTCTTTCTGGGTAAGAATTTTCTAGACCTGGCACTTTTCAAATACCCCAACGTAAGCCGTCATCAGCTGGAATCTGCACCCTGCTAATAAATCGAGAGTGTCGCGTCTCCCAAACCACATTATTACCGCTTATAATTTTGATCCTTCATTTGCATACGAAAATTAGTCCTGTGACATGCGTGAATTTTATTTTATTCTTGAACTAATTATAAACAAGAATGCCATGTTATTTACATAACTAATTACTGTTCCTTCTGCTCCCGGTTTGAAAACGGGGGCCGTCCTGCGGCGGTTAACCGCGCAGATGAAAACCTACGTTAAACTTTAGAAACTTGTGCCATTTGCATCTAGTACAAATACCTCTGAATGGGAGATGATCTGCTCCATCTTAATAGAGCTAAATTAGGTTGATCTTAATTTATAGTTAATTTGAATAAATAATTCCTATCTACCTGAGTCTGTTTTTCAACAGCTCTTTGGAAATGTTTATTAACCCATAAATCTGCTACCTTCCTTTGGGGGGATTTAAAGGGTCCTTTAAACTCAGGGCATATGGTGTGGAGGGGGAAAAAAATCTCTGGAAAAGTAGTTGGGGAATCTGAGTATAAGATCCTACTGTGTAAGTCAAGTATGTCCTGGGCGCCTCTAGGCAAATACATACCCCTCTCTGAGCTTCAGGCCACTTTGTCGCTGAAAGGTTAAGAGTCAGGACTATGGCTCAGTTGGTAGAGCACCTGCCTGGTACGCATGAGTCCCAGGTCCTCTCTCCAGCCCTGCATAAAATAAAACATGGCAGCATGTTCCTGAAATCCCAGCACTCAGGAGGCAGAGGATTTGTAGTTCAAAGTCATTCTAGTGACACAGAAGTGTCAGGCCATGCTGGACTGCATATGACTCTATCTCAAACAGTGGCAATGGTAGGCTGAGATGAAATGGATGGTCCCTAAACTTCCACCCTCTGATATTCTGAGTATGGGGGGTCCATTTTCCTCCCACCCAACTTCATTCTTCAGTTTTACAATCTGATTTTTCTTATGTTTGGAATCTTAGTGCGACTCCCCTAATCCACAGGGAACTGGTTCATTCTCTTGGCTATGATACACGAAGCTGGCAGACGCTGGGCTGAGAGGGTGCTGGGGTTGGGGGTTAGGGGCACCCTGCTGACAGCAGGGCTCAGCAGTGGCTGGACAGGAACTAAATATAGACACTCTGCCCTTGAGTATGTGAACACTGTTTAGACCATCACTGCTGGGAGACAGGATTTGAACTTCAGAAAACACATGAATGCAAACTTTGGGCTAGCCAGGTTTGAATGGGGCGGGGTGGGAGCTGAGCCCCGATATCCTGGCCTAGGAAAGACTTCCCCCTTTGCACCATTAGCTTTTTATTACACTGATGTGTTCATTTGCTCAACGCTTGCTCCTATAATGAACTGTGTGCTATGAAGGGAAGCCATGGATGGAGGCATCTTTCTTTACAGTTCCACGGGGGTAGAACCTGGCATGCCTCTTCCAAGTCTGCAGGGTGATCGCAAGGGGTCAAATGACTGGTAATTGGTGTCTCAGGTACAGAGCTGAATCACAGAGCTCACAGACCACTGTGGTCTGAAACTTGTGAACGACACTCACTTTGTTCTTCTGATCTCATCATCTACCTGTGACTCAGAACTGGGTGAGGGTAAGAGGAATCTCAGCTGGCACAGGCAGGGGTTCTTATTGAGAGCAATGACACCTCTCCTAGGGCTCATTAGAAAGCAGGGCCCATCCCACTCCTCAGACATAAGAGGGACTGAGACCAAAAGCCAGGACCAGAGCAGCAGCCTTGGCAGACTGTGACTGGGGCTTGCTCTGTCCGTGGTCCTGAATTCAGAGCCTCCTGAAACAGACTGTACTGTAGGGAGGAAGCCTGCTGTTTTGACGTGGCTTTTACAGAACTGTAGTTGACAAGAAAGTTGTTTTCCTCTGGCGATCTAAAGTGCTCCAACTCCCATCTCTCACAGGCTCCACCCACATCCTGCAACTCTGTGAAGGCCAAACTTCTGTGTTGAAGTTCTCTTGTCCGGGACTTAGTTGGAAGAGCCCTCCCTCTCCCCAGTCAGTCTGCAGGGCCGCCACTACTACCATCCTCAGCTAAAGGGTTGAGCTTGAGTCCTGCGCCCGTGTTCTCAGGCGTGTGCTGTAGAGAAATCTTTCCCACTCTGCCACTTAGGAACCTCCATTCCACAGTAGGAAGTTCAGAGACTGCCACTCTGAAATGATGCAGCCATTTTTCTTTGCAAATGTTGGAAGGGCTGGCTGCATGTCTGCTGGTGAGCCTACAGTAAACACTCATGGTGAACGCGCCTCAGAATAAAAAATTCATCCTCATCCTGAGGCAATGCTGGCCACGCAGCCCCCAATTCCCTGCTCTATCACTTGCTCCCTGACAGCAAACGAAGCCAAAAACTGTCTCCATCTGAAACATACAGACAGGAACAGGAAACAACACATTCAAAGTCACCTGGGAGCAGGGTGTAGCCTGGTGTAGCATGCATGATACCCTGGGATCCACTGCCAGCACCAATACAAGCTAGGCATGGTGGTCCTGACCTATCCCTGAGAAGGAAGATACAGGAGGATCTAAAGTTCAAGATCAGCTCAGCTGCACTTGAGTTTAAGGCTAGTCTGGACTACATGAGACCCATTTTTAAAAAATCATCAGGCACTGGTGGCTCATGCCTTTAATCCCAGCACTTGGGAGGCAGAGGCAGGCAGATCTCCGAGTTCACAGCCAGCCTGGTCTACAGAATGAGTTCCAGTACAGCCAAGGCTATACAGAGAACCCGTCTCAGAAAAAAAAAAAATCACCAGATGGACTTGAATTTAGAAAGCCTGGCCATGTCAGTCCAAATGAATTCCCCTTGCAGCTCACTTGAATACACAATATTCCCTGTTTATCCACATTGACTGGAGGTGGGGCACACACCAAGATTCCCCCAGGCCCTCTAAAGTGTTTCTATTAAGATGTTCAGACAGCAGCTTCTCCCCAAAGCCTGAGCCAACCGTCTCTTCTCTTTCTCTTTCTAAAAAGTAGGTGATGTCAAGCTTCGGTCCACACAGAGACTAAATTCTGGTTTTTTTTAAAGGGTGCTTGCTGTGTAACAGCCAAAAGCTGTTGGAGACAGGCCTCCAAGAGCGAGAACATCACTGCTCAGGCAGAATAGCAGTGGGACTCACCAGGACTCATGTTGGAGAACTCAGAGAGAGGAGGGAAGCTCTCCTGCCTGGATTGCCTGTACTAGTTAGCTTGGCATCTCTGTCAGCCAAATGCCTGTGGTGGTTTAAATGAGAATGATCTCCTGGGGCTCATATATTTGAACGTCTGGTTCCTAGTATGTTATTGGGAGTGGGATTTGAGATTTCAAAAGCTCAGACAGACAAGACCCAGTCTGTCTGTCTGTCTCTATCTTGTTCTATGCTCTCTCTCTCTCTCTCTCTCTCTCTCTCTCTCTCTCTCTCTCTCTCCCCTACCTTCTTTTATGTTCCTCACCATGATGGTCAAGGATTAGCTCTCTGAAACTGTCAGCAAACCCCACTTAAATGCTTTCTTTTACATGTTAACTTGGCCATGGTGGCTCTTTGCAGCAATAGAGCAGTGACTCAGACAATGCCTGACAGAGGAAGCTCACAGTCCACCAGGGTGGAGAAGGCAGAGTGGCCTTGGGGGACTGGGGTGATGCCTCATACAGGTAGGAAGCAGAGAATGCAGGATCAGACCCAGCCAGGTACGCCCTTCAAAAGGCCTGTTTCTGGTGACCAGCCAGGTCCCACCTCCTAAAGTCCCCACCACCTTCAAAATGATACCGAAATCCAGGGACTGAGTTAGAAACTTGAGCCTGGGGGGATATTTCATGCTCAAACCTTAGCACTCCTGATAAGAAAAAGGAGAGCTACCCCAGTTGTGTCTGTTTCAGCCAAACCAAAAAAAAAAAAAAAAAAAAAAAAGCTCTGTGGAATATGAAGTCTCAGAGCAGAAGGAAGTTGGAGAGTCCCTTTGAAGCCTGTCCTCCATACCCCAAGCCGCCAGCTCCAGCCAGGACATGTTTGCTTCAAATCTCCAAACCTGTATTTGTCTCACTTTCCCTTCCTGTAGATGGTCCCTGGGTACATAAATGGTGAAACTATGGGCACATGACAGTGACAGACGCAATCCCTGGCTCACACCGACGCCCCTCACACACGGCTTCTCCTCAGGTTCATCCCTTGTTTCTTTGGTTGCTTCTTTTAAAGATACAACTCCAGCACACCAGGAGGTGCCTGGAGCTGAAGTCATGTCCCACTTCACTTATAACCATCCCTAACTCACATGCTTATACCTCGGCCATCTAAGAAGGCCAATGAGCAAGGAAAGGAGGTTTTAAATGTCCCCCAGCCCAGTGTGAGGTGACAGATGCATGCTCACCACACAGCATACCACCCCATCACACCACACCCCACAAGCAAAGACACTCAAGGGGAATGTGGGGAGTTGGATCAGCACAGCCAGGCATGGTGCACACATCAGTAATCCCAGGCTTGGGAGTGAGAGCTGGGAGGCTCTCTGGGACTGACTACCCAGGCAGCCTGGCCTAATCAGCTAGCCCCAGGCCAATCAGAGAGCATCTCTCAAAACCTCAGGTCCACTGAAGTTCACTCTGGGAAACTAACGCATTTATTGGGTGTCCTTACAGAGCATAGTTGTAGGGTTCCTTACAGAAGTGTGAGCCCTCCTCCCCCAACTGGTGATTTGTGGAAAGCCATGCCCAGCAGGGAAGAGGGCTTCCCTGTAGCCAATGGTGCCTCAGCTCTAGTCCCATAGGATTTGACTGGGAACCTCAGCAGGCTGTGCGCTTGCCTCCAAAGCTCTCAGGCCTGTGAGCAGGACAGACATCCACCCAAGAGCTGAGATGTAAACACCTTAATGCCAGGGAGCCACGCACTTTGGTGGCAATGAACAGATTCTGCGAGAAAGGACAAGAGTGTGTGGGGACTGGCCAATGGGATGTACACCTTGGAGTGAAGGCCTGGCGGGTGAGATATGTCTGGTGACCAGGCAGGACACAGTCACAGAGGGAGTCTCTTGGGTAAATCATGAGGACAGTGAAGCTGAAGACATGAAGAGGTCTGAGTGTGGGGTGGAGCCAGGAGGAAAAAAGGGCCTGAGACAGGGCTAAAAGAGGAGCTAGCATCAGGCATGTGGGCTCACTGGCCAGGCAAGGGCCTATGGGGTCCTCCCTGCATGCCGGGGAGATGCAGATGGTTAGGAGCAGGAGTGGTGTTGGCTGAGTTGTGTTTTAGGACATGGTGTGGGGGGAGAGAGCAGGAAGGAGGCTGCTACAATGGACCAAGCCCTCGTGCACTCATGATCCACCGTCCATCTCTACAGTGTGGGTATCATCCATTTATAAAAAGAAAAGCCTAGCTGGGGCTCCAGCCTGTGTGGTTCTGCTGCTGTAGGCCTGGGTTAGCACCCTAGTAAAGTGAAGCAAAACAAGCTCTCCACCTCGCAGCAGCCATGAAAATAAGCAGAAAGACAGCCCAGAAGTCCCCAACCCCTTGGAGACCTTCTACTAGGTCTCACCTCACGAAGATCCAGCTGCCTTCCAGTAGTGCCAAGCTGAGTACCAAGCCTGTACCACAGGGACTCTGGAGATTCCTCAAATATCCCAGAAATGCTCTCCTCCTCTACCTCACAGACACTCAGGTCCTCAGGAGGAAGTGCACAGACAGACAGGGGGAAGCCCTCCGTGGTGGCAGGGCACAGGCAGAGCACACAAACAGGCTTCGGAAGGTTCCCTTCAGTGACGACTGTTTCCCGTTATCCCATCCTCTATAGAAAGAGCATCATAGAAGATGAGCTGCCCATCGCTGGAGCATGCACTTTAATGGTTATTTATTTCACTATTATGGCAACAAAGGTTTTTAGACCTTATTAAATATTTAGAAAAGAAACAATGTGTTTAGAGTTAGTGGGACCTTTGGAGAACAGGAAACAGGCTGGAGACTTGCCCAGGGCCACCAAAGCATCATGAGGAAGCTTCGCTGTGTGCTATGTGGCAGACTCTATGCTTCTGCAAGAGGGGCACTGCTTGATCTCATGACAGTGCTGAGGAGTGGTACCCTGTTACTCTACTGAGTCACTATAACCATGTGCCTGACACTGGGCAATGGGCAGGACTGGTGGCAAGAAAGTCCAGACTGAAAGATGCTGTGCTGTGTTCCTGCTGCATCTCAACATGGCAGATGGTGTCACATGTGCCTGGCTATGATCCCAGGATAGCAGATGGTGTCCTATGTGACGAGAGAGAGAGAGAGAGAGAGAGAGAGAGAGAGAGAGAGAGAGAGAGAGAGAGAGAGAGAGAGAGAGAGAGAGAGAGAGAGAGAGAGAGAGAGAGAGAGAGTCACTCTTAGGAAGGAATCCATTCTTGTAGCCCCAACCCACTACCCAGCATTAGTTTCAGGACACTCATGACAATCCCTCCAGCTAGACCCAACTCTTGAAGAGCCGCATGTATGACCCTTGTGGATAGACCACAACCATACTGTAGCAGGAGTTGTCATTTCTTATGGCAGAGGAGCTGGAAGTATAGCCAGTGCTGTGCAGGTAAGAGTCGGAGGCCCGTCCCTGGAGCCCCTGTGCATGCTCCACTCTCCCCTCAGCTTCAAAGGCAGCACCAGCTTACCACCCTCTGGGTCTGGCCAGTGAAGGGGCCATCTCCTGAGATTGCAGCCGTGGGGTTGCCGTGACACCGCACCACAGTCTGGGGGACTTAGGACAGACATGGAGCACCTCGTGCTGCTGAGGGCAGAAGCCTGAGTTAAGGCATCATAGTGAAACCAGTAGGGTGGCTTAGGAGTAACGGTAGCTGCTGACAAGCTGAGTTCAATCCCTGGGCCCTACTCAGAAAAAGGAAAGAACTCAGTCTTTCAAGTTGATCTCTGACATCTATGTGGGCATGTGTGTGCACACATGCACAAACACATACAAACATGCATGCACACACATATAAGCATACACGCAATACATATATACACATATACATACATACACAAAGGATAAATGTAATTTTAAAAATTAAAGACTAAAATATGTCACAAGGTTAGGCTCTCCTCTGGGGACACAGAGGAGGGGGGACCTGCTGTGATGTAATAGCGCCTGGAGTATTAGGCCCCAAAAGCAAATATCCCTGAAGATTGTCGCTGTGCATGTGAGCCTCCAGTCAACTCCCTCACGTGAGCTAGTTAATCCTAACCAGTTACAGCTTGGGGCCCCATCTCCACTTGAGGTCACATTGTGAGTTCCAGGGTTGGGACTTTGCGCTATGAGAGGAACACTAGCTCAGCCCCCAGCACCATCCCATCCCACATGTCTCTAAGGAGTCAGCAAGCATGGAGACCCTGCTTGGTCCTGGATCCCTCAGGGCCTTGTGTCCTCTCTCTCCTTTTGCAATTTCAGCCAAAGACACTGGCTGGTTTCACTTTATGTCTCAGGTGGCCTGGAACCTGGAAAAAAAAAACAGAGAATAGAAAGGAAGCCTTGTCCCTTCCAGAAGGAAGATTTTAGCCAGCCGTGAACTAGCAGAACACACACAACATGACACCTCCAAATATGGCAACAACAGGACTGATTCTTACCACAGTAGCGGCTGGCAAACGAGGTTTACATCTGAGAATGAGGTCACCGAACCCAAAGCTCAAGGGAAGCCATCCCAGCACTCAGAAGAGAAGACTAACTCCATCGGTCCAACACCTTCAGTTACACAGTGAGCAAGCAATGCCCCACTGTGCACCAGCCAAGGGGACAGAAAAGGACAAAGGGGTCAGTGCCTTGACTAGGAAGCAGCATGAGCTAGGCGGGTCAGGTCCCAAAGCCATCACTAGGAAGCAGCGTGAGCTAGCCGGGTGCTGGGCCAGAATCTGGGAGAAGAGCAGAACAGATGAAGACTAACAGAGAGAGAAGGAATCTATGTCCTATGTGGTCCTGTGATTCCGTTTCCTTAAATGTATAAAGAAGGTATCAACATCAGTCAGCACATGCCATTGTCACCAAACCAATAATTCATGCTGAGTGTGGGAACTTGGCCTGGAACACAGTACGTGCTCAATAAATGCACAACATTTTGTTTGGTGGCTTGAATGGTGGTGATAACAGCCACAGAAGTCTGATGACTGCCAGAACCCACATTCCCCAGTGCAGAAGCTGACTCGGTTGCTGTGCTCTCTCCTAGGGTGGAAGGGGGCTTCGAACAACTCTTGGAGGTGGCAGCCACACCCAAGTTCAGCCAGCTGAGACCTGCACATAGAACGGCAGCCAGCCTGCGCATCGCCCTGGCACGTGGCAACTCTCCCAAGTTTGCTTCTCCATCTCTCTGCAAGTGCACTTTCCGCTCGTGTGAATGAAACCCACTAAGTGGCATGGTGGCTGCTCTAATTATAGGATCCTCAGGCTGAGCCAAGAGGAAGTCAGTTAATGTACACTTGAATGGATTTCAAATCAGATTTTGTGAGTCCCCAGCAGGAGGGAAGCAGGCCAAATTCTCCTCCGAAGCAGCGTGGCGGGAAGATCTGGCACCCAGAGACTTCCCGGCTCTTGGCTGCTGGTGCAGGTGCCACGACTTCCAAGGCTGTGCAGCTACCCCCTAGCTGCCTTTCTCCTGTTCCTGGCCTTTTCCAGGAGCTGGGGTGGATGGAAGGAGAGGAAAGCCATGGGAGGTACAGGAGATCCCCCTGGAAGCTCCTGCAGCTGCTGCTGAGCCTGGCCCATCCTCCTCCCCTTTCCACAGCATCTCTGAGTTCCACCAGCAATTCCTAAAGGGATCCAAGGTGGTTATCTGTGGAGGGGACCACCGCACCAATCCCATAGTCACCAATATTTATCGCCAGGCTGTGAAGAGATGTAGGTATGGCCTGGGACTCCAACCAGACACAAGCCATTCACATGTACCCTTATCCTCCAGTGGGAGGGGACAGGCCAGTCCAGAGTTAGGAGTCCAGGAAGACTTCCTAGAGAGGAGGCCTTTGCTACCCATGACTTGCTCAGCCTGCTCAGTCTGCTTTCTTATACAACCATGGACCATCTGCCCAGGGTAGCACTACCCACAGTGAGCTGGACCCTCCCACATCCATCATTTATCAAGAAAATGCCCTACAGACTTGTCCACAGGCCACTCTAGTGGAGGCATTTTCTCAATAGAGGTTCCCTCCTCTTGGAAAGGTTTGTGTCAAGTTGACAAAAACCAACTAGTACAGGAAGGGAAAGGGAGGGGAAAGGAGAGGAGGGAAAGGCAGGGCAGGGGAGGAGAGGGCAAGGGAGAGAATGAAAATTTGCAGTCACTGATGGAGCCAAATAACCAAAATATAAGACACGTGAGTTGTTTTTATTTTTTTATTATTATGCATGTTTCTACGGCCGCATATGTGAGGGTCAGAGGACAGCCCTGTGGAGTGAGTTCTCATCATTTCACAGGTTCTGAGGATGGAACTCTGGCCACCAGGCTTCAGGGTAAGTGTTTGTATACAGTGATCCATCTCGCTAGCACCAGACACGTGTTTTTAAATATTGTGGAATACAGTGAAAGCTGGTCCAGGAACAGTGATAATGAACATTTTACAGTACTGGGGGCTGTTCAAAAGTCCTCTGCTCCATGTTATATAAGGAATTGAGGTCACAGTAACATAAACAATGAGTGTGACCTCTATCAGTCCAAGGATGCCACACACTGGCTGAGGACATGGGAAGTTCTGAGGCCTGGCCCTAAGGTGATTATTAGTCAGTGAGGGGCTAGGCACAGGCACAGATGCCTCAGGCTCCCACACCTGTGCCCACCTACCATCTACCCTCTGAGAGCCATGGGTACTCCCTCCAAAAAGGAATGCCCTGGTTGTCGCCAGAGCTTCTTTGGGCAGATGCAACATCCCCAGCCATGACCCAAGCTTCCCAGCTGCAGACTGGCCTGGAAGAGTGGACACCACAGTGTAGCATGCTGTAAGCTGTTCTCCGGGTGCAGTGGAGCAAACCCTCACCCAGAGACGCATACACCTACTCACCCAGAGACGCACACATCTACTCACCCAGAGACGCACACACCTACTCACCCAGAGATGCATACACCTACTCACCCACACAGTGGAACAAAACCTTACCCAGAGACGCATCGCATACACCTACTCACCCCACACAGGCACCCCACGACAGACCAAACCATGGGAACCATCAGAGCCCAACTTGGCGAACCATGAGTTTTAGTGGGGTTACCTACAAAAGCAGAAATGACTCAAAGACAGCTGCATCACCCAAATCCACCCACGCATGGGCGACAGCTCACAAAGCGAGAGCCTGGAGCATACTGCACAGACTACAGGCAGCTCAGCAGGTGGAAGAGTGTCCTTTCCAAGTGCCCCAGTTGGTCTAAACCTCTTCCAGGCAGCGGGGCTAGTTTCTGCTTCTTCCAAGCAGCTGATCTGGTCTCCCTCTTCTTAGCAGCTTGGCTCTGCCCTTCTGCCAGGAAGGCTTACTCTGGCAGGAAGGGGCCTAGTGAATCTGGTCAGTTTCAGGGACTTCCTGGAGCTATGCTGAATTTGTTGTTTTCCTGTTTACAGAACTTCCTGCAGAACAGAATTTTTAATCCCGGAAGAAGCTGTTACACACCACTGGGCAGCGGTTATAGCTAGGAAGATGGAAGCCTGGTGCTTTCCCATCTGTGTTTCTCCACTCCCTAGGGCTGAGGCAGCCTTGGTGTGGGAGGAAGCTCAGGCTCTGGTCAAGGACATTCAAATTCTGGATGGGTTTTTGCTTCCCTTTCCCAGGTTGGAGAGGTCTATCTTGATTGGTCTTTATTATGTACCTCATTTGCATATATGCATTCAGCCAATCAGAGCCTAGTTGAGCCTATATAAGCCCAAACTTCCTGGCTGAAACAGCCAGCTACAGACAGGTCCTCAGAGCCTATTGTTATATCTGCTTGAATGACAAAGTAGTTGAGAACTTATGACTGAGAATGGCAAAGGGGGAGTGATGCTGTTTACTAGTCAGGGCCGAGAACACTGAAGGGCCTTGTCAGGGCATGGTGAGGATCAGGTAAGAAGAGATGGGTCAGATGGTGAGGATCAGGTAAGAAATGGGTCAGATGGTGAGGATCAGGTAAGAAATGGGTCAGATGGTGAGGATCAGGTAAGAGATGGGTTGGAGGTGCCAGGAAGGGGTCAGAAGTGTCCATGCACTGGCATGGGGTTCAGTGAGAAAGCTGGGGCACAGTTCAACAGTGTACACTTGCCTGGTACTGGGAGGCCCTGGTTTCAACTCCGCAATAAGGAAGGGGCTACAAGCCAAGGAATGTGAGAAGCTTCTCCAGGCTGGGGATTCTGACCCCCGTGTCTCCAAAGGCAGGGCAGATCTGAGGACTCCTGAACTTTTAGGGTTTCCTACCTGAGAAGTGGTCCCAAAGGTCTGCATCACTGGAGGTGCTGAAAGGCAGGTGGGCTCTCAGGATGAAGAACAGGAGGAACCCTGCAGCCTGCAGTAGCTGCTCAGTTGCCTCACCCCCACTATCACACTGACCTGGAAGGACCCCCCCTGATGATCTTCCATCCCATGCTTTCCCTCTCCACGCTCTTTTCTTACTGACTGAGCCCATCCCCAGCTGAAGGGCCGCTACACTGCTACTGTGTCCCTGGCAGGGCTGCCTCGGGCTCAGGGCCGTGAGGGATGGAGATCTGAGGGATTGTGGGTAGATCCCTTACAGACCCGCAATCCTGCTGCCCTTCATCAGCTCCCTCTGCCCACGGGTTACACCAGTCTCCCAGGGCACCCTCCTATCTCTCAGTACCCCTTTCCTCCACAGCCCTGATCTGGACCACTCCTACCTTTCACAACAGCATGGCCATTTCACAACCTGTGGCTCTTCCCTTCTGCACACAAGTCTGGGTTGACATCCTACAATAGTGTGAGGCAGGTCACACCTACGATCCAAATGTGTGTGAGGGGATGCCAGTTCACACAACAGACCATCACCTTCTCACCTAGGAATCCCAAGTCCGAGAGAAGTGCTCAGAGGGGCCCTCCTGAACCATCCCTCTTTGTGAGAGCCCCTTGAGATGGATCACACCCTGTCTGCGCTCTCAGCTTCCAGTGCTTGGCAGCAAGACTCTGTGAACTGTCAAACAAGTGAACAAGTGAATGAAGGAATTAATGAATTAGTGAATGCATGAGTATGTGAACAAATGATGAGGGAATGAATGAAGACAATGAATGAATGAATGAATGAATGAATGAACGTTGAAAGGGAGAAGATGTGTAACCCACTGAATCCCTCCAGTCTTGACATGGTCCAGGTAGCAGGGTACAGAACATTATACAAGGAAGTCCAGGCCAAGGTCACAGCAGGCAGGGACTAACAATGGGTTTCACGGCCTGGGATGGTGGCAGCAGGTGGGGGCTGCAGCCCAGCTCATTGGAAATGCAGAGAGAATCCACTGCCTGAGCTGGCAGCGAGCGCACCCAGGAAAAGACAAGAAAAATGAAGCTGCCGCAATCTCATTTTCTGAGGCCTGCAAGTCAGCCAGGAAATGGCTATTATTCCATCGCGCTGTCGGTATTAAGTTATTTCCCGCACTAAATACGGGAACGTTCATGAATATCTATTGAGTCCCAGGTACAGACCCCTCCCGGCTCGGAGGCTGCCGCTCCGCCTTGACTCCTGCAACAACACCCCTCAATCTCACCCTGAAGTGAGAGACAATAGTATTTTAAATTGCTTAATAAATCTCTGGATTGATGCCCCTAGAAGACCCGGGAACTTCGTCTCCATTACACAAATAAAAGGGATCACATTTTAACCAGTACTGGGCTAGGAGTTTGGGGGAGAGGCTTGACAGCAACCCTTTTACCGGGGGCGGGGGGGGGGGGAGGAAGCAGTGAGGTATCGGCACCCTGGAGCCCAGCTGGACATCTTGACCACGTTAGTCCCAAGAGCCCTGTATACGGTATTTCCCTTGAGGTGGCTTTGAAAGCCTAGAAGGTGGGAATGTGTAGAGCTGGGCTGTCTCCTCTACGTGGCTACCAGAACCCAGGTGGAAGATCTCAGTGCTATCCACAGGTGTCATTGTTAAGTCATCCTAGGCACTAGCACCCACCCAGGGTCCTGTCCCCACCCTAGAGCGGGGTCTCAGGAAATAAGGCTGGGGACTGGCTATGGTATAGCGCCTTAATGTACCGTGGACTGCTGTGTCCAAAAAGAGCTGACCTGCCCCGGGTACTACAAAACATTCTAAATATCCATCATGAACAGTGAGCCGCAGGATTTGAGGAACTAAATATGGAGAAGATGCAGAATTGGCCCTGATGGGACCTGTCATCACAGGATGCCTGGGGTCCGAGGGTGTGAAGATGGGGAACACGTAAGTGCCCCGAGACAGCCATGACAGCTTCACAGACACCAAACTGCAGGAATCACAGCGCTCTATCACCTGCCCCCAAAGCCCGATCCTGCCTCCGGGTCCCTTGGCATCTGCCCCAACTGCCACTACTGGTGCTTCCCCCACATCTCAGAATCTCTGCAGCCCTGCTGGTCCAGCACTTCCTTTATCTGCACAGCCCCCTCCAGTGTCAAGGTGGGGCTCCGCAGCGCTACCTCCCAGGAAGTACTGGGTGCCTGAACACCCCCAGACGGCTGTTTGTTTTCTTACGTTGTGGTTGGGGTGCTATGGGCTCCCCCAGAGCATGCTAAGCACCTGCTCTATCACTGAGCCCTACCCTCAGCCCCCATCAATCATCCATTTCTCCCAGGATATGAATTCTTTTTCAGTCCCCACTGATCCCAGCTCCCAGGGGAGGACTAATTACTTTTACTCGTCTGTTGTGATAGACACATCGCAAACTCACCTTGCACCTGCATGGACCCTGCGCCTCACACATTACAGGAACTGTCTCTCACCCCTCCAGTCTGGGCTCCCCACCCGAGAACAGAATGCGATAAGAATGACCTGAAATCTCTTCAGTTCTTCTAGAATCTCACCGATCCTCAGGCAAGAAAGCCCACTGAAGGGCACAAGGCCTGAACCCAGTGGCTTCTCTTAACTACTGCCCGTAGCTAATTAGTGGCAGAACCTGTGCGTGAGGCGGTCCTGACTCCAGGGCTAACCAACACAACACCTTGCCTGAGTAAAACCACCCAGGACCAGCCAAGTCCAGTCCAAACCAGAACCATTAGCAGACAAACAAGGGATTAGGTGGCCCTCCCACAGCATGGATGCCCGTTAGCCAAGAGCAGGCATCGGCTGCTATGTTCTCTACCGAGATCTCTCCCGTGTACAGTGCTGGGAATAACCTGTAACCTGGAATAACACGGCATGCATCCCAAAACCGCCTCTGCCGAAGCAAGAGGAAGGTCACCCTCAACACGAGCAGCATACGATCACATATGAGATGGAAGAGCCATACGCCACTGAGTGCTTCTAGAAAAATCTCAGTCTGGGAAGGCCTGGGCCAGAATACTGAGCTCCATCTGGGGAAGAAAGCCAGACACATCGCTCTTTTGGACAAGCATTTTTTTTTTGCATAATTGACGATTCTTGGCATGTTCTCCCACTTCTCCATGCTCAGCCTCTCATGTCACTCATCCTCGTTCAAGACAGCGCGAGGTGACGTCCCTGAAAAGAGAACGCCAAAAGGACCTCTGTCCTTACCCTTAAATATTCCACTTGATATAAATCCCCCCAAGGAGGCCTCTCAGCTCTGTGTGCCAGGGGAATACAGAGGCGGGCGGGGGGGGGGGGCTCTCCCCAAGCTGCTTTGTGTTCAAGGTTCTCAATTTTGTATTAAAATGCCCCTGGTTCCCATAATTTATCAACAGTGCTGCAACTAAGAGGGGCCGGCTTTGTCTCTGATGCTCTCAAACAAAAAATAAGCCACCAGCGTCAGAGCGGACATTGGGAGGAAACTTCCAGAGTACCTGATTTGAGGGATCTGGAAAGATGAGACATGCATTTCTGGGTGCTTCTGACCCGCGAAGCCTGGGTCAGGTTCCTCCCACCCAAAGTGCAAACGCTCCTCTGCACGGTGACGGGGGAGTGCAATCGTTCTGCCCCTTGTTCACTGGGAAAAGTGAAATGAGATGTCAAATGTGCAGAGCACGTAAAACGTGGGTCTGGAATTTAAATCCAGCAGGGCAGAATCCTACCACCCACGCACCGCCTAGAGGGGATGACCTGGGGAGGATGCCTGTAGGATGCAGGGCTTCACCTGAACTCCAGCACTCCTGACTCAACTCCCCCTCCCAACACTTAGCAGGTGTCTTTGCATGCATATGAGTTCAGGCAACTCAGTGACAATGAATAAACAAGTCCACCACCACAGCAGACGCCTTGTGAATGCATGGGCTCTGCTGCTGGGAAGGGAGCGGAAGTGCAGAAGGCAGGTAGGGTAGTGAGGTTGGAAGGTGGGAGGAGAAATGACCAGGATAAACAGAGGACCTGGCTTCACCTTCTGGCTGCATCATGCATAGTCTATGATTTAGGCCAGTACATTCCCTCCCTCAGTTTCCCCAGTTCCAGAATGGAGATGGCCATGGTTCCCTGCAAGGGTGAAGTAATCCATTCACATTCCCTGTTCCCAGGGCTCATCAAAAGGGGGAGTGAATGTCCTTCCCTCCTCACAGCACAGCCAGTGACACACAGTCATGTGGAAGAGGCAAGAGACAAATGGGGAGACGGTGGGGGCCACTCTCCCACGTGACCTCCAGGCGTGTTCTCTCCGAAGCCGTGAGGCCAGATGTGGCAGCCACTGGGCATCCCGAGCCCTCACGCATGGAAAGGAAGGGTGCTTGCCTAGCTTGGCACACCTCTATAAATGTGAAATTGCCTCAGAATGAAAAGAAAAGTCAAAGCTCAAGCTGATGAGGTGGCTTGGAAGTGAAGACATTGCAGAGCCCGATGGCCTGAGTTCGATGCTTAGGAACCATGAAGCAGAAGAGAGAGAACGGACTCTTGAAGGTTAAAAGCCTTATGGTCATCACTCATGTTGGGTCTCTATGAAGTTAAAAACCTTATGTGCTGGTCAAACTAAAAATATATTAAATTAGCTCCCTCTGTTTCTTCTATTTTTTTGAATGAAGTCTATGTCACATATGAGGCTTGTGTAGCTTTCTTATTGGCTGGCACCGATCTGCAAAAATTAACAAACGTGACAAAGAAAAAGACTGCCACCTGGGACTTGGTTCTGAGCTCCACCACACCCTCAAGTGTCAAGCTGGGCTAGTGGCAGGCCTTCTTGGAGCCTCAGTTTCCCTTATCTGTGCAATGGGGATCCTTCCTGGTAGAGAGTCAGCATGGCTAGAATTTGCAGTGTCTTACTTCAGTGAATGCACAGTGTGTGCCATAGAGCATCCATCAACAGGAAGGCACAAATAAGACCCAGTCTTGTAAAGCTAGAGACAAAAGTATCCTGCTGGCCAGGGACATTGTGGCATCCCAATACTGAGTCATGAGTGTGTTTATTGGGGCGCTGTGTGGAAACACTAACCAGCCCAGCCATCAGGTGAAGCACAGCAAGGTCATGTGATGCACAGAGCGCTAGAAGCAAGTGTCCCTTGCAAAAGTGTGGACACACTTTGACTTATGAGGAGTCTCATAAGAAAGTTGACAGTAAAATGACCATTTGGTGAAATGACATCTTTCTGCATGTCCTGTTAACTGAATCTCTTGATTTCATAGGAGGAAGAGAGAGAGAGAGAGAGAGAGAGAGAGAGAGAGAGAGAGAGAGAGAGAGAGACCGGGACCATCTGGAATCACAGACAGGCTCTGCAGGATGTCTCCTCCCAGCAGAGGTCTAAGGTCACAATCCCAATGGAGGGTGACCTGTGACAATATAGGAGTCCCCTTTCCCTTGCACAGTTGAACTACTGGAATACCCTTCACCCTGGCAGAAGGCTGAGGGCCTCCATGGAGGCTGTCCCCGGGACCATGGTCTCCGGGCTGGCCCAGGGATAGTGAGGTAACTAAAACCCTTTGTGCCCCCCATGTGTACCCTTGACCTTGACCCTGCTTTTGAGGCCTCTATGGCAACTTCTGTCTTAGCTACTTTTCAGTTGCTGTGAAGTGCCACCATTGGCAATGCAATTTATAAAAGAAAACATTTGTTAGGGTCATGGTTATAGAAGGTTAGAACCCATGACCATCATGTTAGGAAGCATGGCAGCAGGCAATCAGATGCGGTATTTTCTTTTCTTAATTTTGTAGAGACTTGTTTTACTTTATGCGAGTGATTTGCCTACATGCGTGTATGTGCACCACTACATGTGTGCCTGTTGAATCACCTGTATCAGGTTTCACACTTGGTTATCAGTGGGTGCTAGGAATCAAACTCAAGTCCTCTGAAGAAGCCATAAACCACTGGTCCATCTCTCCAGCATCTCTGTAGGGGGCCATAAACCACTGGTCCATCTCTCCAGCATCTCTGTAGGGGGCCATAAACCACTAGTCCATCTCTCCAGCATCTTTGTGGGGGCCATAAACCACTGGTCCATCTCTCCAGCATCTCTATAGGGGGCTTCTGAAACCTCAGGACCACCACCAATGGCATACCTCCTCCAGTAAGGACACACTTCCAGCTGGTAACCAAGTGTTTAAATAGACGAGCCATTCCCAGGAACGTGGGAGAGATAGGTCACTAGACCTGGCCAGTATTCCCTCCTCCCCCCCTCCCCCGTTCACACTTTTGTTTATCTTACAGGGCTCTGAGCAGGCACAACCTGATGAAAACCTCACCTTTCCCCTGCCTAGCCTGGCTCGAGGAGCTTCAGATGGCCTCTCTGGCCATCAGGATGATGGCCTTAATCAGGCATCCCTGAAAGCTGAGGATACCTGTCACCCAGACTGCCACCGAGGCAAGACCACACTTGACCATTCCCAGGGTGGGGAGGTCTGCTGATCTCCCTGTAGCCAGGAAGGGTGGCAACCCAAGATCACACCTTCCCAAGAGTAAATAACTTGAGGGAGAGCCCCATTACTCTGAACCAGAACTCACCTGCTGCCCATAACTCAGACCACACTGCAGAAGGGAGAGAGAGAACCAGGGCCTGGCCAGTCCCCCTCACTGGGCTCTCTGTGTGATCCTGAGAATTGCTTCCCTATCTCAGATTCTGACCTTGGAAGCAGCCCATCCCCAGGACAAGGTGAGCGTTCCCACCAACTAGAGTGGTGGTTCTCAACCTGTGGGTCACGACCCCTCTAAGGGCCAAACAACCCTTTCACAATGAGTACATATCAGATCCTGCACATCAGATAACTACACTATGATTCATAACAATAGCAAAATTATAGTTATGAAATAGCAATGAAATAATTTTATGGTTGGGGGTCACCACCACATGAGGAACTGTATTAAGTGGTTGCAACACGGGGAAGGTTGAGAACCAATGGGCTCTGCACAAATGGCTGTCATATCTCTGCAGGTTCCAGTGTCCCCTTCTGAGGCTAGTGTCAGGAGCCATTTTCCCAAAAAGTATAGTGGAGACCATTGTCCTGGGGATGTTTGCGGAGAGCCCCACACCACAACTGTATTGAGAACTGTTTGTTGTCGGAGGCCACCCCACACCCAACTATCTTGAAAGCTATCTGTTAGCGGAACCTGCCCCACATTCCAACTATCTAGAGAACTGTTTGTGGTTGGAATCACAAAAGGAACGATTCTGCTTGCATAGAGAACACTAGGTGTGTCGACTCGTGACCTCGTGACCAACTCCTGACCAAGTGTCCACTCATGACCATTGCTGCAAGATCCCTTCCTGCCCTTGCCATGCCCCTGCCCCCATCCCAAGCCAAATTCCTCATCCAGGGGCTATGTAAGCCTCAACCATTACGCTAATAAACAGAGACCTTGGCAAGAACTCTGCTTGGTCTCCTTCCTCTTTCCCGCCCATGTCTTTTCAGATAGCGCCTCTCTGGGACCCTGGAATAACTGACCCGCTGGGCGGTTACGGGCTAGGACAGTAGTAACATCTGAGCACCACAGTTGAAATTTTAATGTTATGTTTATACTGAGCTTTAACACTCCAATGGACGGCCCCCTTCCCCCAAGACCAGGCCTCCCAGCTGTGGGGCCAGCCAGTGCAGACTTACAGCCGCATCAGCTTCCTCCACCTTGTCTGATTTCATGTCAGGGCTTAACTGGTTTATAAAAACCCTTGTGCACAACAATCATAAGGGCTATGACCCCTCCCCTGGTGGCCACTTCCTGTTCTGTGCATTCTTATTGCTGTCCAACCAAGTACATGTGTGTGTGCATGTGTGTGTTATTGCTGCTCCCAATGTTTCCCCTAAAACTAGTTCACATCCATCTTAGCTCATTTTTTCCAGTGCTGGAAAAGAACACACACATACACACACGTACACATACATGCACATGTACACACAGATACGTGCACACAGCATACTAATGCACACATGTATACAAATACATGTGTACACACACATATAAACATATACACATACACACACAGTTCGAAGCCTCATCCAGGCATGTGACCAGGAAAGACATCTTCCAAGCCTCAGCGACACCCAGAAGTTCTGCTTCCAAGGGCCTCCTTTCCAAGAATACCCAGTTAACTTGCCAACGCACTAGCTTGTTGCGTGCCCACGGCCTTCTGTAGCATGGCCAGTGCTGAGCAACTAAAAAATGCACCCCAGATAAGCGCATAACCCCAAGAATGAGGAAGTGAGGTCCTTCCCTGATGAGTCCTTGCTGTGTGGCCTCAGACAAGACATAGGCATCTCCAACATCAATGTCATCTTCTGTTCAAGGCCAATGAGAAAACGCCTGTGGAATCCCAACCACCCACAAAAGCTCACAGAGCCGCAGCTATGTTTAGTGCTGTCTCAGCAACACGACCCCAGACCCGGGCCCAGCTACTCTCCGACCTCCGGGATGTCTGGGCATGTAGCTCCACCAAACTGTTCCTGGCTGGGAGCCTCCCCATGGCTTCCCCATGCCTCCTCCTCCTCAAACCCACCCCATTGTTCCAAGACTAATTTATTTATTTTCTTCTGAATCCTCAAAGTCAATCAAGCTGTGGAGTAGTCGGATGGATTTTTTAATTAATTGAAGTGGAATCGATGAAAAAGTGATTGTTCTGGGCCAGGCTGGCAGTGGGAAATTAATGGATGTCCTGTGGGGGGAGGGGCGACCATATTGAGCTGTGGCTGGGCTTTGGGTACCTGGAGGCCAGTAACTGTCATTGGGGGGCAGGGCGGATAAGAGCAAGATGACCACATTCCTAGCCTAAGGCAGGCAGATCTGAGTTCAGGCTTCAGGGCCTTAGCTCATCCACCGTGCACACTCCCACACACCAGCTTCAGTGTTCTCTGAGCTTTGTGTGTGTGTGTGTGTGTGTGTGTGTGTGTGTGGCTGGGAGGTTGTTAAGGTCCTCATATGGACTGCAAGCGGCCCTTGAGCACATGGTATAGAGGGAAATAAACCGGAGACAAAAGCACAGATACACAGTGGTTCTGCCTACCAGAGTCAAGGTCACACAATGGAGAAGCTACCAGAAGCTACACACACCCTAGCAGGTGGTGAGACTTTCTGGTTAGGGAAATGGGATGTTCTGGAAATGGGTAACATTAGCAAGACCACGGCCAAGCACCTAAAGAAATTGAACTAAACATCCACAACTTAATAAAATGGTGAGTTTTCTGTCATATACCCTTCACACACACACACACACACACACAAAGAGAAATGCCTGATACACTGTCTACACTGCCTGCTGCTACAATCAACCATCTTTCCTTCTTTTCCTTCTTTTTTTTTTTGGTTTTTTTTTTTTTTTTTTTTTTTTTTTTTTTTTTTTTTTTTTTTTTTTTTTTTTTTTTTTTTTTTTTTTTTTTTTTTTGGTTGTTGGACTGTTGATCTGTCTTATTTATTAGGTCAGCTTGAAGAATAGGATGCTGGTCTTACCCTAGTCTGTCTCTGGCCTAATGTCTTAGATGAGGGATCTCTAATCTCTATTGTTTTTTTGTTTTTTTTTTTTTTTTGGTTTTTGTTTTTGAGACAAGGTTTCTCAGTAGCTTTGGAGCCTGTCCTGGCACTCACTCTGTAGAGCAGACTGGCCTCAAACTCACAGAGATCTGCCTGCCTCTTTTGCCTCCCGAGCGCTGGGGAAGTCATTGCCCAGATCGCCTGGGAGAAGCATCCACAGGTGTGCTAGACCGCCAGCTAGGACCCAGGTCCCTCCCTCCCCAGGTGCATGCTTCTGTATCACAGGCTCTGTGACCTCTTCCTCCCAGAGCATGACTGGCCTCTCAGCCTCTAGTCTGGCCTTGTGGCTGTGACTTGTTTCCACAAAGGAGGTGGCATCAAAAAATGTGGACACGTTCTCGTTCTGCTGATCTGGAGTTCAGGGTGAGTCTTGGTGGCTACGATGTGAGGTCCACAGGGCTGGCTTCCGTAGCTTGTGGCTCCTTCCACATTTTCCCTGTGATCCTCCACTGTCACAGACCCTTCTTTCCTGTAGATCCATCCAGCGGAGAAAGTCACCCGCCACTGTGTCTGTCGGTGATTCTAAATCTACAGTCAGCACCTGTCGGGAAACTGGCTGTCTACTCACAGACATACACAAAAACTTTCCTTATGCCATAGAAAGAGATGTGCGCACAAGCTTCTGGATGTAGGGCCGGGACACTTCTGAAGAAGGTGGAGGAGACATTGTCCAGGCCACAGCAACCATTAAGATGTGAACATTTGGGGTAGGAATAGCAGCTGGAGCCACATTGGGCCCTGGATCCGCACCCCCCCCCCCGACTGTTTGGATGACCTCCATGGTCAATAGTGCCCACGCTAGCCAGCCAGCTGTGTGACAGGGACACCGTCACTCCTGTGCCCCAGCCAACAGCCAGATGACCCCAATTGTCAGCCTCGCCGCTTGCCAGTTGCTGATGGTCAACTCTGTGCTAAGAGACACACAGCTGAACCCAGCCCGCCTGGATCCTGATGAAGTAGCCACTGAATTCCATGGGGTTCATTACAGGCCAAACACTGAGTCCCCTGCAACTCCTGAGAAGGTGAGGTGAGAATCAGTCACTAATCGCCTATGGGGTACAAAACATACTTCACCCATGACCTCACTGAACACTCACAAATCCCACACCAGTATTCATTGCAACCAGACTACAGAAGAGGAAACTGAGGCTCGGTGAGTAGGAATCAGGACTTGAAGTTAGCATATTCCACTATTCATGCCAAATCAGACCCTGAAAGCTTTCTGTCTCCCCATCCTGCTGAAAACCAGGCCAAGTCAGTAAGGGTTTCTTTCTCCCAGCTGCTCTGTGCTGCTCAGCTTTCTCTTCTGAGGTCCTACCACAGGTCCTCCAACCTCTGGCCACCCACCTCCACCACCTGGTGCCCAGCTCCACCCACCTGCTGCCCAACTCCACCCACCTGGTGCCCAGCTCCACCCACCTGCTGCCCAACTCCACCCACCTGCTGCCCAGCTCCACCCACCTGCTGCCCAACTCCACCCACCTGCTGCCCAGCTCCACCCACCTGGTGCCCAACTCCACCCACCTGCTGCCCAACTCCACCCACCTGCTGCCCAGCTCCACCCACCTGGTGCCCAGCTCCACCCACCTGGTGCCCAGCTTCACCCACCTGGTGCCCAACTCCACCTACCTGGTGCCCATCCTCCATCACCTGGTCCAGCTCCACCCACCTGGTACCCAGCTCCACCTACCTGTCACCCACCTCTAACCACCTGGTGCCCAGCTCCACCCACCTGGTGCCCAACTCCACCCACCTGGTGCCCAGTTCTACCTGCCTGGTGCTCAGCTCCACCCACCTGGTGCCCAAGCTCCACCCACCTGCCATCCAGCTCCACCTACCTACCTCCCGGGAAGGGAGGCTGTGTCAAACTCTGCCTCTTTGTGGCTGTGTGACCTTGGGTAAGTCAATTCACCTCTCAGCCCTCTCAGCTTCTTCCTCAGTGAATAGGAAGTGTGAACAGACCTGCTGAGCACAACCAACAGGAAGAAGGAATCCTGCTGAGACATTAGAAAACCCAGCAGCACCTGAGATCACTCTCTGGCTCTTCAAATCTCCAGTCTCCAGTCCTCACTAGTGATGAACCCAGAACCATGTCTCATCTGTCTGCAGTTCCATTGTTTTAGAACTAGTCCTGCCCCTTGTGGCAAACAGAACTTCACCCAGGGCATCACAGCAAACACATCCCGGCGCTATGAGGATTTGATCACGGGAGAATGATGTCATTTGTCAGCGATGTCCACGTCCACAGCCCGATCCATTTGCATTCGGAGCTGGAAGCAGAAAGACCCGGTGAAAAAACAGAAGGGGGAAGGGGGCTGCCTCCGAGTGACTGGCATGAATTATTTCGACCTAACTTCCTAATTAAGACCCTCATTAGCGGCCCAAATTTGTGATAGATAGGCAGAGGACTTGGCACAATGGTTTAATTTAATGATTCCTTGCATTTACTTTGTTAATCATCTTTAGTCTGATTTAATTTATGCCAATGTGACTGTCCTCGTTTCTAATTAAGGCATTGATGGTGGGGACGCTGCCATCGCAGAAGAATTTCAATCAAGTCTCACACAAAAGCAGATACCAGCGCTTACAACCCAGAGATGGCAATTTGCAAAGCAGGGTGCTTGTTGTTTTATTTCTGCCTAAAAGGTTGGGGAGGGTCTGGTCTTTGCCTGGGGCAGATGGTTCTCACTAACCACAGACCTTGATAACCATCCGTTTTCTTTATAAGGCTCTGAGAAAGCTTAAGTAGACCTCTCCTGGCTTCACACGCTAGAGAGCAGGGTTCAGAGAGGCTGAGAGGCTGGGAGAAGGTCACACAGCAAGTTAGGGAACCAGGAAGGTGACCCTTTAGAAGCACTCTCCCTATGCACACAAACCCCATGACCACCCACATGGCAGACACCACCCAACCCCACCTAACATGTGCATGTGCACATGCACATACGTGCGCGCACACACACACACACTCCTGGCAGCTTCTGGAAGCCTTGCACCTGCCTGGAATCTGATAACGTTACTTCCAACTGGGTGTGAATTCCAATCCACCCAGTTTGTGAGGCAGGCCACTAGATGTGACCTCATCCTGCCCATCAGAGACACAGGTTTCAGGAAGCAGGAGGCTTCTGGATTCTCACAACAGAGAGGTGAGGTTTGAACCCAGACCTACATGACTCTTTGATCAACCCACCCTCACAGGTCACTGGCACCTCTTGGCAGAATTGACAAAGTTGCTATGGCCAGTGAGTACCAGGGCTCAGCGAGGCCCCTCACATGACAGCCACACTTCCATCCTGTCCTGTGCAGAAGGCACAACCAGATGACAGTGGTCAAGCCTGAGACTTCCCCTGACGGCCACTTTCTAACTCCCCGCGCCCCCATTCCTGGACTGGTCTGTGTTTCAGTGTCTACCCCCTTCCCACCCCATCCTACTTCCTAGAACCTGTGGGTTCCACTGATGGCAAAGGCAGCCAGTGATAAGGAACTGGGATCCAGGGTTCCCGTCAAATGGCTGAAGCACAATTAATAAAAACTTAGAGATAGAAATTGGGGTTCAACCTGAAAATCCAAAAAGCAAAGCAGTCAGCCACTGGCTGTTACCTCAACCTCAGTCCGAAATGGCGATCCTGCCTTCAGGAATCTCAGAATGAGACTGTGTCTAAGAGCTGTCTCCTCTCCTCTTATAATCCTCTCTAGTTCTGGGATTAAAGGTGTGCACCACTGGAATTAAAGGCATGCATCGCCCAGTTTCTATAGCAACTAGTCTGGCTACTGGGATTAAAAGTGTGTGTTACCACTGCCTGTAAGGCTGACCAGTGGGGCTGTTTTATTCTCTGGTCTTCAGACAAGCTTTATTTATTAAAATATAAATGAAATGCCACTACAATTGGCCACACATCCGTGTACAAATCTCATCCCTTTCCTGGGTTTCCCTGGCTATAAAGACTGGAAAAGCGATCTTCCAATATAGCTGCCAATTGGCATGGCCAAGACTTAAATAGCTAACTAAATAAATGAGTTCTTGGTTTTATTCTTCTAACACTATCCCATCCGTCAGTAGATGGAGAAGCCAAGGACCAGAGAGGTTTATGAGCTGTCTGAGGCAACACAGCACCTGGAACATTCACCACTCCTAACAGAACCAGCAAGGAGACTGTCTTCCGCTCATATCTCCTGATCTCCCAGCAGCCACTCCCCCAGTCTCTCCTAACAACTTTACCTCCCCATTCCTCCTCCCTACTGCCACACCCTTAAAGACAACAGCTGTGCCCTTCCCCATTCCAGGCAGAAACCAGGTCTAAATTCCAGACTCTGCAGCACTTCACAGAGGGGAATGAGCCCAGCTGCCTCTCTTGAAGCCAGACCTACAGACAGAAGACAGAACCCCCTTACTTGGGACCTGATCTTTGCTGTTTATCCCTCCTGCTTCTATCCCAGCATCCCCTTCTCTGCCTCTCTCCTCCTTGTCCATACTATGCCCCACCGTAGCCTGCTCTGTCATGTTTGGGCCATTGTCTCCCACGAGTATGTCAGTTCTGCAGAAGCAATGGCCTCACCTACGCAGTCACCACAGTGCTCCCTAGAGCAGAACCCAATATGCTTGTGAAAGAGCAGGAAGTGGCCCCTGGAAGGCCCTGACTGGAACTCCAGCCTCAGCGATACCTCAGAGGAGAAGCCATGGCCTGGGGACCTTGGGTGCACAGAGTGACTGAGCCCTGTTGTAAGGAGTTCTGAGCCCTAGGTGCCCCATGACTCTCGCTTTCAAGGTCACCTAAGTAACCCGAGTCCTCCTTCCCGACTGCACCCCAGAAATCAATCCCAGAGAGTTAAAAGGTTGCAGGGAAGCATGTCCGCTAACTTAACATTTATGTTAGTCAATATAGATTTATTTAATGCAATAAATGACATAATTGGACTTTTATCTCCAGAATATATTTTCCAAGAGAACTAATATTTGAGAGCCTGTGGTCTGCTGAAGGATTCCAAGGTCCATGTTTCCTGTGTTATTACTCTTGTGTGAGACTGACATTTAAACAGCTTAATAAATGAGCGGTTGTTTGACTTGTATCAGTTTCAATACATTGCAGGATATTAATAAAATGTATTTCATAAGCCAGCTCAATAGACCATGCCATAAAAAGCCAATGATTTATGGCTGATACAGTTGCTATTAGTTGGGACAGATACTCAAAATGCCATTAAGGTTAAAATAATAATCAATCAAACTAATTAGAACCTATTTTTCATATGCAAATATAATTAAGCATACATTTCTCTGTAACTTTAAAGAGAATTATTGAACCTCAGCCTGTGTGAAGAGCCCTCCCTGAGTTAACGAAGAGATGGTGCACAAGGTACATAAGTAATACACTGGCAGACTGTGCTGAGCCTTGAGATCACAGGGAGATGGGAGAGGAGAGGAGAGCTGAAGCAAAGAGCATCCAGACACAGCTCCATTCGTCAGGGCTGACCAGAGCGTTTAAGGCTCAGAGTGAGGATGCCACACTCAGCCTGACGTCACAGGTGAGAAGACACGCCCAGTTCAAACCCCAGCATCCGCAGGCAAACACACAAATCAAACATGGTGTGTACAGAGGGGAGTCACACAGCCACGAAGAAGAGCGAAGACACATCATTTGCAGCCATCATGTTAAGCAAAGTAAGTCAAACACAGAGAGACAGATACTGTATGTTTCTCTCAGATGCAGAGTGGGAGCTAATTATTTATATATGCTATGTGAAAATAGAAGGGGGACTAGGAAGGCAGGAGGGGGCCGGTGTGGGAGACTCAGAACAAGAGAGTAATAGAAGTATGATCATAAAAACATATATTGTATATTAAATAAAAAGGTAAATAGCATTAATTTTTTAAGTTAATAAACACAAGTCCTATCTTTCACTAAAAGGAAAAGCAGGCAGGCTGGCTGTCTTTGGGGGTCAGGCCCATATGTGGAATGGGTTGCTGACAGTGCTCCCCAAAGGTTCCTCTGAAGATACAAAGGGTGCTGCTCTGTGGCTAGCACTCAATTAGCATTAGCTGGTTTTATCAAGGTAATACGTTGTTTGTCTGCCTGCTTTGGAGGACTCCTCAGCCACGTCCTGGTTGAGCATCTGTGGGAAATACTACTCCTGTTTCTGGTATCATGGTTGGTGTCTGACCTGGATAAAGCAGAAGCTAAGGTAACATCTTCACTAGCCATTGTTTATGTCTTGATGTCTACTCACAAATTCCTCATGTGCCCCAAACTCAGAGGTTAACCTGTCCATGGAGACCAGTGTATGCATTAGGAGAGTGTTCTCCTGCCATTGCCAGTAGCTTCTTGAGGGGGGTGGAATTATAGAAAGGAGAAAATAATGAACATTTCAGGCTCCACAAGTCAGATTGTGCACATTACAACTATTGTATTTGCTATATGAAAAATCACTAGGTACCCTGACCCAGGAAAATGACATCACCTGGCATATCACACCAGGAACACAGGGCCTGATCATAATGAATCTCCATTACTACAGGGTTAGTATAAGCCTCCCTGGTTAGACAAGTCTCTATAGCAGCTTTCCTTCAAGAGCTAGCAGTGACCCAGGCCCCCTCCATGTTGTAGCTCTTCCATTCTCCACGTGGAGCACCCTGTTCACAGAGCTGATATGAACTAAGTCTGTGGAAGGTAAGGAGCAGGGAGGTGGGTGGAACAGACCTGATGTGGACTGGGACTTGTTTATAGCCATTCACAGGGGTTCTGGGACAGGGATCCATGTATGTAGCCTGGAAAAGAACCAGAAGGTTTGCAGAGAAGATCAGAGGCTGTGCTGCAGGAGGACACCTGAGACAGGTCTGAGGAGACCCGGCTGCCTCTCAAAGTCCATTCTGACTTTAGGTTTAAAGCCAGAATCCTCACATTCTCTTCTGGGTATGCCCTCCAAGACTCCTGGGGTTCCCTACCCCATTCTCTATCCCCCCCCCGAGTCTCCCCGCATGGCTGCCTCTCCTCCTGGCCGCATTTCTACTTCCTAAAAATAGAGTCAAGTATGTGACTCACTGCTAAGTGTCTGTCCTCATGAGGGCCATGTGGCAAATATGAGACTAAAAGTATAATTAATTAATTGAAACATGAATACAAGCAATGAAGACTGGTGAACTGGGGCTTAAGTCAGCAACACAGGGGAAAATATTGAGAGAGAAATTAATGTGGCGAGGCTCCAGTTCCATTGTCCAGGAAAAGTGAGCTACTAGCTAGACCACATGCACTGAAAGAGTTAGGAAGACGGTGGGTGTATTGTACAAGTGTGCATGTGCATGCATTCAGTTGCATTGCACATGTGTTTTTAAGTTGAGTTGTGTGTGAGGCATGTGTAGATTTGTGTGCTGTGAGTACACACACATTTTTACTGGTATAGATTTGTGAGTTGCATTGTGTGTTGTGTGTGTGCATGCTCCAGTACATATGTGCAAACTCTGTGTGTTCTTGTGTGCACACCTGTGCTAGCTTCTGCAGTTCTTTGTCTCAGGCTCAGCTATGGCTCAGGGTCTAACTCGCTCTGGATTTCCAGTGCTTTCTATCCTGGGCTGGGCCAAGAGGGGCTCTGGAGAAGAGAAGGGTAAGTATGCCCCGTGGGCAGACAGCAAACTCAACATTTTCATGAAAGGCCATGGGGCCCACAAGGGGCCCGAGTAGCCAGGAGCCAAGTTTAAGCTGGTCACAGAGAGCAGGAGGATGGGCACAGTCAGGGCCTCTGTGGCCACAGGCCGTTCTGAAAATTCATTTTAAAATTAAATTAAATGCTATTAAATTAGCCATATGCCAGGGGAACTGAGGAAGAGAGCCACTCAGACAAATAGCCTAAGCTAGGTCTCCTAAAACCACAGTGGAACTCGGATACTGGGGCTCCGAGGCTGAGGGCCTGGACATGCTATTATCTCCATGTCTGGGGGAGTCCCCACAGCCAGGAGACACAAGCATGGGCTGGGGACATGATGCTCATGACATTCTGCGGGTGGAGGCTCGGGAGTCCTGTCTCACCGAAGCCCCCAAGTATAACTGCAACAGACCCTGCCAGCTGCTTCCTTCTGCCCTGGACTCTACAGGGCTGCCAGAGTCCCATGGGGAAGTCCACCATCTCTGGTGCCCTAAGCAAGGGAAATCCTGGATCCAAGATGTAGAACAAGACCTACTGAGGCACGAAGGGGTAGTGTCCCGGGTCCTGACCCTTTCCTGTGCCCTGCAGAACCCCACGGTGACAAAGCTCTGGTCTATTAGAGGGACGGAGACTGAAAAGGGGTGGGAAGGAGGATGGAAATGACATAAGGAAAGCCAGCTCAAGCAGGACAGTCAGGTTTGACCTGAGGCACAAATAGGAAAGTTGCCTTGACCCCAGGATAAGAAGCAAAGAGGATCCTGGAAATGCCCCCCCCCGCCCCGGCGGGGGGGAGGTTATGACCTGGGCATGGCACACTTCACTGCTGGAGAAGGCAATTTCAAACAAGAGGAGGCAGTAGCAGGGAACAGAAGAACAAGGGAAGGCCCCATCTGCATCAGAATTTACAAGAATGTCTGTTGAGGACCTCTGTGCCCCAAGGGCCATGTTGAAAACAGAGACCAAGCCATGGCAGTCACCATATAGGAGAGTAGGGATAGAGAGGAGGAACTGGTACTATGAATATCTGGGGGCTGCCTGAGGCTTTGTGAGGAGACTGCTCTGTCCACTGTGGGATGTTGGGCAGAGTCTTTACCTCTACCGGATAGAATCACCTCCTGTGACAAGGACATCTCAAAGGAGACAAAATTGCACCAGTGAAGAAGCATGGGGAGAGGTGGCAATATATACCATCTCATACAGCCTGGACTGTGTACTGGGGCTGGGTAATCCCATACAGCCTGGACTGTGTGCTGGATCTGGATAATCCCATACAGCCTGGACTGTGTGCTGGATCTGGGTAATCCCATACATCCTGGACTGTGTGCTGGGGCTGGGTAATCTCATACAGCCTGGACTGTGTGCTGGGGCTGGGTAATCCCATACAGCCTGGACTGTGTGCTGGATCCACCTGGGTAATCCCATACAGCCTGGACTGTGTGCTGGATCCACCTGGGTAATCCCATACAGCCTGGACTGCGTGCTGGATTTGGGAACTCCCATACAGCCTGGACTGTGTGCTGGATCTGGGTAATCCCATACAGCCTGGACTGTGTGCTGGATCCACCTGGGTCATCCCATACAGCCTCGACTGTGTGCTGGATCCACCTGGGTAATCCCATACAGCCTGGACTGTGTGCTGGATCCACCTGGGTAATCCCATACAGCCTGGGCTGTGTGCTGGAGCTGGATAATCCCATACAGCCTGGACTGTGTGCTGGGGATGGGTTGTATTTGTGTTTAGCACCATAATAACAGGAGGCAGGACATGCCTGAAGGAATGGACCTGGTACACCCCCAGACAGAGGCATGTACCCCAATTTCTGCTAATTCCACAGATAGTCATACCCCTCATTCTAGCAGAGAATGTTCTCATTATTGACATAATTCACTTTCCCAAGTGAAAAAGCTGGCAACAGCCCAAGGGACACCTGGAAGGAAACTCCTGCCCGGTACAGTTGTGTCCCAGCCATTCATGGGGCGCAGTAAAGGGTTAATAGGCAATGTTTATTTATGAACTTGGCATATTACTGCAGTGTAATTTGAATACAGTGCCTATGAGGTTTATATTACCAGCTATAATTTCATTTTTAAAGCTTCCCAATGCCATCCTTTAAAAATGGTATCTCTAACAAGAAATAAATTCTGTCTGGAGCTGTGTCGACTATATTCACCCAAGGGACACACTATTTTGTCCTTGACACAAACCCTTAGGGATGTTGCTGAGAACTGGCAGCCAGCTCTCACGGGGAGGGATGCCTTTCCCAGGGACACCCCACAGTGCCCTGCACAGCCCAGAGGGGACTGAGAGGGAGGCTGACACCCAGCCTGAAGGTGGCACTGCCCATCAGCATCTAGCTTGGTTGCCTTGGAGGCACCTGGGGCAACCCACAGTCTAAAAACCAAAAAGGGGGGCATGGTGGGGGCAATACAAACAGAATGTTGTTGCCACCCCGTCGAGAGTCCCTCCTGCCTGTCTGCACAGCCAAGCCTGGAATGGAATTTAGATAATTTTCCCAGGCTGTGGAATGACGAAGCTATTGGTGTTTATCATTTTTAGCTTTTGTCCCCCTCTGAGTGAAAAGAAAATATTGCAGGGCTCATTGACTGCAGCAATAGCTTATGTGCGCTGAGCATGGCCAGCAAACCCACTAAGACGCAGCATGACTGAAGTCCTCCCAAGTATGTCCTCCCCCATTCTGCATATGAGGAAACTGAGGGTCAGGAAACCGGGGTCAGCAAAGGGGCATCACCCCAAGTGATGCCCTGGTTGCCTGTCAGGTGGGTCCTGTTGCCATAACCTGGACAGTTTAGGGATTGGGCTGATTGGGATAGGGAATGAGGAAATGAAATGACATATAAACAGAACAGCTGGGATCTGGTGGGCCATGCACTCTGGTGGAGAGGGGCTAGCAGCAGATGGAAACTCAACATTCCTACTCAGATGAGGAAGGCCTTAGCACTCATCTGGCCCAACCTGGAAAGACCTGACCATTCCTGCAGGTTTGAGGCACCAGGGTCCTTGGTATGGCCATGATTTGCGTCAATAATACGCATTAATAATACACTCAACTTCAGTCGGTCACCTCACCTTGTTAATGTCCAGCTCTTGTGGCAGAAGTGCAGGATAGGGCAGCTTGGAAAGTCAGCAGCCCAGAGTAGAAAGGTGGCCAGGGACTGGACACACAGGAGCAGCCACGCTCTCCCCACACCTAGCAGCTGTATTCAGACAGCCGGTCTGCATCGTAAGGTCCGGGTACACACTCTGAATTCTGGCTCTAACCTGGCCAGGAGGCTTGCTGCTTATGAGCTGCTCTCCATCTTGGAGTGGGCACTGAGCCTCTCTCTTTCACAGTGGCTGCTTATTCCTGTAACTGGGGATCCATAGCTTTCGTAAGTGTCTGCTTTGGTTCCCAAATGGCACAAAAAAGACAGAGAGACAAACGCTGAAACCAAGGAAAGAGACTGCATGACCACCGATGTAGCGAGTCCATGCTCAGGCCCTTGCTGGTAATGTCTGCATTCCTGTGAGTGCCCATCACACCCCTTACCCTCTGCCCTCGGTTTCTTCATCCCAGATCCACAGTGTCTGCATCCAGTAGTAACTTTTAAATTAAAGATAATCTACAACTCTCTCAGTGCGCAGTGGCTGTTTGATAAAATGGTTCTGATGTCATCACTGGGGACACCCAGGACGTAGGTCTGTTGGCTGAAAAGAGTACAGGTTTCCAGCTCCATGAACATTGCCCGCCTCCAGCTCTCCAGAGCAACATGGACCCAATACCATCTCCCTGTAGGAAAGTTAGGTAGAAGAATGAATTCCGTAGTTATCTCCCACAGCCCAGTCATCGATTGTCTGGACCAGTGGAGAACATCCCCAAGCCAAGTGCTTGTCCCAGAGGAGTCTGCAGAGATGGGCAGAGACACCCAGCTGGGCCAGTCTACAGGAACCAGCATCACAGGATTCTGGGAGGATGAATGCAGCCTCAAACAAACCACCAAGCTCATTTGTTATACAGCTTACCGTGGCTAGCTGACACAAGCAAGTTCAATTCCACAAACTATGCATCCCCCATTCATAGGTATGGCCTCTTTGTCCACTTTTATTGCTATAACAGAATGCCACAGACTGAGTAAAATTTATAAAGAAAAAATATTCTTCACAGTTCTGGAAGCTGGAAAATCCAAGATAGCGGCGCTGGTATTGGGAGAGAGTCCTCATCCTGGGAGAGTGAGAAGAGAGAGGGCAAGAAGGGACAGACCTTACAGCAGACCACCTCTGAGGTAGAAACCCAGTTCCTTGCTGGCTGCATCAGTCCATCCATGAGGAGAGGCCCCAGAGTCACCTGACGCCCACTTCACTCACCTGAGGCCCCATCTCCCAATGCTGAACTCGCCCTCTGTTGACAGAGCAGGGCTGCACGCTCGGCACTGTGCTGGGGGCCTTGTCTGTTACTTTCTCGTCTCTGTGATAAAATGCCTGACAAGGAAGGTTGGGAGTGTCTGTTGGGGTTTGTGACCCCAGAGGGTTCCATGATAGGAAGGAGAGGTATAGGGAATCAATCACGGGGACACACATATTCACCTCACAACCGGGGACCAGGAAATGCAGAGAGAGTCTCCAAAGTCAGTCACCAATGGCAGCCTACTTCCGGTAAGCTGGGTCCCACCTCCAAAAGGCGCCTCAGCATCTGAAGCCAGCGTTGCCAGCTGGAAACTAAGCCTCGAAGCGTAAGCCCGAGGGGGCTTCTGAGTCGATCTGACCCGTGAAGGACACACACCATCGGCAATCAAGGCTAAGAGAGATATATTCACTTGCCAGGGTCACACAGCGAGGAATAAGTCAAAGTTTGAGTGACACAGTCAGACTGGTCTTGCTCCACAGTCCCCACATAGGCGCCAGCGTTTGCACCCGGTGCTCGGTTCAGGGCCTTAAATGAAAGGATGCTTCCTTCCCGAGCTCCTGAGAGTGGCAGCCACAGCCCACGTGGGACTGGCCAACCAGGACTCTGGGTGTGTGTGAGCTGGCGTCCTGCTCCTCTGTGCCCCCACCTGGGCCACCCGACGATAACTGCAGGGCTGGAAGCCCTCTGGCACCACCCCTATAAATATTAAACTATCCATAATTAGACGAAATCAGTCAAGTAGCACTCCCCAGGCTCTGCACGTCCCCTGCTGGGCCCAGCCTGCCTTTGATGGGGAGTCACTTCCTCTAATTTGGGGCTCTCTGCAGAGCAGATGTCAGACAGGGGCATCAGGCTTACTTCCAGTGAGCCCTGCCATTCAGGTCTGGCATCTGCTGGAAAGTCACAGAGGAATCCCTGAGGGAGGCAGGATGGGGGTGAGGACAGGCTGGGGATCTTGGGATCCTGCTGCATCAGGCTGAGGCCAATTCTTGGTCGGTGTTACATCAGCGTAGAGTCTGAATACGCTGGATAGAGCACAAGACAGAGGTGTTGGGGAAATGGAGGGCGGGAATTTCCAGGGGAGGGGTGCCCAGGCTACCCCCCACACCTCGTCTGAGAGAAGTGATCATGGAGGCAGGGGGAACCGGAGGGAGCAGTCACCTCCCCAGGCCAAGCAGAACCACAACACAGGGCCCAGATGTCACATAATTTGAGTTAGCCCAATTCAAGGGAGCAGCTTTGCCTAGAAGTTATCACACACCCCTGTAGAGAGGAGAGACTCAGGAAGCCAGAGCCACCACAGACATAGACCCTGGAACTGCAGTCCAAACCCTAGCTCTGAGCGCTCCTTCCTCCAAGACTGTGGGGGGAGCCCCTGAGAGACTAGCACCTGGAAGACATTTGGTGCCAGTAAAGGGTCACCATTGCTGTGATGAGACACCAAGACCAAAGCCACTTGGGACGGAAGGGTTTATTTCTCTCACAGTTCCCTATGACAGTTCATCATCAGAAGCAGTGAGGGCAGGAACTCAGGCAGGGCAGGAACCTGGAGGCAGGAGCTGATGGAGAGGCCACAGAGGGGTGCTGCTCACTGACTTGTTCCCCATGACTTGCTCAGCCTGCTTGATAGAAGCCAGAACCACCAGCCCAGGATGGCTCCACCCACCATGGACTTGTCCCTCCCCCAACAATCACTAATTAAGAAAATGCCCTACAGGCTTGCCTACAGCCCTTTCTCTGTTGGGGTTTCCAGCTCTCAGCCACCTCTAGCCTGCCTCACTCAGGTCGACATAAAACCATCCAGCACAGCTCCTCTGTAGCCCTCACCAGAGGACCCTCAGCTCTAAAGATGAAGGGAAATTCAAGCCCAGGTCAGGTTCATGTAAAATACTGAAGGGAAGGAACCCCGATCCAGTAGCACCTCCTTTTTTTACAGGCTAACACATCTCTTGCATGGTTTCCACACAAGCCTCAGGCAAGAGATGGAGAATCCCTTTCCCACTTTGCTGCAAAGAAAACCGAGGCCCAGAGAAGGGCAGGCATTGCCCAGTGAGCCAGAGGGAAGTGAAGCCAAGCAACAGAGGCCACCCAGTGCCTCTTCAAGTGCCCCAGCAAGGGCAGCTCTTATAAAGGCACCCCCAGGATGGCCGTAAAGCCTGTGTTCTGCAAGAGAAACGGCCTCAAGCTGAGTACACCCAGCCCAGGGGCTCAGCTCCAGACAGCTGACTCCCCCTGACCATGGCGCCCATCCCGGGCCTCTCACAAAACTTCCCTCCAGAAAGAAACGTCCCAGGCACAGCAAGATCTTTGCCCACGGTGGCCAGAGGTCAGGCGCCACGTATATCCTCTGTCCAGAACTAGGGACAGAGGTCCCCAGTCCAAATGTCCCAAACCCGAGTTCAAGTCCTCATTCTCCCATGTTCATGCTGGGGGGGGGCGCAGGCATTGGGGGCTACATGCTTAGCCTTCACCTGCACTCCCTGCCCACCTGCTCCATCTGCCCCAGGACTCTTGTACAGGAGCTGCCTTCTCCCTGGAAAGCTCTCTTCCTTGTCTCTCTGTGTCTCACCTGCAGCAGCGCCCCGTATCCGTATCCCGGTCTCCAGCCTCCCCCAGCAGCTGCCTTCACCCCACCCACCTCGGCTATCTGCTGCCACCTGGCTCTCTGGGACTACCAGGCAAAGCGAGAGATGCCAAGCCAGACTGACTGAAGGAGAGCACTGCATTTAGGGAGTGCCTACTGTATGCAGAGACTGAAGGAGAGCACTGCATTTAGGGAATGTGCCTACTGTATGCAGCGGACTATTCTTGCCTCTTTCCACACCTGAACTCTGAGGCTTGAGCCCAGGCTAGGGTTTCCCCAAACTCCCCACAGGTGTCTAACACCTGCTGAGTTCTTAGCTTCCTGCTGATACCTGGGGCAGCGGAGGAGGTCCCTTCCTAATCCCCTTTTCCAGACTCTCTGAGCAGAAAGAAGAAAACATGGCCTGGAGGTTCCAATCAGGGACTCTGCTGTGTGCCGGGGAGGCGGGGGGGGGGGGGGGGGGGGGGGGGGGGGGGGGGGGGGGGGGGGGGGGCACAAGTGGCTGCTGAGGTGTGAGCTGCGATTGGGAAACTGGAGGGGGTAAAGAGACCTCTGAGGGGTAAAGTCACCCCACCTGCCTGTCCTAGGGGAAATCTTCCTCTTGAGGAATCCTGGAAGCTACATCCTGCCCTTGGTACCCCACCAGACTCCAAGCATACAGGCTCCTCTCATGCGCTCATAGCATGCCAGGATGGGACTGAGACCCAGCTTCTAGCCCAGTCCAGCCTCCTTCCCAGTCTGTCCCCCAGGTAGGCAGAGCTGGGTCCACACACGTAGGAGATGGGAGGGGCGGTGAGCGAGCCAGGCAAGGATACTTTAGTGCCCATGAAAATCTGAATAAATAGTGTCTAACCTTGCTCAACTCCCACTTCCTTATCTCAATATTCCATTTAATAGCACCTTTCAGGCCTCACTAAAAGAATACGAGGGTTGTTACATCGGCACTAAGTCACTGTTACAGCAACCAGGCTCCTGCAGCGGGCTGGGGATCCTAGCAGCCTGTGGAGCCTATTCTGTACTCTGCCTCCCGGCCTCTAGGGCATGAGCAACTATGGGAAGACACCAAGTGGAACCGGCCCAGCTCCTCTGAAGGGATACCAAGCCCCAGCTCTGCCTGTGTGCTTGACTCTGCAGCAGTCTGGAGTCCAAGGCCAAGGAATTGTGTGCCTGCTTCCTCTCGAGGCTTCTCGGAGCCTGGCTCCTTGACCTGTCAACAGCAGCTACTTCTGTGTCTTTCTGGGAACCCCTGATCTCGTAGTATGATGGTGACAACAACAAAGGGGGACAGCCACTAACTCCAACAGTGCACCTCAACCCCCGTGATGCAACAATTGTGCTTTCACCATCTTACACAGCAAAGACAAAGGCTCAGAGAAGCTAAGATACCCAGAAAGACCACACAGCAGGAGGTGTGAACCAGACCTGCTGTGGATTCTCCCAAAGTCCCCAGCTGATCTGCCATCAGGGCATCTCATCCTCACTGCTGAACATAGTGGCCTTGGCCAAGCTTCACCCAAGGCTCAGTTTCCCCATCTGTAAAGTGAATCTGAAGAAAGCCTGGCTCAAGGAAAGCCACAGCAGGCATCTGATGCTAGGTGTGGAGACGGGTCTTAAGGTTGCTGGGGCATACCTTGAGACAGGGGTAAATTCTCGTGTGCAGGGTATGGAGATTTTTCGTGCCTTGAGCACCTGTGTGTCGCCTGCACCCAAGCGCTGATTGCACCTCTGAGTCACGTGCATGAGTGTGTCATGCGTAAAGGCTCATCAGTGCACACCTGCCCATAACCCTTGTGAATGCTGGGATATACAGAGGTGTGTTCAGCCAGTGTGCATTCTGAGCAGAGAGCACATATTAGGACACGTGTATTTCAGATACACATTTGCATGCCTGTTCTGGGCCCACAAGGAAAGATACATGCATGAGTCTGCAGGGGTCTGCATGAATCTGTCTGCATTGGTGTCTCTGTGCCTCTGTGTCCTGAGCACATACGACACCTGCCATGCCTGTGTGTGTAGAGATGAGCACAGGTCTGAAAGTAAGCATGTGTGCATGTGTGTGGAAGGGCTGCACGTGTAGGTGTGCACAGACACATCTGCATACCTGAGTGCAGAGACCTGGACCTGCATACTCTGCCCTGAGATGTTTATGTGGCTGAGTCCAGCCTGGAGCTTGTGTGGCCACCCACATGAAGGGCCAGCAGTAGGTAACAAGGCCTCTCTGCCCCCGGCTGTACCCAGGGCCGCAGGCAGCTGCGCTAACGAGGCTGCTTTCCCTGAGGCGAGGTGGTGGCTGCCTGGAGCAGGTGGAAGTCAGAGCCCAGAGCTCAGCTGCACAGCCCCTCAGTGGCTGCCTTGTCAGCAGGACAGTAGTCTCCCGTGACCCCATGACCGCCAAGCTGCTCACAGCCAGTCTCTGGTGACTCTGGAGTGGCTCTAGTCCTGCCCAGCCTTTGTCTCTCCTCTATCCAAAGGAGCTCGAGAAAGGCCAACGATGACCCATCTATATCAGGCCTGTGGACATGCCTGCTGAAGCCCCAGGCTCACTTTCCATAAAATGGAACAAAGGTGACCCAGATGGCAAATATGGGATCCATACTAGGTTAGTACCCCTTAGAGATGGCTGGAAACATGGCTGGGTGAGGGTACAGCAGAGGAGATGGAATATTATCTCTATTGAGTGCCTACTGGTAACCTGGAAATACTACACACATGCTAATGACTGCCCAGGACCAAGCAATGGTGACAGTGGATGGTGGTGGTGATGGTGACGGTGAAGATGGTGGCAATGGCATTAGTAATGGAGACAACGAGGGCAGCTGCGCGTCACGGTCAGCACAATGACGCTACTCTATTGACGTCCCCTCTGCTGCAGTGCTGGCGATCCGTGGCTGTGTCCCACCTCCTGTCATTCCAGAGACCCAGCTGTGGGGACCACCTCTGCGCCTGTCTACTGGGGCTTGCTTATTTGGGTGGCACTCTCATGGCAGTGCTGAGAGACTCAGAGCTCTCAGGGAATGCACAAACAAAAGCATCCAGCTGTGGCATGAGCGGAACCCCAGCAGCCATTTGGTTACCATGAGGAAACAGTGTGCCACCATAGCCTACCCAACAGCCCACAGGAGTGTGGAACTAGGTCACCGTGTGTCACTATGAGACTGTAGTGGGGAGGGCTATGGGCTCTGAGGGCAGAGGTAGAACCAGAAAAAGGACGCCATCCTCACACCAGGTGGCTCTCCCGGGCCACTAAGGCTGTTGGTTCTGTAGAAAACAGAGCAAGGCTAGAGAGGTAGACACTGGCAGCAAATGGACTGTGGTGGCCGAGTGTTTTCACCCTTCCATAGTATCTGTGAAGAACAAACTTAACCACAGAGAAAATTGCTGCCAATGAAGGACTCTTTCTCCTGTTATTCGGCACTTCCTGGCTCCAAATGTCACCATAAACTCCCTGTGGGATTGATCTCAAGGAAAACAAGGCCACCTTCAAGGAAGGACAGGTCCAAGTGCTCATGAACCTGCAGCTGGGGAGCGCCAGGAGAACCTGGGTATCCCTCTGAGCCAGTCATTCGTCTGACACTCGGGGAAAGGAGTCCAGGTAGATCACTCAGGGGTCCTGGAGATGCACACCTATGGTGTGAAATGTAGCCTCTTCCATCCAAGTCCAGCACGTTCCCAGTCAGTCCTCTCCTGGCAGCAGCTCCTTCCAAAGAACATGGATGGGGAACCAGGACGCTCAGGCTGAGTAGGGAAGACCAGAGCCCATGGAAAGGAGGCACAGATGTTGCAGAGTGAGCTCCTGTTTGGAGAGTCCCGTGGCTGGGTCAGGAGATGGCTGAGCTCCACACCCCGAGCCAGGGGCCCACAAATGTTAAAATTTTCAAAAGCTCTGCTGCACATATTTTACCACGTTAAACACAAGCTGAGTGTATGCTACAGCTCTGGGCCCCATCTCCCTCAGAATCCCAGGCAATCCATCCATTCTTCCTAGAATTCATGAAGCAGAGATACTGGGGCGTAGAGGCAGGGGACAGGGACCCATACACACACCCTTGCAGAGGGAGCAAGCAACACATGAGTTAATAAACAAGACGGTTACAGTGAGCAAGAAAAGCAGATAAAGAGGGTAGCCGCAGTAGAGATGGGGCGGGCACAGTCTGCAGGAGTCTCACACATGTCGGGGTCCCCTGAGAACTGAAGGACACTGCAGGACATGGCCTTGCAAAGAGCTGCTAGGCGAGAGAGTCCCAATACACGTGAGATACATCTGCATATCAAACCTGCTGTCCCTGCCTTTCTCACCTCCTGCTTCTTGCCTTTTAACTCTAGCTCCACCGTGGCAGGAAGCAAGGACCAGCAGCAGATAGACCTGATGCGGCCGATAGACCTGACGTGGCGGACAGGCCTGATGTGGCGGATGGACCTGATGTGGCGGATGGACCTGATGCAGCTGATAGGCCTGATACGGCGGATAGACCTGACACGGCCTGTAAACATTTTATGAAAGTCTTTGCACCGTTCTTACTGCCCTCTCTCCTGCTGCCTCCTTGGAAGTCTCTACCTTGACAATGACCTTAACCCCCACCACCTCTGACAGAGTCCTCATGGAAGCCCCAGACCAAGTGCAGTTGTTTGTGAGGTGAGCCGGGCAGGAGGGTGCCACAACTTGTTAGCTGTCTATAGTAAGTCCCAAGCTGGGACACCCTTTCCATCCTAAAGACCTAAAGGCTCTAGTACAGAACGGGACTTCCAGCCAACTCCATGGCAGGGCAGTTATCTGTTGATTCACACACCCTGGTGGGCTGGAGGCCATCTGAGGTGGCAGGTGCCTGGTGAGGAGCAGCTGCCCCCTGGGGCAGGACCACAGTATCTAGCACATCCCGATCCCCCAGGCACCCTCGGCCTGATGGGCCCCACCCACAGGAGACTCCTGGAAAGGCAGCCTGATGAGGGGATATGTTTGTGCGGACACCACGAAGAGCATCCAGGGCCCTCTGTACCCGGCTGGTCGGCCAGCTAGATGCTTCAGGGAGCCAGCCTGCCTTCACCGCCCCCTCCAAGTCGGTTTCACCTTTACCCCTGCTTCCTGAGTGTCTCCTCTCTGGACCCCTCAGTCAGAGTACCATGTTGTCCTTGCTGCTGGTGAAGATGAGGCTCACTGGATCCAGAATTCCTCCTCTATGCATAGACCCAAAATAACTAAAACAAGAGTCTCTGCCAACGGATGGAGTGATAGACAATCGTGGTTGTCCATACATAGGGAAATTATACAGCTTTGTTCATACATAGGAAAAATATGCAGCCTTCCAAAAGGATGCTGTCCGATTCATACTACAATGAGGAGAATCATGGGGCATGGCGGGGGGGGGGGGATTCTACATAGACAATGGCCACTGCGAATGTCACTCAGACACTTCTGGGGGCTCTCTGTTTCCTATTGTGCCTACAGATATCCCACACCTCCTCTAGAGCAGCGGCTCAACCTTCCTAACACTGCGACCCTTTAATACAGTTCCTCGTGTTCACCATCGTGTGATCCTATGACCCAGAAACTTGCTGTGCCACAGAGCTGAGCCTGTGCTGTCTGAATCCTGGTCACCACCTCTGCCACACAGACCCTGTCCCCCACCCCCCACCCCAGCACCTGCTGTCCCCAGATCCCCAGGATCCCCAGGATCTCTATATCACAGCCTCTTCTAGAGCCAAACATTTCCTCTTCTTTCTGTTTGTCCAGGCTCGAGTTCATTAAGCCGGCTAATTGATTCCACCAGTGCTAATGGGAAATGGATTGCAAGGAACGGGTTAATTGGCCACCTGTCATTAGTTCTCCGGCAGGGGGCCGCTGGTGGCACCCTGGGCTGTCAAACCAGTCCTGTCATTTTGGAGCCAGGAAAAGAACCCCCACATCAGACTTATCAGGACTGGGAGAACCCCAAGAAAGTGCCAGACAGTAAGTTCTACCCAAAGGAGCTGTACCCCACCTCCTTCACAAATGATTAAGATGCAAGAGCAGGAACTGGGAGCAGCATGATGTACTGGGAAATAGCAAGCCAGCTTCCCCTTCCCCAGCAGGAGCACCCTGGGCATCCTAAAGAGACTGTCCCCGGAATAAAAACCAAAACATTTGCAGACACAGCCAAGCCAGACACCCTTCCCAGCAGGCATTAATGGCCCTTTAATAACGTGGGTAAGAGGCCATTGCAGTTAGAGAGATGGCAGCATCGGGAGAAACTGGACATGGTAGCTGGAGGTCCCAAATGTGTTCCCGAGGACCAGAACCTACTGGCTCCCTGGGAGGCCCTCTGCCTCGCTTCCAGAACCTTCCATTTCTTCTGTATAAGTGAAGTAGTGACCGCACTATGTCTGGAGGATTAGGTAGGACAGAACATTGGCACTGTTAGGCAGGCTTGAAAAGTCAAGGTCAACCTTGAATAGGTGAAGACAGGGGGATCAAGAGTTCAAGGTCGTCCTTGACTTCTCTGTTGGTTAGTCTTAACATCAACAGAACCCAGTGTAGAATCATCAAGAAAGGTTCCTAATGGAGAATTATCTAGATCACGTTAGCCTGTGGTGTGTCTGTTAGGGATTGTCTTGACTGCAAATTGATGTAGGAGTGTCCAGACCACTGTGGGCAGCACCATTCCCTGGGCAGGGTATCCTAGGCAGTGCAAGAGAGGAGGAAACTGGCTGAGAAATAGGGTGTGTGTGTGTGTGTGTGTGTGTGTGTGTTTCCTTGCTGTGGATGCGATGTAGCTCACTGCTTGACACATCCCAGACTGATTGTCTATGACATGGAATCGTAAGCTAAATAAACTCCTCCTCCTCAGACCGCTTTTCATCAGGGTGTTCATCGCGGCAACAGAAGTGACACGGAGAAGCAAGTTCAGGAGTAGCCTGATTCAGAAGTGGCCCTATCAAAGGGGGTAGGGAGGAGAGAGGAGGGGAAGGACAAGGGGAGAGGGATATGGAAAGCAGAGGGAGGAGGGGGGAGGAGCAAAGGATAGGAGGAGGGAGAGGAGAGGGCAAGGGTAAAAGGAAGAGGAGGAGGGAGGGAAGAGGAGGCAGGAGGGGAGAGGCAGGTGGAGGTCTCAGAAGGCACTTTTCAGGGTTCCATCTTTACAGAGTAGAAGAGCTGCCACCCTCCTTGCTGGCTGGCTTGAGCTTTCCCTCTGAACTCAGTCTCCTCCCGGAAATGGGCACTCTACTGACCTCGGAGACGCTAGCCTCCTAATGTGAGCTCAGGACTAAGTGACCTGGGACAGTGACAGCCTCTCACCAAACTAGGAACTAATGTTGCTGCTTCATTTTACATTAATTGGAGTCAGGGGCCCCTATCCTGACTCCAGTCCATGAGCATCTCCTGCCTCTACTCAGGAAACCCTTGTGGATGCTCAACCCTGCTCACAGCTAACTGTGGGCATCCTGGGAGGGAAGGGCTCTGCAGCCTGATATGTAGGGTCTCCACAACACCAATCGCCTTATTTGTCCAGCAATCTGTTCTTGGGTGACACCCATATGTGTCTGGGGACAGCAGACAGGTGGCAGTGAACACCCCAGCATGGCAGCCTGGGCAGAAGGGATGCTTTCACTGGCTGGATCCCTCACATACCTCACCAGAGATGCCCACGCCCCACAAGACCACTCTGCACCCCCAGGCTGCCCCTCTCCAGTCTGCCTGCAGCCTAGGTCTCTATAAACGCTATTTTCTCATGAGGACAATTGTCGGAATCCTGGAGATGCTAGGGGACAAAACCCTTCACTCAATGCCTGGCACAATGCCATTGCCCAGCCAGAAGTGGGGGTGTTGCAAACAAGCCAGACTGGGTTGTGAGCCCAGCGCCATGGCTTTTCCATTGTTTTGCAGCTTGGGGCAGGTCCCTGTCCTTCAAGCCTCAGTTTACCTTTTGTGTTCTCCAACCATTCCCCACCCCATGTTATGGTATTCTCTGCTGGCCCCTAGGCAGTTCTTCTCTTGACACACCCGGTACTGCTACTCCTACACACACACACACATGCACACACACACACACACTCATGGGGAAACACATGCACACACACACAGGCTCATGGGGAAACACATGCACACACACAGGCTCATGGGGAAACACTTTTGCACACCCATACACTCACAAGCACACATACACTCCTGCTCACAGGCAAACACACTTGCACACACTCACAGACATGAACACAAGCTCACGACCACACACACATGCTCATGAGCACACAGAATTGCAGATATACATATATAGAGAGAAATGCTAACAGACACACACGCACACACACACACACAGGCACACACACTCACAGACACATACACAAGCTCACGGCCACACACATATGCTCATGAGCACACACACTTGCAGATATACACACACACAGAGAAATGCTAACAGGCACATGCACGCGCGTGCACACACACACACACAGGCACACACACACCTTGACTAAGCCCCTCCTGAACCTTCCCTGCCCCCTACCCCATCACAAGCTCTTCCAAAAACTCTTGTCAGTGTCCCCTTGGGACTGGCAGGTGGGAACTGTCATTTTGGATCCATTACTAGACTGCTAAGGCACTTGGGGACGAGCAACAACAAATTCAGCTTCCATCTGAGAAGGTGGGGTTGGAGCGCACGGCTCATCAAGGAGCCCTGGGCCTGAGTCCCAAGACGCGGGTTACAGCCACCCTGGGGGCATGAAAGGGGCAGGAACCACCTCACCATGTCCTCAGGGGTTCCCCTGCCATGGCTGGTTTGAATAATTCAGCGATACTGAGTCTCCTGGGCACCACTGTGCTTGGTGAAAGCATGCCAGCCGACACTCGCCTGTTGAGAGGGCCCCTGCCTGCTGCCTTTTTCTGTTAATCAGGATTAATGAGTCGGTGAGGGGACACGCCGGCCCTGGGCACAGACACTGGCAGCCAGCTCTCCGGGCACAGCGGGCCTCAGAAGCGGCTCCCGTCTGAATGTCCTCAGGCAGTCTTCAGTGGCAGCCATCAGCCTGTGGATAACAAGCCCTCACCCAGCCTGCCAGACCACAGGCCTCTCTGGCTGGCCCCTAAGGCTCTAGGGAGAGGCAGGAAAGCAAGAGAGAAGGCCCCGGTGAGTAGGACTTGGCCCTGTGCCCTGGCGGCATGGAAGGGTAGGAGGGTGGGCTCTGTGTCACACACAGCAGGGCTGTGGAGACCCTCCCAGCCCTGAGCTGGAAAAGCTTTGCCGACTCCAGCTTCCCATGAAACACAGCTGTGGAGACAAAGCCTCCCTCCCCTCTGCCTGGCTTTTTGACAGCTGTCACTCTCACTCATGCAGAGTACAGGGGACAGTGGACTCCCCGCGCCTCTTGCATGGCATGCCTTCATCTTCCCTCTCTTGCCTTGTAATGCCCAAACAAATGGGCTCAGGTTATGTCACCAGTGTGCTAAGTGGCCTTGGGCAAGTCCCTGAACCTTGCTGGCCTCTGTTACCTCTCTAGAAAATGGAGGAGAGTTTGAAATGTTATTGAGTCAGATTTGGTGGCATAAACCCATGATCGCAGTGCTCAAGAGGCTGAGAAAGGAGACCCGTAGACCCGAGGGTCATCAGAAGCCGTTCCCAGACCAGCGTCTTCTCCACCCGATGATGGCAGCACAGCCTCATGTGGCTCCTGCTGTCTCTGCCGCATGACCACTGTGTACTCCAGCATGGTGTGCAGGGTGGGCCGTGATGCCTGCTGGTGAGGGACCTACAGGGGAGGGGAACCAGGGCCTGGCAGACAGCAATTGTGTATATATAGGAAATCCAACCTCACAGCAAGAACTTTGCATCACGTGAGTATTTTATCTCCCATTTAATTCCTCTAGTTGTTTGCTTTTACTGTGTTTTACCAAAGTGTCCTCTGCACTGGACTGGAAACGTTTTAAATGCCTACCAGTTCCTCAACATAGCTAGCTTGGGGGGCTCAACACAGCTGGAACTGTGGGGGTACTGTGGATAAAGTCTAGCATGAACTAGAACCCAGGCACACAATCCCCCTGGAGGCTGGTGACAATGTCCTCCCTGACACAGGGACCTCAAAGGCTGCCTTCCCACCCGGACCAGGAGAGAAAAGGAATGAGCACTCAAGGGCCACAGCCCATGTGGCTGACACTCTGCCTGCCCTGCCAGGCTCAGTCCCTCTAAAAGACATCTCCACCATAAGAGAAGCTGCTTCCTGGTTAACCCTGGGCCTCTAGACACTTAGTTTGAACCTGTACCTAAGTCAAAGGGACGTCCAAGTGTCTCAGGCTGAGCGGCATGCAATGGCCAATGCATGCATGTCAGGCTGTGTGTGAGGCAGTGGGATGCTCTGCTCTTGAAGGCTACATCTGGGCACAAGGCCAGGCAGATGCAGAGCTTCACCACAGCAGTTTCTCCAGCATTATCTCCCTACAAGTCGTATTTGGTCCTCACAGCGAGTCTTCATGATAGAGGTGCAGTTGCTAGTTACTGCTACGTAACAAAATGACCCAGCATCTGACAGTCTTAAACAGCATCTGTTTACCCGCAGCTGCCTGCAAGTGCCTGGGCCAGTGGTGGCTCTGAGGGTGTAGAGTGTAGACTGTCCGGATGGATTGTGGATGGGGTCTGATGGCAGAAACCACAGCGAAAGGAGTACAGGGACCTTCAAGAGACAGGCTCAGGACAGACACACTGCCACTTCTGCTTCATTCATGTATGTTTGTACATGTGAGCACAGGTTAGGGACACACATGTAGAGGTCATAATACAGCCTCGGGTATGTTCCTCGGGACCATCTCCTGTGTTTTTTGAGACAGAGTTTCTCATTGTTCGGAGCTCACCAAGTAGCTAGGCAAACTGGCCAGGGATCAGTGAGGAGCCTCCTGCGTCTGCCTGCCCAGCGCGGGGATTACCACCACACACCACCAGCTGTTTACACGGGTTCTGGGCACCCAACTCCAGTACCTATGCTTATATAGAAGCAAACTTTGCTGAATGAGCCAGTTTAGTTCCCCAACTCTATTTATGAGATATTTTATTGAGCAGAATATTACAAAGACACCCTATAAACAGGGAATGAGGAAATAGCTCCCACTTCATGGGGGAGGCATGTAGAACCACACGTCACAGGACAATATAAAAAGAAAGACAAGGATTCAGGGGCACTTACACGAGCTGGTCTTCACCACTTCCTCCTAGATGAGGAAACTGAGGTTCAGAGGGCTTGAGACTTGCCTGGGGTCTCCCAGCAGCTGGAAAGTGGTCAACCCCAACTCTGCGATGCCCTGGGAGGTACTGCTCTTAGCCACTATTCTGGGCATCTTTCACTCGGTTCTCCACAGGCAGAGGGTGTGCAAGCATTCTGGCAACCCCAGTGACGGTGTTCGCCCCCGCCCGCCCTCCCTCCGACCACAGCGCTCTGCCTTCCGTCGCTGCCCTTGCGCCTCCCCCTCACCCCCTTCCCGCACCTCCTGGGCCTTGCCGCTTCAGGCAATTTATCTTCCCTTCTTTTTTAATGGTCTCTTTAGCACAGGGGTTTTCTAACGAGACAACCTGAAAGGTTTGGGCGGCAAGCACAGCCGTGTGTGTGCACGGGAGCATGGAGTGGTGAGGGGAAGGGCAGAAGAAGAGGCTGAAATGGGCCAACTTCCTCAAATACTGGAAAGGGGAATTTAGAGGATTTGGGGGACAGAGAATTTTTGTTCCCAAACTCTAGTGGTTCATGTCCTAACTTCCCCAGACTCCCATAGCCCTGAAAATGCACACGATGCACCTGGAGGGGGCTGAATACGGCACATAGTCTAGAAACTTTGGGAGGTCTGAGTAGATTGCTTTGCAGTTAATGTCCATTTACAGACAGACACTTAACCTAACTGGAGGGCACAATTTGAAGGCACTGACAGTTGATTTCAACACAACAAAAATTACCCTAAGCATGCCATCTTGGACTGACAGTGAGGTGTCTGTCCCTGGATTGGGAATTCATGGGCAGTCTGCCTGAATAAAATGGCTCATGGGTACAGTCAGATATCAAATCAGGCCTGGGTGGAGGCTCTGGCTCCCAGCTGGCTCACACCATGCCAGGCTCATGCTGGCTACGGGCCTCCTGTCTTTCTACACATGCCTCTTGCACACATGGCTTCCCTGAACATCCGGACCCGGAAGCATACCTGGGGAAGCTGCAGAGTTCTTGTGACACACCCACACTGAGACCTCACACAGCTACTGTGTAATCCTGGCCATAGGGACAGAAGGCTTTGGGAGAGCCCGTCTCAGGGGTAGGCAGCCATGTTTATGGTCAGCTGCCCATGGGTGCCACCTGGCTCTCAGCAAAGCCTTTTCTCCACCAGCTCCTGACACCCTGTTCCAGCTCAGGTCTGGAGTCAGGGGCTTTGCATCTTGCCTGAGAACTCTTCTGGTTTTCGTCAGTCCTATCATGTGGTGATTTCTAGCCCTAGCTAGAGTTGCTTCACGCACACGTGGCCTCCCAATTTTCCATCCTTTTCTCAGGCCTTGCCCAGCTTTGAAAACTCAAAAACCAAGAACTGGGCCATCCCTTGTCTACTGCATGCTGTGGCTTACTTTCCCTGAGGCAATAAATGCCACTTGGTCAGCAGCTACATGCAGGAGGAGATGGTCACAGTGCACAAGTAAACATGCGGAATTCTCTTCAAAACTGAGACCTTCGTTAATATTTCAGAGTGTTTCCCTGCCATGTGCAAAACAGCATGTCAGTGGCCATGAGCCTCTTGCCGTTCCCTGCGGTCGGCTCAGGGTTCGGGGTCATGTGAAGCAGTTCCACTCTGTGAAGGCACCAAGTTGGCAGAGGCGGGCTGGCTGGATTGATCATTGAGCTAAGCCCTGTGGTGGCTTCCTGACCATGGACTGGCTTGTCACATGCTCTACCCTTTCCCCTCTGAGCTTCTGGATGGAATTAAAAAAAAAAAAAAAACATCCTGAGTGATATAACCCAGATGGAGAAAGACAAACATGGTATAGCATGGTAGGTGCTCACTCACAAGTGGGTATTAGCTGTAGCATAAAAAATAAGCATGCTACAATCCACAGGCCTAGTGAAACCAGGTAACAAGGAGGGTTCATGGGGGGACTGATAGAGGTGGGTCATCTTTCTATCTGTTGTTTCATTGGTTAAGTAATAAAGAAACTGCTTGGCCTCTGATAGGGTAAAAATTAGATAGGTGGAGTAAACAGAACAGAATGCTGGGAGAAAGAAGATGATTCAAGGAGTCGCCATGATTCTCCCACTCCAGACAGATGCAGGTTAAGATCTTTCCTGGTAAGCCAGCTCGTGGAGCTACACAGATTATTAGAAATGGGTTAGATCGATATGTAAGAGCTAGCCAATAAGAAACTGGAACTAATGGGCCAGGCAGTGTTTAAAAGAATACAGTTTCCGTGTAATTATTTCGGGGCATAAGCTAGCTATGCGGGCGGCCGGGTGCCGGGGACGCAGCCCTGCCGCTCCAATCACTACAGGGGACACCCATTTTCAAGTGTATTTTAGAGGTTATTCCTGCTGTCTAGACCGAGGCCAACCCCCCTAGGAAACAAACACATGGTTTTCCAGTCTTCCTTTCCCTTCTCTCTGGGGGGCTGCGAGCGCTTGTATCCATTAAACCTGGGATTTTTCAAATTCGGTTTGATTTGGTCTGATTTGAATTGCTCGGCAGAGAGGCTTACGGGGTGCAGAAACTTTTAAACAGTGAGCCACCACCCCTTCCCAAAGAGTAGAGGGAGCCTCTAAAAGGTCACTGAAACTACTGCTGAGGAACAGGTTGGAAATTGGGGAGAATCGGAGATGGAAACACGCCCCCGTGTTTCTTACCTAAATGAAAACGACGTTGAGAAACACCCACAGCCTTTCACAGAGGTCACAGCCCACAGAGTGGGGCTCTGCCTGTGTTTCCATCAGCATCCAGGCCACCATGGGCAGGAAAGATAAGCATGCTGGAGCTTGGCAGTGAAGGGACAAATGCACCACTAGCTGCCCTTGGGTACAGACGGCCATCCTCTGAGACATGAGGGACATGAATTCCAGAGACCTGGGAGCTTGTGTCAAAGGCCGCTGTAGGCCACCCAGCCTCTCCCGCCTAAGCTTCCTCTGCATGGGAATTTCCCTGAGGATTATATGAGCTCACACAGCCACCAGATGTGGGGGTGACTAAAGGGCAAGTGGCCCCAGTAGACTGTGGGACCCTGTGACCAAAAGTTATTCAGCCCTCTCCCTTCCTGAGCAAGCACAGTCATGTGACTGATTCCACACTTCCTGGTCCCAGCAGAGGAGACAGTTTCCCACTGTGCGGACCCTGGGTCTCTATGGAAATCCCTTTCCTACCCCAGAGCTCCAGGGTGTCTTAAAGTTTCTGATACTGTTATGAGCACCATGACCACAATCAACTTGGGGAGGAGAGGGTTTACTCGGTTTACAATTCCACATCACTGTTCCTTATAGAAGGGAGTCAGGACAGGAATCAAGCAGGACAGGAACCTGGAAGGGGGAGCTCATACAGAGGCCATGGAGGGAGCTGCTTACTGGCTTGTTCCCCATAGATCACCCAGTCTGTTTTCTTATGGAGCTCAGGACCACCAGCCTAGGCACCACCCACCATGGGCTGGGTTCTCCTCCATCAATCACTAACTAAGAAAATGTTCCACAGGCTTGCCTCCAGCCCATCTTACGGAGGGGTCTTCTCAGCTGAGGCTCCTCCTCTCAGAAGACTTTACCTTGTGTCGAGATGTCAGAAAACTCCCCAACACGATGGGGATCTATGCATTTACGTGGTCATTTAGTCAGTCAACAATCTTAGGGAATTTATGGGAACTTAAATGGAAACTTTTAGATGTTTCTCACAGAAAAACAAAACCTGCCTATTCCCAAAGGAAAGGAGTCCCACAGCCCATCCTGTCCCCTCCCATCCTCCAGTCACCTGACTTCCCTCTCACTGTCCTCACCTCTGATGGGAGATGAGAGCACTATACGTCACCCTTGGACAGGCAATGAGAAGCCCACCTGGGCATTCCCATCATCCTCCTGCCTTCAGAGATGCTTCCTAGAATTGACCTGAGTCTCAGAAGGGCGAGGACTAAAAAGGAGCATTGCTTGAGGTCTGTTGTTCCAGCATCATGAGGTCACAGGAGGAGAAACACAGAACCAAAGTGCATGAAGGCTGAGGTGATAGAGGCTGAGGGTGGGATGATGGAGACTGAGGGTGGAGGGTGATGGAGGCTGAGGGTGGGTGATGGAGGCTGAGGGTGGGTGATGGAGGCTGAGGGTGGGTGATGGAGGCTGAGGGTGGGTGATGGAGACTGAGGGCGAAAGTGATGGAGGCTGAGGGCGAAGTGATGGAGGCTGAGGGTGGGTGATGGAGACTGAGGGTGGGTGACAAAGGCTGAGCGTGGGGTGATGGAGGCTGAGGGTGGGGTATCAGAGACACAAAGACCCAAACCACGGAATCATAAGAATAAATAAAGCCAAAGAGCTATGGCTCCAGCCCATGTTCTGACTTGATGTGAAGGGCCTGCTCCAGCTTCCGGATCCATCTGCTGAGGTCACAAGCCCCAGACTGTGCCATGATAAGAAAGAAGGAAGGACTAGGCACACTGGCCTCCAACTCCTCCTTCTGTCCCTCCCCCAGCGAGACTCTGCTCTTGCATCTTGTCAATGATTCTCTCCTTAAGCCTGTGGAGACCATTCTCATTCAGACCATTACAAGCAGGCTGAACAAGCCATGAGGAGCAAGCCAGTAGACAGTGTTCCCCTCTGCTTCACTTCCTGCCTTGAGTTCCTGCCCTGACTTTTCTCACTGAACTCTAAGATGAAATAAAGACTCTTCTCAACTTCCTTTCAGCCATGTTTGTCACAGAAACAGAAAAATAACTTAATCAGAAATTAGTACCAGGTCATGGGGTATGGTTGTGTTTTGAGAAGGTTGTGGAAGGATGTTGACTATAACTTAGTGGGTTAGTGCTGGAACTGGAGGGTAGATGCTCACCTCACCATCATGAAGGAAGGTCATGACTTTGAGGCTCTGGAAGTTTCTCTAGTCTTCAGGAAAAGCACATCATCACCCGGGCGACTTTTGCTCCCACTAGTGCAAGCTGTCCTGGATGAATGTCTACCCTGAGGATGCCTCAGTCCACAAGCTCAGCTGCCCCTGAGGTGAGGAGAGTGACAAACCTGAGGCCGACCTCCTGCTCTAAGGCTCAGCGAGGCCCCGCTATCTTCAGAGCACCCCTAAAGTGACCTTCATTCCTGTGACTCATGCCAGGAGCCAGCCGGAGAAACACCAGGGGCTCCACGCTGCTGCTGGCTCTGTCTCCCAGCACACAAACACTCTCTCTCTGCTCCTTGGAACTCAGGCCTTGTCAAGGACACCTGGGTCTTCATCTCCTCACCCCAGGCTCCAACCACTGAGTTCCACGGATGGAAGAAGCTTTCCCATGTTTGAAAAGGGGGGCCCTCTGAAAACTTTCCATTGCAATTCTTTGAGCTCATAGCTAAATTAAAGTTGGGGTGACCAGCTCACCACCACTGAGCTGTAACATTGATGAGTCAGGAGCCGAGCCAGACTTGGGGTACATGTGCCCAGATTATTCATGAGCCACTGGTATCACCATGGCACCGCCACCCTTCACAGTACCACATGTTCAGATGTATCTCAGACTCCCACCCACACATCAGCCGGAGCCTAGGCTGGATCTGCCTCCTACTAGATCCACGTCACAGGACAGGCATGTGAGTCAAATCCCCAGAATCCACACAAAGGATGGCCAGACAGGTGGCTCACTCTGCTCTTCCCTCGTCCAAAGTTTCAAGTCTACCACCCTTTCCAGGGTAAATCCTGACCCCACAGGGGGCATCTGGGAGGTCACTTCCTCCAGGATGTCCTCAGTGTGAAACCCATAGTAGAAGCTTCAGATCCAAGCAGGACTTGAAGGGACTGATCACTGGGACTTCAAGACTGGCCCTTGAACAGATGGGTCTGAGGCCACACAGTAGCCACCAGCCTTTACTAAGAAGACATACCCATGGGCTGGTTCCCCTTCCCTACTTCCTCCTATCCCCTTCCCTTCCCTTCCCTCATGCCCTCTCTCCTATCCCCTCTCCCCTTCTCTCTCTTCTATCCCCTCCCCCTTCCCTCCCTCCTATTTCTTCTCCCCCTCCTACCCATTCCCTCTCCTACCCCTCCCTCCCACCCCCTCCCTCTTCCTTTTTCCTTCCCCTCCCTCCAAGGTGGAGCTGGCTTGGGCAGCCTTTCCAACTGCCTTTACCACCATGGCACTCCAAATGAGGCTGCATTTTAAAACTGTATTTGATTAGCTTTTACGAGCTGACTTGCTCAGTGTGGTGCGGGTTCCGGACGTGTCAGGGGCCTGGCAGAGACTGGAGATGATTCTAATTACGTGTGATAATTTCTGCATTCTCACATAAAACAATGTTACAAAAATCCCCATTACAATGGTTAAAAGACAAGTCATTTAGCAAACCCCTCTCTTTATCACTTTATTAGACAATTTACAAGGCCGCCTTTTGAACATGGGGCCGTGTGATGGCCCAAGGCTATCCAACTGTAAGCCGCACTGAGAAGGAGTTCATCGCTTGTCATTAGCCAGAGAATCAAACGCAATCACAAGGACGCCAACCGGCTGTCAAGTCAGCCACCATGGCGCAGCTTTAGTAAGACAGAGGATAGCGGGCATCCAGAGGCCGCCAGCACTGAAAGAAGAACGCAGTGGCTATCCAAGACGCCTCTTCCAGGCAGCACAAGATCCCCCAGTCCCTTCCCCAACATCCCTGCTGCCCTGACAGAGGCCACCAGAGGTTACCTGCCTCACCCAAGACATCTGCTCAGCTAACCTATTCTGGACAAGAAGTATGTCTTCATTGCTGTGATGAATAGCCGAACAAAACTGATTAAGGGGGAAAGTCTTATTCCGGCTCATGGTTCTAGAGGGACACAGCCCATCCTGGTGGGGAAGGCTCAGCCGCAGGAGCCACAGCCTGTGAGGTCACAATGAACCCACACTTCTGAAGCAGAAAGCAAACAGGAAGTGGGGACAGACTATAGAGCCTGAAGGCCCACCCCTCAGTGACCCACTTCCTCCAGCCAGGCTCTGCCACCTAAATGGTCCACATCCTTCCCATCCAGCGCCACCAGCTGGGGACCAGATGTTCAAATATGTGAGCCTATGAAGGACCTTTATCATTCAAACCACAACAGAGAGAATCAATTAATGTCACACCAGACAGAATCATGATGGTGTAGTGTCTTCTGTCCATCCTTTCTCTCTCCCCCCAGACCAGCAACAACACCCTAGAAGTCAGACTGTCCTGTCCTAAGCTGCCCCCAACAACTACTGGCCACGTGATCTCATCCCCACGCCCATGCCCACTCCCGTGTCGACTGTGCCTGTGACCTCAGTCCTCTGCAGCAACTGCCCCTCATGAACTCGGCCCTCCGCATCAACTGTGCCACGTGACCTCCGCCTTCCAAGTCAACTGTGCCACGTGAACTTGGTCTTCCACTGCAACTGTGCCACGTGACCTCTGCCCTCCACAGCAACTGTGCCATGTAACCTCTGCCTTCCACAGCAAGTTGTCACGTGAACTCGTCCTTCCACATCAACAGTGCCACGTGACTCCATCCTCCACAACAACTGTGCCATGTGAACCTGGCCCTCCCCATCGGCATGGTCCATGAAGATCAAGGTGCATGAGGCTGAACCCTAAAAATATACACTGTCCCATGACTTCCATTGTATTTACAGCTTATCGGGTATTTAATCTCAGGGCTAGGGAGATGGCGCAAGTATGATTTCTGGTCCCCAGAGTCCACATAAAAGCCCAGATACAGCATTGACATACTTAGAAGTCTTGGTGCTGGAGAGGCAGATGCAAAAGAAAGCCTGGGCTCACTGGCCAGCCAGACTGAGCAATCACTCAGTGAGTCCTGGATTCAGTGAGAGCCTGACTCGAAAACATAGGTTGGGAGTGACTGAAGAGGACACCTGATGTCTTTCTCTGCTCTACACACACACACACACACACACACACACACACACACACAGAAATGCGTGAACACACACAGGCACATGCTCATACACATGGACACAAGCATGCACACACATGCACACGTGTGCACGCACACACAGAGACTCATGCGCCTACACATGGACACAAGTGCACACACACATGCACACATGTGCACTCATGTGCACACACACACACACACACACAAACACGAAATAATCCAGAGGTAATTTGAAGTGTTTAGAAAGATGTGTGCAGGTTCACCATGGCCAGGCCTGGCAAGTTTACCCTTTCTCTCTAAGCCTCTGATGTGTCCCACCCAGCCCATTCCTACCTCCTGTCAAACATGCAGAATCTCAGCCTCTTTCTCAAGCCTCAAATCCAGCATCACGTCTACCAGGAAGCCTCTCTGACAAAGCCTGGTTAGACACCATGAGTTCCCACAGCCACCAGGATTGCTCCAGTGTCTGCTCCTTAATCCTGACAATCCCTCCCCCTCCCACACAGCAGAATCCCATGAGGCCCAGTCAGCAGGAGTCCAAGGACTCCAGCTGGGATTCTCTCCTTAAACTGGAGTTCTAGAGTGGGTACTGACTGAACACAAGCAGAGCCTGAGCAGGTGACGGAGCTGGAACTGTCCCCGAGTCCCAACAGAGCCTTCCTAGAAACTCCACTGCACACCCTGAAAGTCAACTATAAATTTAAAAGCCCATAGAACAGGTGCAGGGGGAGCCAGCAGGGGCTTCGTGCTGGCGACTGTGGTATAAAAGGGCATGGTGTATCTGTCCCTGAGACCCTGCTAGCAATAAGACCCTGAGCAAGTCATTTTCCCATTAGCCCTCACTTCTTCCTCTGCAGAAAGAGAACTGGCGACAAGTCCAGCTGTGAAAATAGAAACACAGTAACCAACCTGGGCGGAGGCTGCCTCCAGCAGCTCCTTAGCTGTGGGCCACCTGCTGCCGCCCCCCCACACACACACACGAACAGTGCCACTGCCAGCCCTGCCCTCTCCTCTTGGACTGTACCCAGTAGCTGTCCAGTCAGACCAAAGGCACCTCCCCTTCCTGTTCTGCTAAGACCACACCCCCCCACCCCTCCAGGTGTTCGCAATGCAGGAATGCCAGTTTACTCTCGAAATATAAGGTCTGTTTCCGTGCCAGCTGGACATTCGATGCGCAAAGCACACTGTACAAAGTTGCCAGGCATGGAGATGCACACCTTTAATTCCAGCACTTGGGAAGCAGAGGCAGACGGATCTCTGTGAGTTCGAGCACAGCCTGATTCACATAGAGAGCTCCAGGACAGCCAAGGTTATAGAGACCCTGTCTCAAAAGTAAATGAATAAATACAGTATCCAATATTTGTCACCCCAGAACTATGATAGGCTGCTTAAGCTGTATCTCCCCAACAAAAAATACTAAAGTCTTCAGGGGCTGGGTACATGGCTCCATTGGTAAATTGATTGCCTGTAAGCGTGAGGACCTGAGTTTGAATCCCAATACCCACATAAAAAGCTGGGCAATCCTAGACCTGCGAGGCAGAGAGAGGAAGTCCCCAGGAAGTCAGAGCCTAGCCTAGATTAGTGAGATTCGCTGTCTCAAAAGCTAAGGTGAAGGGCCAGCAAGATGGCTCCGTGGGTAAAGGTGCTTGCTGCCCAGCCTGGCGACCCGAGTTCCATCCCTGAGACCTACGTAGTCGACGGAGACAACCAACTCTCACAGGTTATTTCCTGATGTCCACAAATGTACACGTTTACGCACACACAACAAATGAATATAATAAAAATGTTTTCAACCATATAAAGTAGAGAGAAACTAAGAACCAATCAGCCCTCTGGCCCCCACCTGAGCACACACTGGTGAGCACACATCACACATACACACACAGTCACACCCACAGGTGAGCATGCACAACACATGTACACATACAAACATGTTCACACACATATACACACACAAAGATATTGAAGTCCTGACCCCAGGTTTCTGAGTAATTCATAGTATGTGACGGGGTCTTTGCGCATTAGAGGAGGCCACAGCCCAACAGCCCCGGGTCCACAGCCCAATAGCCCAGGCTCCACAGACCAAAATGGCCTGAAGACGCAGCAGCAGACACTCCATGTTCAAGCCTAGGTATCTGCAGACAGACAAACCTCAGACCCCAGCTCCATACTCAATGGCACTCTGATGTAGAAGCCGTGGGGAGTAGGGCTCAGGTCCCAAATCCCAGAGACCCCCGTCTCCACCCAAAGGGTCTCTGTGAAAGTCAAAGACCGGACTGAGTGTTCCTCAAGCTGACTCGGCACAGGGAATGGAGCAGGGCTCTCCAGTACCAAGGAGCCAAGCTTGTGCCCAAGAGCCTCAGGAGACAGCACCCCTCCCATCAGAGTCTCCCAGGGGAGCTTCTTCCCCAGGAGGCCATGTTGACTACAGGAGCCCGTATAGTCTTGTCTCTGCTCTCCATGGTCACCAATGAGCATAGAGCCTGTGCTCACGCAACCCTGACCACTGCATTCGTGCACGGCTGCTCTACCCTGCCTCTCACTGTGAGATGGGGAGCCTGCCGTGGCTGCTTGACACCGCCACTTGCAGAAGCACCCCTGCCTCAGCACAGAAGACCTGAGGTGGAGGATGCTCAGTTGAGAAAGACCTATGCTCCTGCAGGAACGTGCTGTTGGCCCTCCCCCCAGTGCTGCCATCCTAGCTCCGTGGGGGGGGGGAGTCAAAAAGGCTGGGTCAGGCCTCATCACAAACGCACAGATACACCAGGCATCACAGGCGGGAAAGTCGAAGGTGGGAACTGAATTCCAGGCTGCTCTCTGCCATCATTTTCTGTATCCTTGGATCAGCTACTCCCTCAACCGGGCCTCAGTGTCCCTACCTCTCAAGTGGGGTGGTACATTGTTCAACTCCATAAGGCCACCTGGGTGAGGTACACCAGAGGTAAAAGGCGAATTCAGAAATCCACCTGCCCGTACCACCCTCCTGGGGCAAGTCTGAACCTGCACTGTGTCAGGTGCGGGGAGAGGAGAGCAGAGGACAGACTGTCCACAGACTGTCCTTACAGTACCCACTGTCTCGGGCTCCCCATAATGATACCCAATTTAAACCATCAGACTGGCAGGTGTGAACTCCCGTTCTGTGCTCCTCACACCATAAAGACAGACAAGTGTGACCTCTCATCTGCATCCCTGCCATGCACAGGGCCTTGTGCTGGGAGCTCTATGCTGGGAATGCTGGGCTCTGTGCTGGGAACGCTGGGCTCTATGCTGGGAACACTGGGCTTTGTGCTGGGAACGCAGGGCTCTATGCTCGAACGCTGGGCTCTATGCTGGGAATGCAGGGCTCTATGCTGGGAACACTGGGCTTTGTGCTGGGAACGCTGGGCTCTGTGCTGGGAACGCTGGGCTCTGTGCTGGGAACGCTGGGCTCTGTGCTGGGAACGCTGGGCTCTATGCTGGGAATACTGGGCTCTGTGCTGGGAATACTGGGCTCTGTGCTGGGAACGCAGGGCTCTATGCTGGGAACGCTGGGCTCTATGCTGGGAACGCTGGGCTCTGTGCTGGGAACTCTGTGCTCTGTGCTGGGAACGCTGGGCTCTATGATGGGAACGCAGGGCTCTATGCTCGAACGCTGGGTTCTATGCTGGGAATGCAGGGCTCTGTGCTGGGAACTCTGGGCTCTATGCTGGGAGGGCGACAGGATTATCCTACTCTTTGTCTCTCTCCAGGAGGCATGAGGGCTCTCAGGGAAGAATCTAGACCTCAAATGGGTTTGGCTCAGTGGCAGAACATTTAGTAAACTTCCTCAAGGCCCTGGATACAATCTTAAAGCCAACGCCCCAAACCAAAAAGGACCAGCGCTGAGTCGGGATGGCAGCCCACCGCTTCCTGAGAACTTCTGTTTCTTCAACAGGCTCAGTGCTATCCCGACGTGCTAGGGCCAGGAGCACCATGCCAGCACTAACCAGAGCACTGTGGCAAACAGCATCCTGTCCTCAGCCCCTGCTGGAAGAAGAAGGCTGAGGCTGGGGGGTGATGTTTATCAGTCCTAACCCAAGAACTTGAGTAACTCAGGCCTCTCTTGTTTTGACTCCTGCCCTGTCCCTGAGCGTAGGTGCCTATCATCTCCCCAAATCCAGTCATGCAGGGTGACATTTACAGACCAGCAGGGAAACTGAGCCACAAGCCCAGAGCAGCAGACCTGGGATTGCCTGTGACGTCAACACTGAAGGGACCCAGAGTCACTCTCCCCTCGCCCAGCCCAGTCTTCCTCCACCAAGGCCAGCTATTCACGTTCTTGGAACTTGACCTTTGACCTCCAACCTATTTGAAGCCCCACCAAGTTGCTACTTGGGCTGGTACCATTGTACTGATGAGGAAACTGAGGCACGTGGCTCTCCTAGGCCACACTCCAGGAGATGGAGACGCCAGGCCCTGCTCCCTCCGCTCACCACGGAGAAGCCTTCAACCACACCTAACCCAGCCCAGTCAATACTGGCTCTGACTGCACCAGCAAGGCCACCTCCAGCCCTGGGCTGTGTTCTCCACAGAAACTCAGTTCCACAGATGGAGAGACTGGGGCTCAGACAGGTCCTGTTCCACACGGAATTCAACAGAATGGCAGCTATGGAGCCGGGGCTGGCCTCAGCTCAAGGCTCTGTGTCGGACTCCAGTAAAGCCGTGACAACTCGTGGTCACAGCTCTGTGTGCCATCCCAGAAGGTAAGGCTGCAGAAGTCTGGGCTTGAGCACATACGCACACACACAAGTGCACATACACAAGTGCACACACACACACAAGTGCACACACACACACACACACACAAACGAAGCCACGCAAACACATATGCACATTGTGGACAGAGAGAACAGGACCCAGGAAGTCATAACCAGAAAATTAAGTTTCTTGAAGCGTGTCAGGCGTTGAGGGGTCGGAAGGCAGCACCCAAGAGAGCCCAATGAGATCCTGGTGTGTTGCCTGTGCCCCACATGTCTGTCTGGCTCAGCAGAGCTGGCCTGCAGCCAGCAGGAAGGATGTATGTGCCTTCACATCAGCCAGCCCTGACCCCAGGGGCTGCCCATCTCCTGGCTCACACTGGGTAATTGTCCTGCCACCTGTGGCCCCGAGGACTGGAATCAATTTTTTCCACCTGTATTGGGAGCAGGGGGTACCATGGGCTTCTTCCCACAGCTCTAAAAGTGCCATTCTAAGGCAGGGGCCCAGAGGTGGGCAGGGAAGGCCTGACCAGATTCTCCTCCATCTTCACGAGTAGAATATGACAAAACTTTTGTATGTGAGTTTTGTGGGTGTTAGGAGGCATTGTTTCCACCACCTCCCAAGTTCTGGGATCACAGGTGTGCAGTGTGGGGTGGAACCCAGAGCCCGATGCGTGCAGCCTTGTCCCAGCTGAGCCCAGCCCCAGTCTCTGCCTGGATTTTTCTCAATCTCAGAGAGTCTCAGCAACCCAGTGTGTGCCCAGGGTTGGTCTGTGGTGATCCGGTCTCAGGCTCAGCTATCACTTCTCACAGCAACCTGAAGACAGGGACAGTACATATCCGCATTGGAGAGCGGAAGACACTGAGGCCCAAAGAGCAGTGGTTCTTCCATACTTCTAACCCTGGAAGAGAAGCCCCAGAGCCAGAGGCTCTGCGTTCTCCTCTGTGTTCATTCCAAGGGGTCTGTGTGACCTTGCCACAGTGTGTGTCCTTGCCACTGTGTGACCTTGCCGCTGTGTGCGACTTTGCCACTGTGTGACCTTGCCACTGTGTGACATTGCCGCTGTGTGTGACCTTGCCACTGTGTGACCTTGCTACAGTGTGTGACCTTGCCACTGTGTGACCTTGCTACACTGTGTGACCTTGCCACTGTATGACCTTGCCACTGTGTGACCTTGCCGCTGTGTGTGACTTTGCCACTGTGTGACCTTGCCAGAGTGTGTGACCTTGCCACAGTGACTTTGCCTCTCTGAGCCTCAGCTGCCTCACTGGCAACAGAAGGCCTTGCTGCCTTCTGGACTCTGCTAGAATCCAAGGAGAGGAGTCACAGCACATTCTCTTCCTCCTCCTGGCCTCACAGCTCAACAGGACAAAAGGACGCCACTGAACAGGCACTTCCGACTGGGCGTTCCGACCCATGGCGCTGGGGACGGGAAGTCGGGGTCGATGCTGCAGGGCGTGTCATGTCATTTTCACCACGTTCACACCCTCCTCCCACATCACGGAAACCCGAGGGTCTTTGTCTCTCTTCACTGATGGGGACCAGAACCCAAGGCACCGAGTGGCCTCCACGTTACCAACCAGAACAGCCGATCCACGTCCGCATACTTCCACAGTCATCGCTGCTCCTCCCTGGAGCACTACACCCTGACCTTGACCAGCCCCTCACCCACAGACAGCAAAATACATCAGTTTCAGAGTCACAAACTGCAGGGTTCTCAGAGAACACACCACAGTGCTAGGAAACAAAAGAGAAAATAAAAACACGAGACTGTGCACTGAAACCTAAAACTCTGCTGAAGTAAATGATACTGCAGACCCGTGAGCTGAAAAGCCTATGTCAGAGAATCAACTGTGTCCATAATATATAAAGAGCTCTGGCAGTTCAACGATGAAGAGACGCTTGTTTTCAATAAGCAAACGATATGAATGGATGTTTCTTTGAAGAAGATGTATGATATGGATGGCCAGCGAACACAGGAAAAGATGTTAGACATCATTCATTGATCAGCAGAGAAATGCAGGTCAAATTCACAGAGAGAGATTGCAGAATGGCCTAGGATGCCCAAGACAAAACAGTCAGATCATTAAAGGAATGCAAGCCCTTGTCTGCTGCTGGGAGAAGCAGGCCGGCAGCGCCTTGAGTAAAGAAGTACAGCATTACCACACGACCCAGAACTTTCCTGCCAGATATACATCTCCAAAGGAACAAAAACACCTGCTCCCCCCCCAACACACACACACACACACACACACACACACACACACACACACAAAAGTACTGTGTGCTGGCCCCAGCCATGGGATTACCTTAGTCTGTTTCTCAGAGGGAGAATCTGAAGCTTGAATCGTCCTTAAGAGCCAAGAGCAGGAAGACATTGAAAGAGGACACGAATGCGGGACGCACATACGTGGGATATCACGTGGCCGTTGAAAAGGCGTGGAATGCCCTGGGTGTGTAAGTGCTACAACTGCCATGTGCTACAGAGCGGATGAACCCTGACAGCCGAGCAAGCCAGGGTGCAGAGACCCCACACTACCTGCTTATATCTCTCGAGACAGCTGGGACCACACAGATCCACAAAGATGGAAAGGCAGACGAGGGGGAGAGAGGAAACGGAAGTGACAGCAAGGGGGAGCTAGTGCCTTTGGGTGTGTCCTCCAGTGTGTGGCTCTTGAGAGGCTCTGACTCCGGCAGGAACTTGTTCACTTGGGGGTCACAGGTATGCGGGATGAGTGTGCAGGAGTGTGCACACATGCACAAGTCTTCCCTCACATGCCCACCTCGTTTCCTGAAGTGGAGGTGTCTTAGTGGAACCTGGCACGGTGAGATCCTCCTGTGTCTCGGCCAAAGGAACACCACACCCAGGTGGCTCTCAGGCCCTGGCACTTAACCACTTAACCAGCTGTGCCTTCTCCCAGGCCCAGAACATCATCTTTAAACACCAGCAATTTATGTTGTTGGGGTGATATTCAACTGTCAGCAAAAGGGGGGGGGGCGAGTGTTGTTTTGTTATTTTGTTTTGATGTTTCAGGCAGCCCTGGCAAGCTACAGGGCAATGTAACTTCAAAATAAACCTTTCCCGGCGTCACGCTTTGGTTCTCCCTCTGAGAAATAGACTAAGTCATACCACCCCATGGCTGGGGCCAGCACACAGTACGTGCTCACCTGTGAAGTTCCTCCCCGAACTGGGCAAGGGCCCAGGGTGACCCAGGATGGACACATATGCACTCACACGCACACGCGCGCACACACACACACACTGGGCACACACAGACACACACACACAACACACATATACACACACCGGGCACACACAAACAGACACAAACATACACACACACAGACACACATACAGGGCAGACTACACACACACACACACACACACAGAGCTGTACCACACACACACTACACACATACACACACAGGGCAGGCTGCACACACACACACACACACACACACACACACACACACACACACACGGCAGGCTGTGGCCCTGGCTGCCTGGGCGGGGAGCCTCTCTCAGCCGGGTGACATAATTTAGATGGATGTCTCCGGCCATGCTTCGGGCAGGGAGCGGGCGGCCCGAGAAGAGGCCGTGGGGGAGCCCGTTATCGTACACGTGTTAACAGCGCATCCTTTGTACCGACAGCGCGGGCCGGACCGGCCGCTCCCCGCATTGTCTGCACCGCGGCCCGCGCTTTGGTGATGGATGAGCCAGCCCGCCTCTCCCGGGTACCGCGGGCCGACGGCGACACTGCGTGGCCATCCGCGGAACTGCAGACCGAGGGAGGGGTGAGCCTAGTACCCGGGTCTCCAGGTTGAACACTTGAGGGAAGCTCACAGACATGTCTCAGACTTCCATTATCAAGGGCGAAGCGGGTGTGAGGAGGTTCAAGTCTCGGGTATGAGGAATGATGGAGTGAAACTCAGCGGGAGGCCAGACCGTCGTGCGCCAGGCTGAGTCTCATACCCAACGAAGCGATGGCTACTCTTGCAGAGAGGACCCCTGTTCGGTTACCAGGACCCACATGGTGGCTCACTCCTGCCTGTAATTCCAACACCAGGGGATTCCACCCTTCTTCAGACCTACATGGTCTCCGGCACGCACGTGGTGCACAGACAGACACAAAATCAAGAGAGTCTTGATTTTAAAAACCAGGTCTTTGCAGTGTGGGAGCACAGTTCTGAAATCCCAGAATTTAAAAGGCCGAGGCAGGCCTATCAAGAACCCTGTCTCAAAAGAAGTAAGGTTGGGTAGGGTTTCCTAAGGTAGACAGCGAATACTCTTTTAGTGTAAGTGTCTCCCCAAGTGCAGGGCCAGCTTACCCTCTACGAAAATGAACCAATTGCAATGCCTTCCAACAGGGTCTGGTTTGGATAAACCCTGTACCGGGGTAACCGTGGTCCCAGCCTGTCACGAATCTGTTTCCGAGACACATGGAAAGCCTGATCCTTGGGTGGCCGCTTAGTCCAGAAGGCAGCCTAGGGCGGCCTCGAGGATTTCCACCGAGTTCTGCTCTCTCACGTGGTACAAAACAGCCCTCCAGGTTCTCGCCCCTGCCCCAAGCTCACTTTTTGGCAACAGAGCATCCCTGGAAGCCGGGAGCGAGGCACCCCCATACATGCACAGGCAGGATAGAGCGGGGAAGCAGGACAGACAGCACCCCCACACTTAGCCTTGGTCTCCTCACCTGCTCTAAAGTAGCTCACATCTGAACCCAATAAGGAAGACACAGCAGCAGCCACAGTCCCAGAACCTTGGCCCTTGGAAACGTTCCCAACTGTGTAGATCTGGAAGATGACTGCTTTTTTTTTGTTTTTTTTGTTGTTGGTTTTTTTTTTTTTTTTTTTTTTTTTTTTTTTTTTTTTTTTTTTTTTTTTTTTT